>NC_092753.1:69997630-70315130 GCF_047496795.1 Chiloscyllium punctatum | reverse complement strand
CCCTGTTTGCCACAATGCACTTGTTCTTAGATTTGAAACCTTTAACAAGTACTCCTCAAATACAGTGGAAATTCTCAAACCCAAAACCATGATGTTGCACTTATACATGTCCCAAAAAGGGCAATTCCTCTCATTTATCAACATCAGTTTTCAGCTTGCAGATATGGCATCAATTCAAGTATACATTTTCAATCAAATAGTCTATCCTCAACATTTCATACATTATGTTATTTGAACAACATTTTAATGACAGTCAAGAATTTAATAATTGCTGCTAACAGAAATTTAGGATGAGGCACAGCTTGTCAAACAAGGTACTATCAGATATATTAGACAAAGAACTCTGATGTTTGAAGTATCTTGAATTTTCGCAAAATGCTTCATGTGCAACCCACGTCCTAGTGCTGTACTCAGAACCTAAACATACTTGATCTACATTTCTAATCCCTCTGACCCTTTTCTACATTACAATTGTTGTTTCAAGCATCTCTTCACAACAAGAGCTTAGCCAGTTTTGGCAGTGTCTCTTCATGGTTCAGTCTTATATCCCAGAATTATTTTGGCCAGGACATCCACATTCCTCTCCAAAACCTTAAAATTCCATTAAAATTATAACAAACTACTTCTTTACAATTAAATCTTTGATGGGAAGAATCTCCCCTGAACAATATGGACCACTGTGAAAAACTCAGGAAATTTTGTGAGTTGTCTCACGAGAAGCCTTTTGGCTTTGAGAACATCAAGTCTCATTTTCCAAACAACCGTTGAACAGTGGCATGCAACCAGTGATGTAGGAAAGGTCCTACTGGCGTACATTAGCTTTTTTTTTGCATGGGACATGGGCATCACAGGTAAGGCTTGGAATTACTGCCCATCCATAACTGCACTGAAACTGAATGGTTTGATAGACCTTTTCAGAGGGCAATTAAGGGTCAACTGCATTATAGGTCTGGAGCAGTATGTAGGCCAGGTCAGGTAAAGATGGCAGATTTCCTCCCCTAAAGGACATGTTTGAAACAAATGAGATTTTACAACAATTGACAACGACCATATGGTCACCATTTGTCCATTTATTGTAGCATACATCTCATTATTAATTAACCTTACCTCATGCAAGAGACAAATGCAATTTCCCAATTTCCCACTCGTTTGATTGAAAGTCAATGCTGAGAATTTCCAATATGAGTGGTTACCTGGCAACTCTAGCTTCACTGCTTGTTCATCTGGCTCTCTGTTTTGGACACCAGGCACCATGGCTCCATGGTTAGTGAGACCAGGCACCAACACCTCAGCATACACCCCATTCGCACTGCACCTGTCATGTACCAGCGTCATCACACATTCACAGCATATTCAGCGATCCACTTATTAAACATTCCTGCACTGCAATGCTGAAGTTTGGAGCCGACCAACACCTTCCATTGCAATGCTGCTGCAAGGGCCTTTGTGTGCAAGGATGAGCACCCAGCTCATGATTTGGAACAGATTGCATCTCAGTGATTGTTGCTTGCTTTCTTAGCGTTCATTCACTCCGTGCTTACCTCAATACTTCCAGCATCCCTGCCTTGATTGGTCTTCTCTTGTCTTTTCTTTTTGTGCTTTGACGTGCCCCAACCAGAGTGCAAAGAGTCACAGCTTATCATGATTGTCAACAGTCGTCAGACAAATGAGTAGACATCTTACTGTATGGCACCGTGCTATGTCGAAGTCACACCTGCACCTTGTGCCTGGGTCCAACACACTGCACTGACTTCAAGCAAGCTGCCACTTCTCAAAGGCTAAAGTGAGTCATCTAGTGTTGAGGGAAGACAATTGGGGAGCTGTACAAATATCAGTCAGAGGTCTGCTCACTCAGTGTTCCAGGCTAACTCACTCAAGCGGTGGGCCAGGCTCAGTCCTGGGGCGGGGTGGGGGAGGTGGTGTCCATCCACTAAAAGTTAATTGGGGGGTTGGAGATATCAGGAACTGGTGCTGCAGAAAAGAAACTAGGAATCATATTGTGGGAATTCGATGGGATGCAGAGGGATTACTATCTTGAAGAGGGGGGCAACTCTATATATTAAGGAAAGGAAATGATAAAGCATTGAAGAGAAAGGGGTAATGAGAGGGAAGGGGTCTCATAAACAGTCGGCAGCACCCCGACATTGATAGGGGAACAGTGAGCTATTATATCTGACATGTTCACTTGATATGCTGGGGGCTGAGAGTATGGGAAGGGTAAAGTGATGAGATGAAAATTTAAAGACAGGTTGGGTTAGGACTTGGGGAATTTCAAAGTCTATGGGGTTGATGGAGAGGGCTATCATGTATACATTTATGTATACATTATTGGGTTCACCAATGGTAAGAGGCTGAGCCTGAGACTCGCTGTTTGAAGAGCAACTGCCGTTTCCTTTCATTGTGCATGTATTGTTTGTGGCACAATGAAGATGGAAATAGGTGTGACCACACCCAGAATGGGTGGGATAATCTGTAAGTGGGGGAGGATGGATTCAATTTTGAATGAAATGAGGCCCTTCAACAGCATCATACAGATACCCATAGACTGAAGCATAAACACCCTCATGAGCGGCACTTGCTATGTGAATCTTGCGCTGTAACCTAATGACTGTAGTCCAAGTCCTTGCCCTAAGCACTCATGACTCTGTTGTGCAACATTACAAATCAATTCCACTCATGATTATAGTGCACAGGCAATGTTTCATGGCCTAAAAAGATTGAATCTAAAATGCCTGATTAAGCTTTTAGTCATCTCTGTTGTTTTTTATTTTCTGATTAATCATCTTATCTTTATCACTGCACAGTTTGGTGCTTTCTCCTTAAGTTTGATGTCTTCCCTAACTTCTTTAGCTAACCACAAATGGTAGTTCCTCCATTTAGACTTTTTTGTAACAATAGGAATATATTTATTCTGAAGTATCCTGTTAAACATGTCTCAGTGTCTCCATTGATCTATTCCTTAGTCTAGTATGCCAGTTCACTTCAGCTAGCTCAGCTTTCTTGCTCTTGCAGATGCATTTATTTCGGTTTAAAATGCCAGTCTCAGACCCAGTCTTGTTCTTTTCGAACTGAATGTAAAATTCAGTCATACTATGATCAATGATACCTTGGGGTGCCTTAACTCTGAAATCATTAATTACACAATACTATGTCTAAACAACCAAATGTCTAGTTGGTGCCAAAAGGTGCTACCTTGAAAGTATTCTATGAACTCTTCATTTGGGCTATTATTGCCAAACTACTTTTTTTTTCCCAGTTTATATGTAGTTTAAAGTTACCCATCTTTCTTTTACACAAATTTTTGTCTGAAGTTATCTAAATTTCCCTCAGAAATCTCAACTTAATTACACGTCTGCGCTTTCCCTTACTGTTTTTTTTTTCATTTTTAACTACCTTTTCATATCATTCATTCATGGCAGCATTTATTGCCTATCCTTAGCTGCCCTTGAAAAAGCTCAACTCCCAAGCTTTCCCATTGGCATCTCTAACTTCACTCCTGGATTCTTCTCTTATTCCCTACACAGCCAACTTCACTAAGATCTCTTTGTCTAAGTGGGGCTGACTTTCTCTCTTTGACTTGTCCACACTCTTTTGTGCCTCTTGTGAGATTCTTGAAGAAGATGTCTTTGGAGTATTGAGTTTATTCCGTTCCTGTTTCCATGTCTGCTGCCTCTTTCTCTCTGTCGTTAATTCCTTTTCTGCTGCTGACTGACAATCTGTGTCTCATTAAAGGAGTATTTGTCTTAAAGAAATAAATTCACTAGTCCTCAAAAGACTCTTTCTTTTGGTTTTCACTAGTTACTGCTTGTTGCAATCAGTTACTCAACCCATATTCCTATTGGATTTGGGTAGAACATGACTGAACACCATTTGATTGGTTTGGCCATCAGGGAAGTGATAGCCAATTCTCATCTTTTCCACTATCTGCTCTGGACTTAAATGTGGAATTTTCTTGTGTGTGTGCAGACATAACGATTTAATATTCTGCCTTAACATGATGCTGTAATCAATACCAAGTCTGTTGAATCCTGTGAAAAATGTAGGGTACCCTTCTCAAACAGAATTTTACTCTTGCGCAGTTCTAGTCATAGAGTCACACAGCACAGAAACAGATCCTTCAGTCCAACTCATCCATGCCGACCAGGTATCCTAAATAAATCTAGTCCCATTTGCCAGCATTTAGCCCATCTCCCTCTAAACCTTCCTTATTCATATACCTATCTAGATGCCTTTTAAATGTTATCATTGTACCAGTCACCACCACTTCCTCTGCCAGCTCATTCCATACACACTCAACCTTCTGCATGAAAGAAAATTGACGCTTATATCCCTTTTAAGTCTTTCCCCTCTCACCTTAAACCTATGCCCTCTAGTTTTGGAATTCCCCCACACCGGGGAAAAGGCCTTGCTTATTTACCCTATCCATGTTCCTCATGATTTTATTAACTTCTTTAAGGTCACCCCAGCCTCCAATGCTCCAGGGAAAATAACCCCAGTCTATTCAACCCATCCCTGTAGCTCAAACCCTCCAATCCTGGCAAAATCCTTGTAAATCTTTCCTGAACCCTTTCAAGTTTCATAACATCATTCCTAAAGCAAGACCACCAGAATTGCATCCAGTATTCCAATAGTGGCCTATCCAATGCCCTGTATAGCCATAACATGACCTCCCACTGTCAATACACTGTCCAAAAAAGGAAAGCATACCAAACACCTTCTTCACTATCCTATCCAACTTTGACTCTACTTTCAAGGAACCATGAACCTGCACTCCAAGGTCTTCTTGTTCAGCAACATTAAGTGTATATGTCCTGCCCTGATTTGCCCTCCACAATGGTGATGTTGAGCTGCCTTCTTGAACTGCAGCACGGTTGCTCAGTGGTTAGCACTATTGTCGTACAGCACCAGTGACCTTAGTTTGATTCCAACCTCAGGTGACTGTCTTTGTGGAGTTTACACATTCTCCCTATGTCTGCATGGGTTTCTGCTGGGAGCGCTGGTTTCCTCCCACAGTTCAAAAATGTGCAGTTCAGGTGGATTGGCCAAATGAAATTGCCCTGTAATGTCTAGATTTGTATAATCTTACTGGGTTAGCTATGGTAAATGTGGGGGCATATAAGAATAGGGACAGATGCTTTTTGAAGGGTAGGTGCAGACTCTATGGGGTGAATGGTGTCTATATACATTGTAGGGATTTCATGTGTCATAGGTAAATCCACAATGCTGTTATGGAGGAAATTCCAGAAATTTGACCCAAAAACACTGAGTGAATGGTTAAGAACCATGTATATACAGCCCACGACCTTCTAGAAGGTGCTGCCACAGTGCATCTTATAGATAGTAGATACTGCTGCTACTAAGCATCATTGGATTGACCATCTTCTGGACAACTACGTTTTTTGGTGCCAGGTATGATTCTAATCAGTGGAGAGTTTTCCCATGGACTTTGGTTTTGCTCCTCCGTTTTGCATCCAGCTCCTCAATGTCACACTTGCTCAAATGTGGCTTTGATGCCAAGGACAGTCACTCTCGCCTCATCTCTAGAATTCATTTCTTTTGTCCATGCTTGTATTGAGGTGATAATGGAGTTTAATGCAGAAAGGTGTGATGCGATTCACTTTGGAAAGAGCAACAGGAATAAAGAGCATTGTTCATTCCTGGTAGTGAACATGAACAGAGGGATCTTGGGGTCCATGTACATAGATCCCTCAAAGTTGCCACCAAGGTTAATCGGGTTGTTAAGAATGCATATAGTGTGTTAGCTTTTATTAAGAGAGGGATTGAGTTTTGGAACCATGAGGTCATGCTGCAGCTGTACAAAACTCTGCTGCAGCTGTCCTTGGAGTATTGCGTACAGTTTTGGTCACTGCATTATTGGAAGGAGGTGGAAGCTTTGGAAAGGGTTCAGAGATGATTTACTAGGATGTTGCCTGGTATGTAGGGAAGGTCTCAGGAGGAAAGGCTGAGGGACTTCAGGCTGTTTTCATTAGAGAGAAGGAGGTTGAGAGGTGACTTAATTGAGACATATAAGATAATCAGAGGGTTAGATAGGGTGGACAGGGAGAGCCTTTTTTCTTCGATGTTAATGGCTAGTACGAGGGGACATAGCTTTAAATTGAGGTGTGATAGATATAGGACAGATATCAGCGGTAGTTTCTTTACTAAGAGAATAGTAGGGGCATGGAACACACTGCCTGCAACAATAGTAGACTTGCCAATTTAAAGGGCATTTATATGGTCATTGGATATACATATGGACAAAAATGGAATAGTGTAGGATAGATGGGCTTCAAATTGATTTCACAGGTCGGCGCAACATCAAGGGCCAAAGGGCCTGTACTGCTCTATGTTCTAATGGTAAATGAGTTTTTTCAGATTAGATTCAATTCCCTACAGTGTGGAAACAGGCCCTTCAGCCCAACCAGTCCACACCGACCCTCCAAAGAGTAACCCACCCAGACCCATTTCCCTCTGACTAATGCACCTAACACTATGGGCAATTTAGCATGGCCGATTCACCTGGCCTGCACATCTTTGGACTGTGGGAGGAACCCAGAGCTCCCAGAGGAAATCCACACAGACAGGGCGAGAATGTGCAAACTCCACAGAAACAGTCGACCAAGGCTGGGACCCTGGTGCTGTGAGGTAGCAGTGTTAACCACTGAGCCACCGTGCCGCCCCTAAATCTGATGAACTTATAAATTGTTTTAAAAATGTGTTGATTTTGCTATTTCTTTCATTTATTTTTGGTGAGTTTATGCTGAACCATTTAACAAGCATTAGTGTCATGGGATGAAAGGCTTCCCATTTTCAATCTCTGTGCAAAGCAGTGCTGGTCTCACAAACAGCATCCCGACATACTCTGCTTCAACAGTATGCTTCATCCTTAACCTCAGAAGAGCATCCCATATTGCACTATTTTTCCATTTCCCCACCAGTTATTTTGTGGCCTCTTTGACTGAAGCTATCAATTTAGTGCCAAATTAAGAACAGTATTTGCTTTGGGATCAGATCGTTGTCAACTGACAATCATGTGATTTATGTTAAAACTATCATAGCTTCACATGAAGCCTCTGATGATAGTACTGAGCAGCAACATTACATTTGTGAAAACGTTTGTCTGTACTGTTTTAAGAAAATAACGTATGGTTTAATGCTGCCTAGAGCCAAATTAAATCTGTTTTCTCACTGGAACATGTCAAAATAATTTGATGTTACAAGGCAAATGATCTCACTAATGATGATCTTAAAGGTCCTCACTACAACAGTTTCCATAGAGACATGGCAGCTGCAAAACAGTTGCTGAAGTAATGTGTAGAACATTAATTCTCTCACTGATTCAGTTGACATAGCACTCCTGTAGAACTGGCTATATAATCCATCACCCTGATCCTAAGTGTATACTCAACTGGAGAAGAAAATTTATTGAAAACTAGCTACACGTGTTTAAACTATTAAGTTACTCTTTGCTATAAATGTATTGCAGCTTGAATTCAACTTGATTTTACCCAAGTGATGGTGTTACTATTTATTTAACCTCCATTAGTTGTACGGCACAATTGTTCACAGAAAGTCAACATCTATGTAATATTTGTGCAAAATAAAACATAGCAGAAATAAGATGGATGAAGAAGCTGGTTCTCTGGAAGGTATCTTTTTTCATGTTAAGAAGCCTGGACCTATTTTATAACCTCTGCTTTTGCCCACAATGATTAGCCTCATGTCTCACCTCTATGCATGCTCCATAGACCCTTACATCCCAAAAATCAGACATGCTCATGTCCTGCTCACACCACCACATAACCTCAGTATTAATTTGAGGATTTGAATTCAACTGCTTTACGAATAAAAAGCAACATTTTCCATTTCCTCAAATGGTGTGAAAGCTGGAAATATACCACAAAAATGTAAAAATCCAAATTCACAGTATCACGAGAAAAATTTCAATTTTCCCAGTTAGGATTTAAATGACAATTTCTGAATCTCACTGATGAGCAGCCATTACCTTATTTCCATACGTTTCCATCTCATTTATTAGTTAATCTCATCTCATTTCTATGCAGCTCACAAATCTTGTCTGCTTTCCTGAGAAACTAGATAGTGTCAATGTATGAAAGTTGGTGTGGTTACCTGGCTGGCCATAACTCACCACTTTCTTCACTGAGCCTTTGCACAGCTGCACCTTCACCACCATTTTCCTGCATGCTCCATGGACACCGTCCTCTTTCGTTGTCTATCCATACAACTAGGCTCGCCAAAGGACCAGCCTCACCACATCATTATGACTGTTTTCTGATGAATATCCCACTTCAGCCCTTCAGGGTTTCACTCTGGAGCGCAGGAACACTTGTGAGTTGCATGCTTCTGCCAGGAGGCTTTGCAAACTCACATCTCATGCATCCACACAGGGTGCACCTTTTGTGTCTTTTGCATATGCATTGAAGCTGTCAGGCGAAAGTGGGTACTGCAGATGCTGGAGATTAGTGTCAAGATTAGAGTAGTGCTGGAAAAGCACAGCAGGTCAGGAATCCATTGGATTCCTGTTGAAGGGCTTTTGCCTGAAAAGTTTGATTTGCCTGCTCCTCGGGTGCTACTTGACCTGCTGTGCTTTTCCAGCAGTACTCTAATCTTGACCCTATTGAAGCTGTCAGCCTATGTAGTAAACATTGTTTTTTAGCACAAAGGGATCGGCAGGCAGCTTGCCACAGCTCAAAACACTGTGGGTCACGGGGTGGACAGGTTGCTGTACAGCATTGTGTCATGTCAATGTAACACCTACAGCCAATAGGTTGCATGGCAACACCAATTGTCAATATCTGAAAGTCAAAGGGGACCAGCCCTCAATGGGCTCAAGGAGGTTTATGGTTAGGCAGGGGCACCGCCAACACACTCAGTCAGGAGGCTCAGCTGATTCTAGTCCAGGGACTGGGCTAATTTTTTCTTCAGTGAGATAAAGGAAGGGAAGTGGATAGAAAAGCAGTTAGTGGTGACACTTGAGCAAGCGAGATCAGGTGTTCCCAGTGACTGAGTAGGAAGAACAGAGGACAGGAAGGGTTTTGGGAGGATAAAGTGAGTGAATATTGATGACAGGACATGATCCATGGAATAATGAGAGGTGTAGTCCATGAACCTTGATGAGATGAGTGTATAGCAGCAGATTTAGAAGGAGTGGAGGCCATGTGAGGATGAGGCTGCACAGCATAGCAGATCATTAACCTTCTCTCTGAACTGTGTTGGGCTGGCTGATTCTGGTGGTGCAGCCTTCTTTGGTGGGCTACAGGACAAGGCATTGCCCTCTTCTCTGCTACTCCATCCATCAGCACCCCCAAGTACCTCGGGGCAAACTGAAGAGCTAACTTGCCTTCCTGTGCAATTTTCTTTGGGATTTGAGTTCAGGCTAATAGTGTGAATGGCACTTCCTGGCATGCGGTGCCCAACACGTTGCCGAGCTGAACTTAAATACAGTGCTAGCAGCATGAATGTCATAAAGTCCCAGAAATGGTGTCCACTTCAGACCAACGATTCCATGAGACCAAAATGAGTAGCTGCATAACTAATGAGCTGAAGAGCAGCAGCTTCCATGAGAAAAATCAACTTGGGCCATGATACACTGCCCATTATGTATTTCACTCGAAAAAACATTTTTCCAAAAAATGGGAAAATTCAAGCCATAATATCAAATGCTATTTTGTTTTGCTCATTCTAGCTGAACTGAACTACAGTCAGCTCAAATAATGACTTCAATAGAAAATGTGATAAATTGTAAACATCAAGTGCTATTTCTGGCCCAAAATAAGTTATATTAAACAAACATGCTTTGCATTTTATTATTCTTTTTGAAGCCCATGAAGTAAGAGTTTAATTTATATGAATACATTACACACAGAATTTGTTCCATTGTGTCCTTGAACCGAAAGTGTTTTCCAAAAACTTTCCATTCCGATCATCCTTTTCACAGATGATATCCTGTTCATTGTGTTGTCTGTGAAAATGAGGCCCTGTTCTATTGCCCAGGGTACAATTGCACAGATGACTACATCCATCTGACAACTATTAGCAAACAACAGCAAAACATCTTCGTCACTACAGTGGTTAGTATCCCTGCCTGTCATTCAGAAGATCAAAGTTCAAATTCCTGACAGAGTAAGAGCTGTCTCTGAGCTGGGCAGTGCACAAAGTAAAGATACATTTTTTGTGGTGAAGTAGTAGTGTCCCTACCCTGGGACTGAGGCAAACCTAGGTTCAAATCCAACCTGTTCCAGAGGTTTGTAACAATATCTGTGAACAGGTTGATTAGAAAAATAGCTTAAATAAAAATAAGTTCTAACATGTCACACTTGACCTTTAAGTAACACTAAACTTAGAACTTGTGTGCACCTTCCCATCTTGTCTGCCCAAGGGCATGTCCAACTCAGAGTGTGCAAACTCCATCATAGGTGGGGCAAAGAGGTAAATTCCAAATGCATCACAGATCACAGCCCATGTCGTTGACATAAATCTGATCCATATTAGGCAAAAGCCAACTGCCCCTTTCCCCTCCCTGCAAGCAGTCTGAGCTGTAGTTGAAATATTGACTGTTCTCAGCATGCAATAACCTGGATCTAAGGACTGTGATGGTACAGCCTCCAATTTCTTTCCATTTTATGGCTGACCATGAAACTCTCACTGAACCTCTCACTAGTGTATGTTGGAAGGATTTACAAATTCTCACTGAATCTATTTGGTCACATAATGCACACCTGTTCCTTGATCATCAGTTCCTGTAATGGGGCTTGAGCCTGGAAGTTCTGACTCTGAAGCAGGGAGTGACTGACTGTGCCACAAGGCCTCTATATTCACCTTTAGCCACTCACAGTAGTTTAATTTATTTGAGTATGGTTTCCATTTCTGATACTACGAAATGCAACTGACAGCTGCAGTAAAAGTCAATGAGACATTCTGGTACAATATTAACTATAATAGGAATATACTCTAATAGAGATCATGTTGCGGCTGTACAGGACATTCTGCGTGCAATACTGCGTGCAATTGTGGTCTCTTTCCTATCAGAAGGATGCTGTGAAACTTGTAAAGGTTCAGAAAAGATTTACAAGGAGGCTTGGAGGACTTGAGCTACAGGGAGAGGCTGAATAGTCTGGGATGTTTTCCCTGGAGCTTCGGAGGCTGAGGGATGACCTCATAGAGATTTATAAAATCATGAGGGCATGGATAGGATAAATAGACAAGATCTTTTCCCTGGGTAAGGGAGTCTAGAACTAGAGGGCATAGGTTTAGGGTGAGAGGGGCAAGATGTAAAAGGGACCTAAGGGGCAAAGTTTTCATGCAGAGGGTTTATGGAATGAGCTGCCAGAGGAAGTGGTGGAGGCTGGTACAATTACAGCATTTAAAAGGCATCTGGATAGGGATATGAATAGGAATGGTTTAGAGGGATATGGGCTAAGTGTTGGCAAATGGGACTAGATTAGGTTAAGATATCTGGTTGGCATGGATTTTCCTGCTCCTCGGATGCTGCCTGACCTGCTGTGCTTTTCCAGCACCACTCTAATCTAAACTCTGGTTTCTAGCATCTGCAGTCCTCACTTCTGCCCTGAAGTTGTAAAGATGTCCAGAGCTGATACATTGTTGCTAAAGCTTCCACATTATCTTTACTTAGGAGTCAGCCAGCCTAATCAGTAACAGTGCTGCCATGACGCACTTGTTGATAGATATTGAAATTCCCCACCCAGAGTGGGGAAGGGTCTGTCTCTGTGCTGTACACCTCTATGACTCTGACTCTAATAGTCATTTATCAACATGCATTGAAAATCAGATGGACCGCCTGGCATTTACTTAGGCACTGGAAATGACAACAACAAACTCAGTCTTGTTGACACCGCAATATTGTCCTTATCAAGGTCTGGGGCCCAGTGCCAAAATTACAAGAGCCGTCTCACAGACTAGTCAAGCAAAAGCCTGACATAGTCATACTCACAGAATTATACCTGACACACAACAGGCCAGATAACACCATCATCCTTGGAGATGTACTGTCCCACCAGCAGATGCAGCAGCACAATGGTATATAGTCAGGACAGGGTTGCCCCCGGAATCCTCAAGATTGACTCAGGACCCCATGAAGTGTCATGGCATTACATAAATCAGAGGCAAGCAAACATCCTGCTGATTACCACGTACCACTCATTCCAACACGCTCCCTTGGGTTATGAATCAATGCTTTTCCATGTTGAACATAACTGGAAGGAAGCACTGACAGCAGCAGGGACACAGAATGTACTCTGGGTGGGGAATTTCAATATCTATCAACAAGTGCGTCATGGCAGCACTGTTACTGATTAGACTGGCTGACTCCTAAGTAAAGATAATGTGGAAGCTTTAGCAACAATATCTCAGCTCGGGACATTTTTACAACTTCAGGGCAGAAGTGAGGACTGCAGATGCCAGAAACCAGAGTTTAGATTAGAGTGGTGCTGGAAAAGCACAGCAGGTCAGGCAGCATCCGAGGAGCAGGAAAATTGATGTTTAGGGCAAAAGCCCTTCATCAGGAATGGAGGCAGGGAGCCTCCAGGGTGGAGAGATAAGTGGGGGGAGGGGGAATAGGATGGGGCAGAAGGCAGCAAAGAGTACAATAGATGAATGGGGGTGGGGATGGAGCTGATAGTTCAGAGGGGAGGGTGGAGCAGATAGGTGAGATTGGCAGGTAGGACAGGTCATGAAGACAATGCTGAGCTGGAAGGTTGGAACTGGGGTAAGGTGGGGGGGAGGGGAGGGGAAATGAGGAAACTGGCGTAGTCCACATTGATTCCCTGGGGTTGAAGTGTTCCAATGTCATTTATTGTATCCGTTGCTCCCGATGTGGTCTCCTCTACATTGGGGAGACTGGACGCCTCTTCGCAGAGCACTTTAGGGAACATCTTCAGGACACCCGCACCAATCAACCCCACCGCCCCGTGGCCCAACATTTCAACTCCCCCTCCCACTCTGCTGAGAACATGCAGGTACTGGGCCTCCTCCACCAGTGCCCCATTATTACAGCTTCAGCTCATTCACTGAAAAAACAGCTGAATTCCATGGGTAGGTAAGAGTGACCGCCCTCAACATCATGCTGCATTTGACCATGTGTGACATTAAGGAGCTCTGCTAAACTGGAGTCAATGGGAACTAGTGGAAAACTCTCTGTTGGTTAGAGAATACTTGGTACATTTAAGAATTATTTACTTGAAGACCCATAGCATAAGGCTGTGGGCCAAGTGCTGGGAAATGAAATTAGAGTAATAGGTGCTTAGTGACTGTGCAGACTCAATGGGCTGAAGGATCTCTTTCCATGTTGTTATACTAAAGGTTATGTAGTTGGTGGAGGTCAGGCATCCCAGGAACTTAAAAGGAGTTGTAGAATGAATAAAAATGTATAAACATCAACCTGTGAGTGACTTGTTTAAACGTGCATATTTTCTTGATGCAGTTATCAAACAGTACCATTGCTAACACATCATGGGTCAATAATGGCATTGGTAAACTATAAAGTTATTGATAATACCACTGCATGCTTATCTCTGTAAAGCACCCATGCATCAGCATGCACACATAATTCAGAGTGATTTCAAATGTCTTATGTCAATTTGGTAATCACTCCTTATATATCCCACCATAGTAAAGGTTTGCAGATGTCACTAGTAGCCATGTAAAGCAGCACATTGGAAATAATGGGTTTAATACCTATTCTAGATCACCTTTTAGAAACCAGTTTCAAGTTAGCACTATAGCAACCAGGGATTTTTTAAAAATTCATTCACAAGATATGGACATCATTGGCTAGGCTAGCAATTATTGCCATCCTTAATTACCAAGAGGGCAGTTAAGAAGGCATTGCTGTGGGTTTGGAGTCATGATAGGCCAGACCAGGTAAAAATGGCAGATTTCCTTCCTCTGAAGGACATTAGTGGACTGGATGGATTTTTCTTAACAATCAACATGGTCATCATTCGATTCTGAATTCCAGATTTTTAATTGAATCCTAATTCCACCATGGCAGGATTCAAACCCAGGCCCCAGAACATTTTATTAATTAATAATTAATAGATTAATAGTCTAGTGATAAAACCATGAGGCTAGTGCCTCCCCATTGGTGAGGCTCCATTCAGGATTCTTAAGTAAAAATATTGAACTCTTCTGTAAAAAGAAATACTTTGTGACTCTACAATATCCCAAACACTGACTCCCATTTCCTGTATATACTTGGCTTGTCCCTGGCAAGGCAAGTAGATTGATGTTGATTTAATTCAAATAAACTGTGGAGATGGGATAGCATAGGTAGCTTACCCAATTAAGTCTCAATTTTGGGTCACTGTCAAGCTTCATAACTTGGACGCACACTGCGCACAGAGTCTATATCAGTCTGAAAACAGTACGAAAGGAATTTCGATTTCTGGAAGTTTTGTCCAGAAATTGAATTCACTTGTATGACTTTACCCCAAGAACAAGAGCCTGTAAACGAGTAAAGCTTTCTGACGTAGTGCCAAACTGAAGTTTGCCAGAATCAAAGGCTAATTTTTATTTTGGTGATCTTCCCACAAGAAATTAAGAAAACAAATGTTATCCATGGGAGATGTTTTTGATACCTTGTTCATGAGACTAAAGAATGCTTATAGCTAAGAAATCAGTTTTATTATTGTCTCTGTTGTCTTCATAATTCCAATATCAAAAATGAAGCAATGTTTCTAAGGCTAAGACCAATTGACATGTAGCTGAACTTCATTTCTCACATGTATAAAGAGAAAGATTAGACATATAGAAAAGCGAAGCAACACTTTAGTAACAAATATTCAATATTAACAGTTTTGGCTTTGAACAGCTTGGGACAGCACAGTGGCTCAGTGGTTAGCACTACTGCCTCACAGCACCGGTGACCCAGGTTTGATTCCAGTCTCAGGTGACTGCCTGTTGGGAGTTTGCACATTCTCCTGGTGTCTTTCTCCTGGTGTCTGCGTGGGCTTCCTCCCACAGACCAAAGATGTGCAGGTTAGGTGAATTGGTCATGTTAAATTGCCCATAGTATTAGGTGCATTAGTTGTTGAGAGTGTGTTGCTGGAAAAGCACAGCAGGTGGGGAAGCATCTGAGGAGCAGGAAAATTGATGTTTCAGGCCAGAGCCTTATGAAAGTCTCTGGCCCAAAGCATCAGCTTTCCTGCTCCTCGGATGCTGCCTGACCTGCTGTGCTTTTCCAGCAACACACTCTCAACTCTGATCTCCAGCATCTGCAGAACTCACTGTCTCCCTGTTAGGTGCATTACAGGGTAGGGGAATGGGCCTGGGTGGGTTACTCTTTAGAGGGTCGATGTGGACTTGTTGGACCAAAGAGGCTGTTTCCATACTGTAGGAAATCTAATCTAAAACATGAAAAGATCATAAATCAGATTTAGGTTGTTCACTTTTTCAATATTTTTAATTCCCAATATGAATCAATTTTATGATTGCAGGGAGCTATTAGTCACAAGTGATTGACATGTTTCTGGATAGTGGGGAAACGGAAATTATTATTCATTGAATTCAGTCTGAGATTACTTTTGCTTTACAGAATATGTAGGAGTGTGCCAGGTGATAATTCAACATAGTTAATGTCTGGAACGGTCAATGCTCATGACTTGGAGATCAACCACTACACTGAAATATAAATCTGCATTAAAACTTTCACTAGCACATTGTAACTCCTGTATATTTTCATGTCAGATAATCCTAACATTATGCAGCCATGATAGAAATAATTAATGAGCTGAAACAAAACCTATTACTTTCTATACAAGTTGCAATGATCAAACAAACTGTGTCTTAAATTGGCATGAATGCATTGTCTATCATTGTCTATCACAACTGTGCCTGAGTTGCACCCAAGTGTAGAAACTCAAATGTAATCAAGATTGCTAGTATAATAAAGATCAACTTCAACAACTAAACATAATGTTTAGGCTGTATTTTTATCTCGCAATGGAAGTAAGAATGGTCTAAGGAACACTGAAATCTTCAAGCTTTACATGGCAAAAATGTATTTTCTCACAACAAAATATAATTTCCATTTGGTCTTTTCATGAGTCGGGGAGGTTGTCACCCAAATGCAACTTTTCAGAAGTTGGCCTCCCTGTTCTAAGTCATATAAGAAATTTGGATTTTGTACACCCCACTATTTTCATGTGCTGATGTAGGTTTTGGAAGCATCAAAGAAATCCACCTTTTGACCACTGCGGGGTGCTTCTAAGGTGTCAGGAACCTTCTGACGTATTGGAGTTAGGTGGTTTGACAACTGAAAATGTAGATGCTGTATTGTAATGATATTTTTTGAGTGCAATGATTCATGATAGTGTTCTGTCATGAAAAGGTATGTTGGCCATTACATTGACCAGCACTGTTTAAGTGTGCAGGTAATTGAGTAATTTTCCCATTGGGAAATAGGAACATTGAATAAAGTGTTCTTATACATGTAACTGGAGAAAACACTGTCTCTGATCTCGAGTCATAGAGTCATAGAGTCATAGAGATGTGCAGCATGGAAACAGACCCTTCGGTCCAACCCGTCCATGCCAACCAGATATTTCAACCCAATCTAGTCCCATCTGCCAGCACCCATCCCATATCCCTCCAAACGCTTCCTATTCATATACCCATCCAAATGCCGCTTAAATGTTGCAAATTGTACCAGCCTCCACCACTTCCTCTGGTAGCTCATTCCATACACGTACCACCCTCTGCATGAAAACGTTGCCCCTTAGGTCTCTGATATATCTTTCCCCCTTACCTTAAACCTATGCCTTCTAGCTCTGCACTCCCCCAACCCAGGGAAAAGACTTTGCCTATTTACCTTATCCATGCCCCTCATAATTTTGTAAACCTCTATAAGGTCACCCCTCAGCCTCCGATGCTCCAGGGAAAACAGCCCCAGCCTGTTCAGCCTCTCCCTATGGCTCAAATCCTCCAACCCTGGCAACATCCTTGTAAATCTTTTCTGAACTCTTTCAAGTTTCACAACATCTTTCCAATAGGAAGGAGACCAGAATTTCATGCAATATTCCAACAGTGGCCAAACCAACATCCTGTACAGATGCAACATGACTGCCTAACTCCTGTACTCAATACTCTGACCAATAAAGGAAAGCATACCAAATGCCTTCTTCACTACCCTATCTACCTGCGACTCCACTTTCAAGGAACTATGAAGCTGCACTCCAAGGTCTCTTTGTTCAGCAACACTCCCTAGGACCTTACCATTAAGTGTATAAGTCCTGCTAAGATTTGCTTTCCCAAAATGCAGCACCTCGCATTTATCTGAATTAAACTCCATCTGCCACTTCTCAGCCCTTTGGCACATCTGATCAAGATCCTGTTGTAATCTGAGGTAACCCTCTTCGCTGTCCACTACACCTCCAATTTTGGTGTCATCTGCAAGCTTACTAACTGTACCTCTTATGCTCGCATCCAAATCATTTATGTAAATGACAAAAAGTAGAGGACCCAGCACCGTTCCTTGTGGCACTCCACTGGTCACAGGCCTCCAGTCTGAAAAACAACACTCCACCACCACCCTCTGTCTTCTACATTTGAGCCAGTTTTGTATCCCTGTATTCCATGAGATCTAACCTTGCTAATCAGTCTCCCATGGGGAACCTTGTCTAATGCCTTACTGAAGTCCATATAGATCACATCTACTGCTCTGCCCTCATCAATCCTCTTTGTTACTTCTTCAAAAAACTCAATCAAGTTTGTGAGACATGATTTCCCATGCACAAAGCCATGTTGACTATCCCAAATCCGTCCTTGCCTTTCCAAATGCATGTACATCCTGTCTCTAAGGATTCCCTCCAACAACTTGACCACCTCCGAGGTCAGGCTCACTGGTCTGTAGATCTCTGGATTGTCTTTACCACCCTTCTTAAACAGTGACACCATGTTTGCCAATCTCCAGTCTTCTGGCACCTCACCTGTGACTATCGATGATACAAATATCTCAGCAAGAGGCCCAGCAATCACTTCTCTAGATTCCCACAGAGTTCTCAGGTACACCTGATCAGGTCATGGGGATGTATCTACCTTTACCCGTTTCAAGATATCCAGCACTTCCTCCTTTGTAATCTGGACATCTTGCAAGATGTCACCATCTATTTCCCTACATCTATATCTTCCATATCCTTTTCCACAATAAATACTGATGCAAAATATTCATTTAGTATCTCCCCCATTTTCTGTGGCTCCACACAAAGGCCGCCTTGCTGATCTTTGAGGGGCCCTATTCTCTCCCTAGTTACCCTTTTGTCCTTAATATATTTGTAAAAACCCTTTGGATTCTCATTAATTCTATTTGCCAAAACTATCTCATGTCCCCTTTTTGCCCTCCTCATTTCCCTCTTAAGTATACTCCTACTGCCTTTATACTCTTCTAAGGATTCACTCGATCTATCACGTCTATACCTTACATATGCTTCCTTCTTTTTCTTAACCAAACCCTCAATTTCTTTAGTCATCCAGCATTCCCTATACCTACCAGCCTTTCCTTTCATCCTGACAGGAATATACTTTCTCTGGATTCTCGTTATCTCATTTCTAAAGGCTTCCCATTTTCCAGCCATCCCTTTACCTGCAAACATCTGCCTCCAATCAGCTTTCGAAAGTTTTTGCCTAATACCATCAAAATTGGCCTTTCTCCAATTTAGAACTTCAACTTTTAGATCTGGTCTAACATTTTCCATCACTATTTTAAAACTAATAGAATTATGATCACTGGCCCCAAAGTGCTCCCCCACTGACACCTCAGTCACCTACCCTGTCTTATTTCCCAAGAGTAGGTCAAGTTTTGCACCTTCTCTAGTAGGTACATCCACATACTGGATCAGAAAATTGTCTTGTATGCACTTAACAAATTCCTCTGCATCTAAACCTTTAACACTATGGTAATCCCTGTCTATGTTTGGAAAGTTAAAATCCCCTACCATAACCACCCTACTATTCTTACAGGTAGCTGAGATCTCCTTACAAGTTTGTTTCTCAATTTCCCTCTGACTATTAGGGGGTCTATAATACAATCCCAATAAGGTGATCATCCCTTTCTTATTTCTCAGTTCCATCCAAATAACTTCCCTGGATGTATTTCCGGGAATATCCTCCCTCAGTACAGCTGTAATGCTATCCCTCATCAAAAATGCCACTCCCCCTCCTCTCTTGCCGTAATAAGCTGAAGTGATTTACATGTGCAAAGTACTTGTATACTGAAAAACAAACCTTCAGTTCTCAGGTAGCAAGACCAGCCACTGCTCCTGAATTACTTTGATTGACAATGATATCTGGTGTATTTAGGAAAACAAGAACATCTGATTGATCAGTTTCAACATTTCCTATTGTTTAGATTTTACAGGGATTGATGTTAAAGCTGATGCATTAGGAATGTTCAACTGAGTTTCAAATTCTAATAAACTACTTAGCTTGGGGCTGAGTTCTCACTATGATTGAGTTTAAGAGGTTACTTTTTTTTGTTTTTTAAATATTAAGTGTTAGATGAGAAAAGTGTATTTTATTCTTATAACAGACTGAGTACTTAAAGAACTTTAGTATTTTTTAATGCCATTTATGAACGAGAGATTTTCAGTATGAAGTGTATTTGAATGACAGCCCTATTAGATTGTCAGAAATTTATCTCCTGTAACAATCATTTCCAATGTGAAGTCTGGAGATGGGTGAGAGACAGTGGAGGCAACATGGGTGTCATGGATGGGATGGGGATATGAATATGCCTGCATATGTGAATCAAGGTAAAGAATCTCAAGTTAATTTATTCCGCCTCATGACAGCATACACCTTATTTGTCTGCCGACATGAAAGGTACTTCTGTAAAAACTAATCTTCTGCCTGCTCATGGCCTTGTTACATTATGCATAACTTTTGCCTGCTGTAAGTCACCACCAGTGCATTAATCCTGGTCCCAGGAACCAGGAGTCTAAATTATTCAGAACTTTATTTTGGCCATAATTCAAGCCAAGACAAATTGTAAACGTAATTTAATATAACTGAAAACTTCAAATACAGCTTTGATAATAACTGCACTGAAAGTTATAATCACTTCCATATACATCAAACATTAACAAAGATTTAAAGGCTAAATGTACATCCATGGAATAACTCACCCAAAGATCATTTTTTTCCTTAACAATGCAGACAATGCAATAGTCTCTAAATTTTGCTCTGTTTTACTTTACTCTATGTACTATATCTTAAATAATAGAGTGCTGTGTTTCCAAGATGTACTGCTAATGTGAATTGAAGAAAGTCAGTAAAAGCCAGAACTTGTCTGTTGGCTTGCATTCTTCCTCTATGATTCTAAGCCAAGCGAGAGAGTGAGTTGGCTTGAAAATAATTTGCTTTCCCTGGCTCAATTTTGTATAGTTAATACAAAAATGGAAGGGGAGAGAGCAAGAGAGACAAAGAGAGTGAAGAGGGGTTTAAAAGAGCTCCATTCATGTTACAAACATACAATAATAATTTCAGATGTCAATTTCATTGTCTACATCATGTAAGTTAGTTTATTTCGATAGCCACACACCTCTGTTAGCTTTGTATGACTCTATGACTCTGTAATGACAGTGGAATTAAATGAAGCTAGTTTAAACATTTCTAGCTATTGTATTGTTGGACACATGCAGATGTCACATTTAATATCCTTCAACATATGTTCTGCCTGGCTTGAGCAAAGAATCAAATCAATTTGATGGGGATCGACATGTTGAATATTATACTCAGGTTAGAAAATTGAAAGGTGAGCTAATAATTGTTGCTTCTACAAGGGCTGTCAGTTTAAATTGGTTGAATTAATATGAATTGAATCTAACAGTTAATGCTGAACATTCTCACCTCTGTTCAAAGACAGTCCGAGAATCATAGAGTCATGGAGATATACTACACAGAAACAGATCCTCTGGTCCAACTCATCCCAAACTAATCTAGTTCTATTTTCCAGCACTTAGCCCATATCCCCCTAAACACTTCTTATTCATATACCCGTCCAGATGCCTTTTAAATGTTGTCATTATACCAGCCTCCACCACTTCATCTGGCAGCGCATTTCATACACACGTCATCCTCGGTGTGAAAAAGTTGCCCCTTGGGTACCTTTTAAACCTTTCACCCTAAACCTATGCTCTCTAGTTCTGGACTCCCCCACCCCAGGGAAAATACCTTGTCTATTTACCCTATCTATGCCCCTCATGATTTTATAAACCTCTGTAAGGTTACCCCTCAGCCTCCTTCGCTCCAGGGAAAATAGCCCTAGTCTATTCAGCCTCTCCCTGTAGCTGAGTTAAATAGCTTTCATTTAAACAAGACCAGTTTATCTCATGTCTGAATCTGATTGCTTGCATCAATTGTTTGATTTAAGTCTAATCCCTACAGCCAACTTTAAATCAGCATAGTTAGGTGGAAGTAAAGGGGAAGACCATTTGAAACAGATCACAGTAAATAGCAATGTATCACTGCAGGGTAATATTGAGGCAGCAAATGCTTGCTAGAGCTGACATCTTTCAGATAAAATGTTAAACAAAGGCTCTGAGGCCCCCTCTGTCCTCAGATGATCATGAAATATCCCTTGGGATTATTCTATGAAGAAGAGGATTCTCCCCAGTGATTTGGCCAATGCTTATCCTTCAACCAACACCACTCAAAATTGATTAATATCTTATTTCTATTTCTGAGCTTTTTTGTTTAAAACTTGGCTGCCATCTTTCCTACATTACAATACTGACTCCATTTAGTTGGTCATGAAAGTGCTTGGAAGTTTTGAGATTGTAAAAATTGCTATATAAATACAAGTGTTTACCCTAGCATCAATATTGACATTGCGAAAAACAAAATAAACATTAAATAAGTAGATGAATATCAGCAGCATCCAACTTTCATTATCCTCAGTGTATGTTTTTTGATATAACATAGAATAATGTGATGCACAGTCAAAAGTGCCATCTTTCAGATGAGGCATCAAACATTTCCTGTCAGGGGGACATGAGTGATTTTAGAATGTGGAATGTTACAGTGTGGAGTATTGTAGAAAATATGCACCATCTCTAAATAGAGAGGTTTTCTTAACAATAGAACACTATAGCTGTTCCTGCCCATGCTGAAAAGACCCTAAACAGAATTAGATTAGATTACTTACAGTGTGGAAACAGGCCCTTCAGCCCAACAAGTCCGCACCGCCCCGCCAAAGCGCAACCCACCCATACCCCTAACCTAACACTAGGGCAATTTAGCATGGCCAATTCACCTGACCTGCACATCTTTGGGCTGTGGGAGGAAACTGGAGCACCCAGAGGAAACCCACGCAGAAATGGGGAGAACGTGCAAACTCCACACAGTCAGTCGCCTGAGGCGGGAATTGAACCCGGGTCTCTGGCTCTGTGAGGCAGCAGTGCTAACCACTGTGCCACTGTGCCACCCAAAATTCTTGGGAATCATCATCAATATTTCTACATGAATCCTGGCAGAACTTCAGAGACAGATAATTCTGCAGCATTGCACATTTTCATTCAAAATTAACTCTTCCTTGGCCTGTCCATTTGCATTTTCTTTTCAAGTAATGTGAAATAATCTCCCTGGAAAAAGTAATAACTGCAGATACTGGAGATCAGAGTTGAAGAATGTGGTGCTGGAAAAGCACAGCCGGTCAGGCAGCATCCGAGCAGCAGGAAAAATCAATGTTTTGAGCATAAGCTCTTCATCAGGAATGAGGCTTATGGGCCAAGGAGGCTGGGAGTGGATGGGGCTGGGGGGAAGGTAGCTGGGAATGCCCCAGGTAGAGGAAGGTGGGGGTGAAGGTTATAGGTCAGAGAGTAGGGTGGAGCAGATAGGTGGGAAGGAAGATGGACAGGTAGGACAGGTCAAGAGGGCAGTGCTAAGTTGGAAGGTTGGATCTAGGATAAGGTGGGGGAGGGGAAATGAGGAAACTGGTGAAATCCATATTGACCCCGTCTGGTTGGAGGGTCCCAAGGTGAAACATGAGGAGTTCTTCTTCCAGGTGTCGGGTGGTTAGGGTTTGGCAGTGGAGGGGCCCCAGGATCTGCATGTGTTTGGCAGAGTGGAAAGGGGGAGTTAAAATGTTCAGCCATGAGGCAGTGGGGTTGGTTGGTATACATGTCCCAGAGATGTTTTCTGAAATGATCAGCAAGTTGGCGTCCTGTCTCCCCAGTGTAGAGGAGACCACATTGGGAGCAATGTATACAGTGGATGACGTGTGGAAATGCAGGTAAATCTTTGTCAGATGTAGAAGGATCCTTTGGAGCCTTGGACGGAGGTGAGGGGGGAGGTGTGGGCGCAGGTTTTGCTATTCTTGCAGTGGCAGGAGAAGGTGTCAGGAGGGCTGGGGAGGGTGGGTTCGTAGGGGGCATGGACCTGACAAGGTGAACAGGGATAAAGGGAAGGTTTACATTGTGATTTCTATTTGCCATGATGATATTTCAATAAATTATCATTATTGCTGGGTACATAGTAATTACTACCATTCTAATGCATGGAAGAAATGAAAAGTTTTCCGCTACAAACAACACAATCTTAAATTGTGCATTCTTAATGGTGTTTTGGAAAGTAATGAAAGAATCTATAGGGCAATGTGGTCAAATGCACTCTCCACTGGCAACATGTATTTATTCAGGTTTCCACAGGATAGTGTAGTCACGCGCAAGGCCACCGTCCCTTGAAACAATGACAGTGAACTGCCTGTTTGAATGCAGGTAAGTGATTTTGCTAAGGCACTTCAAAGGGCAATCAAGAGTTAACCACTTTTCTGTGGGTCTGGGATCAAATATAGTTCAGACCAAGTAAGAAGAGCAAATTTTATTTTCTAAAGGACATTAATGAATCAGAAGGATTTTTACAATATTCTGGTAGTTTCAAGGTCATTGCAATCATTGCTAACTTTTTAAAAAGTTCAGATTTATTTTAAAAGTTGTGCTTAAACACTTCAGCTGTCATCTCTCTGGATTTCTAGATATTTTTAATCAACCTGTTCAGGCATATTATAACAAGTAGCTACGATAGGTAAGGCTTGAACCCAGATCTTTGGACCAAGAGGTAGGACACTACAACTATTCCACAAGAATCTCAGTCTCTGGACGTACAAAGATATTGTCCTAATCAATCTGTTAAGAGATGGTTATTACGCCTTTGAAGAAGATGGGACTCAAACCCAAGCTTCTAAGTTCAGGGGTAGGGACACCACAACCGGATCACAAGAGCCCTCTCTCTGGACTACTATTGTACCCATGCTACACCATCCGAATCTGGCCAATTGATTAATGAATAATAAACACTTTTTATTGTGCATGTGCACTTGATCCTCATACTCGTACAAATGTTTGTAACTTTTCAAAAGTAAAATGGTAAAACAAAGAGAAGAGTCTGTGCATAGTGTTTGATCATTGAATACTTTATTTCCTTGAATGTTGAATATTAATGGAACGTTAAGTACATATGCATTTGTAAAACACATTCACTGTTTTTTCTGTTGATTCTGACGTGAATGAACAAAATTGTTTTCATAAAAGACTACTGCATAAGGCTAAAACAATGTCAGCATAGCCACACCTTGCGGCTAGTCAGCAACTTCTCTTGAGCACACTGCAACAGGGTAAATCAATTAATTCTGACCTCGCAACAGGAAAGAACATTCTAAGAGAGCATAGCTTCCAAGCAGTGCCACAGAAATGTAGCACCAATTGTCCAACCAGTGCTCTTTTAGAGCATGGTTCCCACTGGAGTTACATACTTGATGAACTTATCAAAAAAAGGAATCATTGGAGGTCTTGGATTCCAGAAAAAGTACTGGTAATGTTAGAAATGCTCAGCAAATCAGGAAGCTACTGTAAAGCAAAGAAAATTATTAAATCTTTCGGTATTCCCCTTTTGTCAAGCTGCAAGATATCCAGACATTCAATTCTGATGAAGGACCATCTGAATCATGTGATGGTTTCCTACAGAATTCAGACTATACACAAAGGAAAGACTCTTATTTAAGAACCAAGCTAATATTTTCATTGATCTAATAGAAACCCTACCACTACTAGATTTAAAACTTTGTTGAGTAGATAAAGCTATGATCAGAACACGAAGGTTATTACTTAGGATTGCAAAGATGTGAATTGGCACGGTGTATGATGCATCTTCTAACCGCGTTAGCTGCAACAGGACATTAATGTTAAATCTGGATTCATAGCCACAGCACTAGTAGTGCTGGGAGGCCTAAACAGCAATTTTTAGTTTAGCTATTAAGATAGAAGCAGGAGCAATCATTACAATTAAAATGCATCTTTGTTACTTCTAGCTGTTACCAAGATCACAAAAGTGCTGCTAAACTATGATGTCAAGAATAGGCATGACAACAGGGGACCACAAAAAAATCATTTAAGTGCAACTATATGCAAGCCATTGCAACCAAACCAAACACATTAGTCTGACCAACCATCAGTGAAAGTGCGCTGTATGAAGCTACCCTGCTTCCAACAGACTTAGATTAGATAGATTACTTACAGTGTGGAAACAGGCCCTTCGGCCCAACAAGTCCACACCGCCCCGCCGAAGCGCATCCCACCCATACCCCTACATTTACCCCTTACCTAACACTATGGGCAATTTAGCATGGCCAATTCACCTGACCTGCACATCTTTGGACCATGGGAGGAAACCGGAGCACCCGGAGGAAACCCACGCAGACACAGGGAGAACGTGCAAACTCCACACAGTCAGTTGCCTGAGGCAGGAATTGAACCCAGGTCTCTGGCGCTGTGAGGCAGCAGTGCTAACCACTGTACCACTGTGCCGCCCTTGATTTGCTGCATGTCCATCATTTTACAAGGAAAGATGTCAATGACCAAAACATGCAGATAAAATGAAGTTTAAACAGACCAGAATTTATGATTGAAATTAGTGGTCTGTATATTCGCAAATCCTTGAAGACTGGGATACAGAATGACTTAGCAAGTTGTTTTCTTATCTGAACGCAGCCCAGATTGAATGGGATAAAAATGTTATACCTCAGTTGGTTGCAGGATGCCATGAATCTAACCTAATGTTGGCAATCTTAAACTAATGGTGTTTGTCCACAACATAATATTGTCCATGAATTGACATTAGTTGACACTAAATTGTCAAGATCATTCAAAGATTGAAAGGTTGGATCTGATGTAAGATACTGAATCCCATTTTACATCTTATTATCCCTGGGCTAGGAGTGTCAATGGTGACAATCAATATCAGTTGAAGTGTGCATTCCACATCATTATTGTGCTTCACTTCCATAAGACCTACCTTCCAAAGTTAAGACATAACTCTATTTGATACTTGATTAAGATAATGTAAGCTTTAATAATTTGGCTTTAGTTCAGTTTAATAACAGTTCAATATTCAAATGGTTGAACCATTTATTCAATTTAAATGCTAATTCTCATAATTTTCAGAATCCAAGTATTCTGAATTTCCGTAAAACAGTACTATGTCAAGCAGTTGGAGTGCAGTGAGCAAGGCATTTAAGAGATCATAGAATCATAGCATCCCTACAGTGCAGAAAGAGGCCAGGAAAAGTCTGCACAACCCTCCTAACAGCATCCCACCCAGACTCAGACTCTCACTCCATCCCTGTAACCAGACATTTAGCATGGTTAACCTATCTAGCCTGCACATCCCTGGACACTACCAACAATTTAGCACGCCAGTCCACTGAACTGCACATCTTTGGACTGGGGAGGAAGCCAGAACACCGAGAGGAAACCCTTGCAGAGACAGGGAGAATATGCAAACCCCACACAGACAGTCACCCAAGGCTGGAATCGAACCTGCTCCTGGACAACTTGAAGTGGAATACTATTGGTAAAGGTAAAAACTAGGTCAAAGCCTCACCTGAAATTGCCCTGGGCTGACTTGCAATCTATGCTATTGATTTCAGTCTGCGTGCTACACATTTCAAAATAAACTTGAGGTAATACTACATGATCAAATAGTCCTTCAAGAACAGAATGTTGAGGCATTTTGTTCAGATTTTTTTTAAAAATCTACACAATATAGCTCCCCCAATTGATCAACAAGTGAACCAGCACTGATTGGCTACATCCCAGCTTGGGATGACAGTCTGTGTTGAGTTGACCTCCACCGTGGCTGCAGTAGGGGAGCTACAATTGGTCCCACTTGCCCTTGGTTGTCATTGTTTTCATTCCACTTATCTCCAACGGAAGAGTTTGTACATGTTCGGGTGGGGAGAGGGTCGGAAAGTCCAATTAAGACAGAGTGGGTCAGCAATGAAGTTTCTGGCAGCCAAAGCATTCGCTCACATTTTGTATCAACATTCACCAAATGCATAACGGAATTGTTCCTCACCGGGTTGCAGAAGGCCAGAGAAAATTGAGGGGGCAAAATTTGAAACAAAAGAAAATTGAATGTTTGCAATTGCTTTTAAAAGGGATGCTTTTTTTTTTGCAATTCAAATTTACACCATTATTCTGGAATTGACATACTACTTACCTCTTGGTAATGTTCTTGCATTATCCACCAAAGTTAGAACAATCCCACCGAATATAACGAAAAGAAATTTGACAGACATGTCGCGAAGGAGCCGGGAGAAGTGAAGCTTTCTTTTAGAGATGTGGATCAGTAATGAAGCCTGAAACTTAAAAGTAAGACACCATCAGCTGTAGTGGGAGGAGAGCTCGCGTCGTCAGCCGTCACATACAAAGCTGGGGGAGAAACTGGCAATCTTTCCAAAGCCGTAAAAGTCAACTTCGAGTTGTCCAACCCATGCTGTAATACGTTTTGATAACTCCTGCTAACTGAGAGAAAAATAATTCGTTTTGTAGTGACCGTATTGCTCTGAAATCGAAGACTTGCACTGAGTCGAAATGGAACTCCTCTTGGCGGTTCACATTTTACAAACAGCTTTTCTCCCATTCACATTTTAATGAGTTTGATTTTTATTTAGTGAAAAGCAAACTTATTTCTGAATTGTTTAATGGAGATTGTTCATATATGTCCACAAATACTGCATGTGCACTCGTTGCCCTCTTGTAATATTCTGAAAGATAGTATACACAATGTGCATGCACATACACACCACTGTGTGCTTCAGATTGTGCCGAAGCCTTAATGTTTAACTGCTTGGCTGCCGTTAAGAGCCTGTGAATCATTTCCACTCTTCTGTAGCAGGGCAATTTAATCAAGGTGTTAAAGACGTGTTTAATTTGTATGCATTTGAAAGAAAACTCACCTTGTTACAAATTAGAATCAGATAATGATCAGACTACGATTCTTTCCGAAATTTCGGTCATTCTGCTTCTATCAGACGCGCATCTGTTGAACTGTGAGAAATAGCTGTTGATGATATCAGGGACGCCTCTTCATCCAAAATTGCAGTTGGAAGCAGATCATTCATTTGTGAATATCACGAACGTACTTTCAAAGAAACAGGCTGTCCCAAATAATGCAGATCCTGCATTTGCATTACTTCTGATAGTGTTCTACCTGTGTAATTTATTGCATTTCTGGCATTCAAATATTACTTATTGTAACATTGCCAACAAGGAACAGACTTTCAGCGTATATTATTCATGTAGTTACAATGAACATTTTGTGTACATTAGTATATTTTGGGAAAATACACCTCCTGAAATCAAAACTGTGCTGGTTCTGTCTTCAAGCACCACATCAGGATCTAGGAGCGGTTACCAGGTTGGTATTTCAGGACAGTACTGGAGGTATGCTTTTCAACATGTTCCAAATCAGATTTTAAATCAAGGTCCTGTTCGAACATTCACTTTAATGTTAAATATTACAAGGCACCATTTTTTAAAAAATTGTATCTTCCAATGTCTTTCCTACTTCATTTAAAGCCACATAAAAATAATTAGAGTATGGGGTAATTATTTTTCATTGTGATTTGTACTGGCTGTTACGTCTGCGAACGTACATGGGAATGCAAATGTTGACATGCTAAACATATAGGAATATTTCTTCTTTTCAAATCCATCCAAAATTGAAGGGTTCAAAAACCTGCTGAAGCCCTCGTCCTCACCTTTCCTACCTCTGAGAGTGAACTATTGTAGTGCTCTCCCAGTGAGTGTTTATCTTCCATAAACTTCATCTCACTCAAAACTCCACTACTCTGTCCTTTTATTCTCCACCACTGCCACCATCAGTGTGTGCTGGCTGCCATGTTAAAATCCCATCAAAACCACACTCAAGCAAGGGGTCATTGCCCACATTGGAACCAATGACATAGGAAGGGAAAAGGTTGAGATTCTGAAGGGAGATTACAGAGAGTTTGGCAGGAATTAAAAAAGGAGGTCCTTGAGAGTAGTAATATCTGGATTACTCCCAGTGCTACGAGCTAGTGAGGGCAGGAGGACCTGAACTTAAGGGAATTTCTATTTGCCAGGATTTGGTGTTGGAGAGACTGTTAGGTCTGAAGGTTGATAAGTCTCCGGGACCTGATGGCCTGCATCCCAGGGTACTGAAGGAGGTGGCTCGGGAAATCGTGGATGCGCTGGTGATTATTTTCCAGAGTTCAATAGAATCGGGGTTGGTTCCTGAGGATTGGAGGGCGGCTAATGTTGTGCCACTTTTTAAGAAGGGTGGGCGGGAGAAAGCAGGAAATTATAGACCAGTTAGTCTGACCTCAGTGGTGGGAAAGATGCTGGAGTCTATTATAAAGGATGAAATTACGGCACATCTGGATAATAGTAACAGGATAGGACAGAGTCAGCATGGATTTATGAAGGGGAAATCATGCTTGACTAATCTTCTTGAATTTTTTGAGGATGTAACTCGGAAGATGGACGAGGGAGATCCAGTGGATGTAGTGTACCTGGACTTTCAGAAAGCTTTTGATAAAGTCCCACACAAGAGGTTAGTGAGTAAAATTAGGGCGCACGGGATTGGGGGCAAAGTACTAGATTGGATAGAGAATTGGTTGGCTAACAGGAAACAAAGGGTAGTGATTAACGGCTCCATTTCGAAATGGCAGGCAGTGACCAGTGGGGTACCGCAGGGATCCGTGCTGGGACCGCAGCTTTTTACAATATATGTAAATGATATAGAAGATGGTATCAGCAATAACATTAGCAAATTTGCTGATGACACAAAGCTAGGTGGTAGGGTGAAATGTGATGAGGATGTTAGGGGATTACAGGGTGACCTGGACAAGTTAGGTGAGTGGGCAGATGCATGGCAGATGCAGTTTAATGTGGATAAATGTCTGGTTATCCACTTTGGTGGCAAGAACAGGAAGGCAGATTACTACCTCAATGGTATCAAATTAGGTAAAGGGGCTGTTCAGAGAGATCTGGGTGTTCTTGTCCACCAGTCAATGAAGGCAAGCATGCAGGTACAGCAGGTCGTGAAGAAGGCTAATAGCATGCTGGCCTTCATAACAAGAGGGATTGAGTATAGAAGCAAAGAGGTGCTTCTGCAGCTGTACAGGGCCCTGGTGAGACCACACCTGGAGTACTGTGTACAGTTCTGGTCTCCAAATTTGAGGAAAGACATTCTGGCTATTGAGGGAGTGCAGCGTAGGTTCACGAGGTCAATTCCTGGAATGGCAGGATTGCCTTACACGGAAAGACTGAAGCGACTGGGCTTGTATACCCTTGAGTTTAGAAGACTGAGAGGGGATCTGATTGAAACGTATAGGCTTATGAAAGGACTGGACACTCTGGCAGGAGGGAACATATTTCCGTTGATGGGGGAGTGCCGAACCAGAGGACACAACTTAAAAATACGGGGTAGACCATTTAGGACAGAGATGAGGAGAAACTACTTCACACAGAGAGTGGTGGCTGTGTGGAATGCTCTGCCCCAGAGGGCAGTGGAGGCCCAGTCTCTGGATTCTTTTAAGAAAGAATTGGATAGAGCTCTTAAAGATAGTGGAGTCAAGGGGTATGGAGATAAGGCTGGAACAGGATACTAATTAGGAATGATCAGCCATGATCATATTGAATGGCGGTGCAGGCTCGAAGGGCAGAATGGCCTACTCCTGCATCTATTGTCTATTGTCTATTGTCTATTGTCTATTGTCTATTGTCTATTGAATAGGAGGATAGAGCAGATGAATGCATGGCTGAGGAGCTGGTGTATGGGAGAAGGATTCACATTTTTGGATCATTGAATTCTCTTTTCGGGTAGAAGTGACAAGAAGAACGGATTGCACCTAAATTGGAAGGGGACTAATATACTGACGGAGATTTGCTAGAGCTGCTCGGGAGGATTTGAACTAGTAAGGTTGGGGGGTGGGGAGCTGGTAGAACAGCTTAATGTTCCAGGATACAAATGCTACAGGAAGGATAGAAAGGGAGGCAAGAGAGGAAGGGGAGTGGCATTTTTGATAAGGGATAGCATTACAGCTGTGCTGAGGGAGGATATTCCTGGAAATACATCCAGGGAAGTTATTTGGGTGGAACTGGGAAATAAGAAAGGGATGACCACCTTATTGGGATTGTATTATAGACTCCCTAATATTCAGAGGGAAATTGAGAAACAAATTTGTAAGGAGATCTCAGCTATCTGTAAGAATAATTGGGTGGTTATGGTAGGGGATTTTAACTTTCCAAACATAGACAGGGACTGCCATAGTGTTAAAGGTTTAGATGGAGAGGAATTTGTGAAGTGTCTACAAGAAAATTTTCTGATTCAGTATGTGGATGTACCGACTAGACTAGGTGCACTTTCGGGCCAGCAACTATAATTCTAATAGATTTAAAATAGTGATGGAAAATGATAGACCAGATCTAAAAGTTGAAGTTCTAAATTGGAGAAAGTCCAATTTTGATGGTATTAGGCAAGAATTTTCAAAAGCTGATTTGGGGCAGATGTTCGCAGGTAAAGGGTTGGCTGGAAAATGGGAAGCCTTCAGAAATGAGATAACAAGAATCCAGAGAAAGTATATTCCTGTCAGGGTGGAAGGAACGGCTTGTAGGTATAGGGAATGTTGGATGACTAAAGAAATTGAGGGTTTGGTTAAGAAAAAGAAGGAAGCATATGTAAGGTATAGACAGGATAGATTGAGTGAACCCTTAGAAGAGTATAAAGGCAGTAGGAGTATATTTAACAGGGAAATCAGGAGGGCAAAAAGGGGACATGAGATAGCTTTGGCAAATAGAATTAAGGAGAATCCAAAAGGTTTTTACAAATACATTAAGGACAAAAGGGTAACTAGGGAGAGAATAGGGCCCCTCAAAGGCGGCCTTTATGTGGAGCCACAGAAAATGGGGGAGATACTAAACTAGTATTTTGCATCAGTCCTTACTATGGAAAAGGACATGGAAGATATAGAATGTGGGGAAATAGATGGTGACATCTTGAAAAATGTCCATATTACAGAGGAGGAAGTGCTGGATGTCTTGAAATGCTTAAAAGTGGATAAGTCCCCAGGTCATGATCAGGTGTACCCTAGAACTCTGTGGGAAGCTAGAGAAGTGACTGCTGGGCCTCTTGCTGAGATATTTGTATCATCGATAGTCACAGGTGAGGTGCCGGAAGACTGGAGGTTGGCAAACATGGTGCCACTGTTTAAGAAGGGTGGTAAGGACAAGCCAGGGAACTATAGACCAGTGAGCCTGATGTCAGTGGTGGGCAAGTTGTTGGAGGGAATGCCGAGGGACAGGATGTACATGTATTTGGAAATGCAAGGACTGATTCGGGATAGTCAACACGGCTTTGTGCGTGGGAAATCATGTCTCACAAACTTGATTGAGTTTTTTGAAGAAGTAACAAAAAGGACTGATGAGGTCATCGTGGTTGATGTGATCTATATGGAATTCAGAAAGGCGTTCAACAAGGTTCCCCATAGAAGACTGGTTAGCAAAGTTAGATCTCACATACAGGGAGAACTAGCCATTTGGATACAGAACTGGCTCAAAGGTAGAAGACAGAGGGTGGTGGTGGAGAGTTGTTTTTCAGATTGGAGGCCTGTGACCAGTGGAGTGCCAGAAGGATCAGGGTTCTCTACTTTTTGTAACTTATGTAAATTATTTGGATGAGCATAAGAGGTACAGTTTGTAAGTTTGCAGATGACACCAAAATTGGAGGTGTAGTGGACAGTGAAGAGGGTTACCTCAGATTACAAGATCTTGACCAGATGGGCCAGTGGGCTGAGAAGTGGCAGATGGAGTTCAATTCAGATAAATGTGAGGTGCTGCATTTTGGGAAAGCAAATCTTAGCAGGATTTATACACTTAATGGTAAGGTCCTAGGGAGTGTTGCTGAACAAAGAGACCTTGGAGTGCGGGTTCATAGTTCCTTGAAAGTGGAGTCGCAGGTAGATAGGATGGTGAAGAAGGTGTTTGGTATGCTTTCCTTTATTGGTATTGAGAACAGGAGTTGGGAGGAGAAAGTGAGGACTGCAGATGCTGGAGATCAGAGCTGAAAATGTGTTGCTGGAAAAGCGCAGCAGGTCAGGCAGCATCCAAGGAGCAGGAGAATCGACGTTTCGGGCATAAGCCCTTCTCTTTCCTCATTCCTGAAGAAGGGCTTATGCCCGAAGCGTCAATTCTCCTGTTCCTTGGATGCTGCCTGACCTGCTGCGCTTTTCCAGCAACACATTTTCAGTACAGGAGTTGGGAGGTCATATTGCAGCTGTACAGGACGTTGATTTGTCCACTGTTGGAATATTGCTTGCAATTCTGGTCCGCTTCCTATTGGAAAGATGGTATGAAACTTGAAAGGGTTCAGAAAAGATTTACAAGGATGTTGCCAGGGTTGTAGAACTTGAGTTATAGGGAGAGGGTGAATAGGCTGGGGCTGTTTTCCCTGGAGCATCGGTGGCTGAGGGGTGATCTTATAGAGGTTTATAAAATCATGAGGAGCATGGATAGGGTAAACAGACAAGGTGCTTTCCCTGGGGTTGGGGGGTCCAGAACTACAGGACATAGGTTTAGGGTGAGAGGGGAAAGATATAAAAGAGACCTAAGGGGCAACGTTTTCACACAGAGGGTGGTATCTGTATGGAATGAGCTGCCAGAGGAAGTGGTGGAGGCTGGTACAATTGCAACATTTAAAAGGCATTTGGATGGGTATATGAATAGGAAGGATTTGGAGGGATATGGGCCAGGTGCTGGCAGGTGGGACTAGATTGGGTTGGGACATCTGGTCGGCATGGACGGGTTGGACTGAAGGGTCTGTTTCCATGCTGTACATCTCTATGACTCTATGACTCTAATCTCCCATTGTTCAAAAACCTTCCAAGAATGCCTCATATGCATTGCTCACTCCAACATTAGAGATTGGACCTCATCTGTATAAATACACACTACCCTTGGGAATCTCTTCTATAGCTATTTGCAATGTTTCACCTCACTACCCTTCTTTTAAGACCTGCCATTAAACCAATGTTTGACCAATGTTCTAGTCACTCATACTTTGCCTTTGTAAAAATGTTTCTCTGATTATATTTTTAGCAATTGCCTTGGGCTGTTTTACAAAGTTGAAGACATTTTATAAATACGTGTTACTGCTGTTGGAGAAATATGCATCATCATCCCAAGAAATGTTGTGAGTCCATGCAGTTTGCCTCCACTATCGGAGGTTACATCCCACAGTATATTACGATTTCTATTTATATCAAGCAGTGTTCATCTATTGAATAAGACCTTAAACACCAAATTGAGGCTTTTATATTATGTCTTTGCTGAAAGTACTCAGATCAATTTTAAATGTTTCCCCACAGAAGACACTACTTTTTAGATTAGATTAGATTGCCTACAGTGTGGAAACAGGCCCTTCAGCCCAACAATTCCACACTGACCCTCCAAAGAGCAACCCACCCAGACCCATTCCCCTACATTCACCCCAGACTAATGCACCTGACACTACGGGCAATTTAGCATGGCCAATTCACCTGACCTGCACATCTTTGCACTGTGGGAGGAAACCGGAGCACCCAGAGGAAACCCACGCAGACACGGGGAGAATGCGCAAACTCCACATAGACAGTTAACCAAGGTGGGAATTGAGCCCAGGTCCCTGGCGCTGTGGGGCAGTAGTGCTAACCATTGAGCCACCGTGCCACCCCTTAAAAGCTTCTTCCCTGACCAGGAATCGAATGCTGGCTGCAGCAGTGAGAGCGCCGAATCCTAACCTCTAGGATTCGGTCTCTGTTTTCCATCTGATCCTTACCTATTTGAAAAAAAATCCAGAAGAGTGTTTTTTTTTAAAAAGGCAAAAGTTAATATTTTGTCAAACAGAAACAACCAAACTGTTCCTGGGACCAACAGAATGGTTGGTGAGCACTTGATTTCTTTAAAAAGAAATTTTTTACTGGAAATGTCAGCTTTGTGGAAATCCCAGAGAATAATTCCACTATCATGTTGCTTTGTTCTTGGACTTGGCTAATTTTACATTAAAAAACCGGATTTTGTGGTCAGCAATGAAGAAATGGCATGCACCATGAAGCAAGCTTTCCACAAAAATTTAGCAATTGATGTAGCATGGATTTCCCCTTTCTTGATTTCATGTTGAATTTGGCATCAACTCAAGAGGATCCCCAGGCATAATCGGACAACTCAAGTTGCCAATTACTTGAAGTAGACAATTGGTATTGCCATTGCATTGTTACTGTGAAAGAAATCAGATGGTAAGATGCACTGATTATCCTGTAATTTTAATTAAATTTAACAGAGAGTGAAATAAATGATTGGAATACACAAATGATATGAGGGTAGGAAATGAAATACTATAAAGAAAACAATTTGAAAAACATAATGTTATAAAAAGGGTGAACTTTTTAATTTTAAGTGAGAAATGTAAAAATATAAAATTTGCTTTCTAGGTCCAGAGAGGATTTTCAGCAGTAATTATAGACGTAATATGCCATTTAGATCTCATTCAAAGGTATTGCTGTGGTGTTCAAGTGTTTCTTCCTGCAGGTAGAAGCCTAGAAACTAGGAGCACAAGTAGGGCATTTGGTCCTTTGAGCCTGCGCTACCATTCAACTCAGTGCCCTGTTCTCAGTTTCTCCCCACATCTTTTGTCGCTTTAATCACAGGAACCCCATCAGCAAGGAGTCTGAAGTGTTTTGAGATGAAACCCAAGAGGGATTGATAGCACCACCATGAAAATTACTCCAAACCTTAGTCACTTTCTGAGACCGTCAAGGAGTCCTTTACTCAACTCGGCAAGGCACAGCAGCCCCCAGCATGGCTTTGCACTGGCACCAGCAAGAGTTCTTGGGCAATTCTCAGTGTCTCTAATTGCCAAGATCTCTTCCAGACCAATTAAGCCATTTCAAGAGCAAGTCAGAGATCAAGTTCCCAGCAGTTCAGTGATTTCTGTTCTATACACTGATTGTGGTCTTTGAGGACTTGAACAGCGCAATCTGGAAAACACAGAATCATTAACAGCAACTTCTTGTTTTCCATTTTTACTGTACATGCATAGCCTCTAGAGGCTTGCTGACAGTTCCAGAGAAGTGATTAAGGCGAATGCTGACAATTTAATGATCATTACTACAGCGAAGTTCAGGCCAGTAGACTATCAAACACTGTCAACAGGCTCCCAGAGAAACTCCCACCTCTGTGTGCAAACTCGCTTGGAATAGGAAGGGACAAAAATGGCTGACACATACAGATGTCTGCAGAGTATAGCCTGGGAGTTCAATTATTTTTAATCTTTTAACAATAGAAACCTAGCCTAAGCAATCAGTTGCAGAGGTTAGGGTGGTTCTTAAAATTTTACATACTTTCAGTGACACAATAGTAACTTTGGATGTCAGTGGAAAATTATGCCTTAGTTTTTGAGTTGACTGATGCACTGTGTTTTTTAGCCAATACTGAATATGTGGAGTTTTGTTAAACTTTAGTCCTGTATAATGTTTCCTCCCATCTTGTATTTTAATCAAGAATTTTGTCAGATGTTTGGCTTGAATGTTGAGGGAAATCACCTTTTCTGCAATCGGATAGAGTAATATCAAATAACAGCAATCTATTTTTTGGTGATGAAATAGGTTTTAATTGTTACGAGATATTATAATACCATTGAACTGTTCTTTAGTACAGTATTTATAAAGATTTAATTTTTGTTTATGGGATCATGTTTAAGGTCAGATTTTAAGTTAGATGTGGCAGTGATATTTGACTCTCGGTATGTGCAAAACTTTAGCTTTCTCTCCTTTATTTGAAGCAACCAACGAACTTTAACATAATTTAATTTATGGATTTTTATGGTACTAGTTTCTCGGATCCAAAATCTCCCAAAGCCCTTCTAAAAACAGTGCTTTTTTGTGAAAAAAAAGGAATGCTCACTATCTAATTTTTTTAAAATAATAAATTCTTCAATCCCTACTTCTGCAAATATTTTCTGTTTAATTTTTTTAGTATCATTGTTTAAAACATGCACAGTGGTGCAAGTATCAGAACATTGATTCATTGGACCAGACAGGGAGGTGATGGCTTAGTAGTAATATTGCTGGATGTTAATCCAGACAGTCAGGTTCAATTCCCACCATGGTAGAATTTGATAAAAATCTGGACTTAAGAGTCTACTGATGATTATAAACCAGTTGTTGGGAAAAACCTAGCTGGTTCAATAATGCTCTTTAGGGAAGAAAACTACCATCCTTACCTGGTCTGTCCTATATGTGACTCCAGACCCACAGCAATACGATTGACTCTTAATTGCCCTCTGAGATGGGCATTAAATGCTGGCCTAGGTGGTGATGCATTCATCCCATGAATGAGTTTAAAAAAGACCGGCGAAGAGGAGGAACCAAGGAAATGTGGTTGTCACTAATTAATAGCTCTCTGACATCAGTATGATCTGGTTAAGAGGGCTGTCAGTCTGGGTTTGGAGTTTTCAAGTTGTTCAGCCAAACCCAAACAGGCTTTGCACAGTTGTCATGGTCACCATTGGGCCTGGTGATTTTATTTATGCAGTTGCTTGAGGGTGAAAGCTGAGGTTTGCCAGCACCAGTATGAGCATTGCAGCAAAACTTTTCTCCAAGTCATTTTCCTGGTCCTCCAAAGAGCTGCCTGTTTAACTCAGCAGTCCCTAACATGTCTTGGCCTCTGCCTACTTAACCTGAAGTATTGTCTGGATCTTTCAAAATAATCTTGGAAAAAACATATAATCCACAAGTTAGGTTACACCACATTCTAAGTGTGGTAGCATTTAATCAAAGCAAGTTAAGGTAATTGGTCTGGTAGGGTCTTCCCCTTCTGCATTTTGGTTGACTGCATTTCACTGATTACAAAGTAATTCTCAACTGTTCTCTTGATTGATAGCTTTGTTATTGTGCCAGCTTTAACTTATCTTCTGTAGTCAGTGATTTAAGTCTTGTTGTGCAGGGGTAGTGCCCCTATAACTGGGTTCCAGTGCAGACCTTTTATCTTAGCCTGCTGGACACACTTTCCTCATTCCTGAAGAAGGGCTGATGCCCGAAACGTCGATTCTCCTGTTCCTTGGATGCTGTCTGACCTGCTGCGCTTTTCCAGCAACACATTTTCAGCTCCAGTGCAGACTTGACAACTTGATGATTTATGATTCATGAAATAGCCAAACAGTTTGAGTATCAACTTACAAATCCTTTCAACTTATGCCAGTGATAGGCAGTAAGAATGGGAGAGAGACTCCTGTTTAGCCATCTGCAGAAGGCAATGGCAAACTCCTTGAGGTAGCTTGCTGAGCATAGGCATGGGCCAACAGAGTAGTCCATGGTCACTAAAGCCCTTTTTGGAAATGGTACCTGATGAGAGAGGAGTTGGTGGATTGTAACATAATGCCTTGACGGAGTAAAATATCCCAAGGGGCTTGTTTCCTTTTGACTTCATCTTACCTGAAGATGAAATATTGCTCAAGGAAACGTAATGGGACACAAATTGAAATAAAACGTATAATAAACATTTGAAATTCCAAAATACCTAATGTAAGGTTTTCTTTCTCAAATCACAAATTACACACTAATTTAGTTGATACATGTGCACATCACAAATGTGTATTTTGGAACACAGCATGGAAGCTGATAGGTGCTTATAAGGTGTTCACATTACTTGGATGGACAGATAGAAAACTGTTATAAATTAGACAAAAATTAAAGACATTTTAAATGTTTGCTCAAGTATCTGGATCCAACAAAATATTGGTCAATCATCTGCATATTGATGATGGACTCTCTCTGAAACATTGCATTCTGGCATCTGATTTTCAATATGGTATGCTTGCCTTTATCAGTCAGTGCATTGAGTATAGGAGTTAAAAGGTCATGTTGCAGCTGTACATGACATTGGTTAGGCCACTACTGGAATATTGCATGCAATTGTGGTCACCCCACTTTGGAAGGATGTTGAGGAACTTGAAACGGTTCAGAAAAGATTTACAAGAATGTTGCCAGGGTTGGAGGGTTTGAGCTATAGGGAGAGGCTGAATAGACTGGGGCTATTTTCCCTGGAGCATAGGAAGCTGAGGGGTGACCTTATTGAAGTTTATAAAATCATGAGGGGCATGGATAGGGTAAATAGATAAGGTCTTTTCCTGGAGTGGGAACATTCAAAACTAGAGGGCACAGGTTTCAGGTGAGAGGGGAAAGAATTAAAAGCTACCTAAGGGGCAGACCTTTCACGCAGAGGTTGGTGTATGTATGGCATAAAGTGCCAGAGGAAGTGATGGAGGCTGGTACAATTACGATATTTACAAGGCATCTGGATGGGCATATGAATAGGAAGGGTTTAGTGGGATATGGGCCAAATGCTGCCAAATGAGGGAAGATGGGACTCGATTAATTTAGGATGTCTACTCCGCATGGACACGTTAAACCAAAGTTCTGTTTCCATTTTGTATATCTTTATGACTCTATGACTCTATGCAATTGCTCAGTTCTAAATTGTGAGGATTCCAGCAATAATATACTTTTAAAAATACATTTAAAACAAAAATCTGTTCTTCATAGTTTTGTATGGATGAGTTTGGTTTGTAAATATATTTAATGAAATACATAAAAGCTCCCTCTGCTGAATGTAGAGGCTACTGCATTATATATATTTTATTAATAATAAATTTATTATTTTAATTCTGAAAACTTTGAGGTAATTGAACACTTGCTTGGTATTCATCCAGCTTTATTTTATGCTTTAATAGAATTTCAATGTGAAAATGGTTAAAGTTGGCATAGAGTATGTGAGTTCCTCAGAGTAATGGTGCGAGCAAAAGTAATAAATCGTGAGATAAAAATAATTTATTAACCTGCATCAGGCATGATGGTGGTACGATGTAAGGTGTATGAATTATTGATACATTTCAATATAATTTATTTAAGTGTTTTGAGTTAAAACTAGTGGCTTGTGACCTTTGACCTCTGTGCATGAAGGGGTGTAATGATTAACTTCAGAGTCAAGATTAGAGTGGTGCTGGAAAAGCACAGCAGGTCAGGCAGCATCTGAGGAGCAGGAAAATCAATGTTTCAAGCAGGAGCCCTTCATCAGGAATGATTAACTTGTCAGGCTTCTGGAGGTATGATTTTTTTTTAGGGAGGGTTCCTGGAATGCCAATGAGAATTTGTTTACATTGGGACAATTTTATCAGCAGGTAGACAGGGTAAATATCAAAAAGCATTTGCTTTCTTTCATTTAGAAGAATTAGGACTTATTTTTTGCTTAAGAATAAAACCCATTGAAAATTTGAAGCAAAATCAGAAATTGTTGGAAAAACTCAGCAGGGCTGACAGCATGTATGGAGAGTTAACATTTCAGGTGGAGTGATACTTCTTTAGAATTCATTGAAAAAAAATTGATCTCTTTCAGAGGTCTCAAGATATTGCAGATGTATTCAGTCAAGTCAATTCACTGTTTGTGGTATCAAAAATCAACTGGAGACATTGCAAACTGCCAGGGCAATGGACCCTGACAATAGTCCTGCTGTAGTACTGAAGAGATGTACTCCAGAACTTGCTGCAGCCCTAGCCAGGCTGTTCCAGCATTGACCTTACAATGTGGGAAACTGTCCAAAACAGAAAGAGCACATTTGGACCATTGCACCTACACCAGTTCTAATAACTAGTACCAATCTTCTGCGTTTTCCCATATGCCTACATACAATTTCCATCTTGATAATCAAAAAATGCTCACTTGAATGCTTCAATTGTACCTGCCTCCATTATATTTTCAGGCAGTGCATTCCATACCCTAATTCACTATGTGAATTTTTTTTTCTCACATCACCTCTGCTTCTTTTGCACATCACTTTAAATCTGTGCCATCTTATCCTTATTTTCGTTTACAATTATGAACAGCTTTTAACTGTTTACGCTATCCAGCTCACTCATAATTTTGAAAAACTCTACCAAATCTCTGCTCAGCCTTTTTCCCTCCAAAGAGAATTGTCTGAACTTCTTCAATCAATCCCCAAAACCGAAGTTTCTCATTCCTGGACCTATTCCTGTAAAATTGTTATTACACTCTCTCCAATGCATCCACATCTTTCTATAATGCAGCACTCACAACTGTCCACAATACCCCAGATGAGATCGAACAAGTGTACATGTTTAACATCACTGCCTACTCTTGTACTCTTTTTCTCTAAATAGAGCTGAGAACACTGAATGCCTTACTAACTCCTCTCCCTATCTGTCCTGCCACTTCAAGGAAATGTGTGCATATACACCCAAATCCTTTTGATCCTGTACCTCTCCTTTAGAATTGTACCCCTCTATTTTGTGTTGCCTTTCAATGTTCTTCTGACTGAAGTTCATTATCTCACACTTGGCTGCATTGAACTTCATCTGCCACCTGCCTACCCACTCCACCAACTTGAAATATACAAGAAAAGCAGAGTACATCCAACTTGGCTAATTATCACCACATCAGTCTACTTTCAATCAACAGTAATGTGATGCAAGTTGTCATCATCAGTGCTGCCAAGAAGCACTTGCTTAGCAATAATGTGTATATTGACACTCAATTTAGATTCAACAGGGCACCCTGCTTCATTCACCTTGATACAGCCATGGTTCAAACCAAGCCAAATGAGCTGAATTCCAAAAATGACTACCCTTGACATTAAGGCCACATTTGACCAAGTAGCTCCAAGAGGCCAAACAACACAAAGTCAATAGAAAGAGGGTCAGACCCCTCCTCTGTTTACAGTCATACCTGGCATGAAAGAACATGGTGGTGATTGCTGGAGGTCAGTCATAGCAGTTCCATGACACCGCTGCAGAAGTTACTCAGGGTAGAGTTCTGGGCCCAATTATTTTCAGCTGCTTTAGCGGTAATCTTCCTTCCATCATAAGATCAGAACTGGGGGGGTTTCGATGAATTTTGCACAATGTTCAGCATTATTAGTGAATCCTCAGAAACCGAGGTAGTCCATGTCCAAATGCAGCAAATCCAATATCCAGGTTTGAATTGACATGTGGCAAGTAATATTTGTGCCACATAGAACCAAGCAATGACCATTTCCAACATCACCTCTTGACAGTCAGTGGCATTACCATTGTTGAATTTCCCCATTATTAACATTCTTGAGCTTACCATTGAACTGAAACTGAATTGGATTAGTCATTAGCAAATACTGTGGTTACAATAGCTGATCGGAGACTGGGAATCCTGCAGTGAATGACTCACCTCCTGACTCTCGAAAGTCTGTCCAACATTTACAGTCAGGAATATAATGGAATACTTCCCACTTGCCTGGCTCTAACAACTCAAGAAGCTTGACACTATCCAGGACAAGGCAGTTCACTTGATTGGCATCACATCCACAAGCATCCACTCTATCAGTGATGCTTCGTAGCAGCAGTGTGTATCGTCCATAAGATGCACTGCAGAAATTCACTCAGGTTCTTTAGACCGCATCTTCTGAACCTAACATCTAGAACAATAAGGGCAGCAGATGCGTGGAAACACCGCCATTTGCTAGTGCCCCACTAAGCCACTCGTTATCCTGACTTGGAAATGTATTGACATTCCTTCACTGCTGCCGGATCAAAATCGTTCCTTTATTGCATTGTGAGCTTACCTACACCAAATAGACCATAGCGGTTCAAGAAGACATCCTCAGGAACTAGAGATGGCAATAAATACTGGCCCCTACAATGACTCGCTCCTCTATTGAATGAATAAAAAGCAGTTCCAAACTAGAAATGTTTGGATCAAACTCTGAATGGGTTATTCAAAGGTAAGGCAAGCCTAAGCTCAGTCATGTGAATAGTCAAGAATAAGGCTAGCAAACACTCAAGACTGGGAATTGAAAGAAACAATTAAGTCAAACCTATTATTGTACCACAGAAGGGAATTCTCCTCTGTGATTGTGAATTCTGATGAGATGGTGTTGGAATAAATGGATATGCATTTTTATTGCGTGATTCAAAAAGTTCCAATTATGTCATGTGTAAATAGCATTGATTGTTATATTGTATCTTAATTATTTTTGCATAATAAATTTCCTTTTTAATGTTAAAATGAATCTGCAGGATGGCATGCTTGTGTTTCAGTTTAAGACCACCTAGTTAAGTAAAAGCAAAATAAAATATGATCTATCAAGCCAGATTTAAATCTGAAACCTGACTAGTCAAGTAATAGCTGGGATGATAACAAGTGGAGCTCTTGCCAAATTTGAATTCAATAGATTTATGACGGAAATTGTGTTCTTCTTTTAAAAATAATGTGTGTGTGGTGATTCTAGACAGAAAACTTGTGGTGTCTTGTGGTGAAGCTAATTGCTTGGAATTTAAAGATGTATTTGAATGTTGCTGAAAGTTTTCTGGAAGTGAAAGATATAGTAGTGGATCGTTTGAAATCTTTCATGTAAACTAAACTGAGAGTTCTCAAAAAAATTGAAGGTAGAGATAATATTAGGATATAGTAAGGATGAAATACTTCCAGCTCTTATACAACATTTTGAACTGCAAGAAGGGAAATGTGAAATTGGTATGTCACAGCGAGAATTAGCTAAGATACAGTTAGAAATGAAAAGACCTAGTTTCAAGGCAGAAAGAGAAATGAGAAAGCTTGACTTTGAGTGAGAAAGAGAAAAATTTAGAGAGATGGAATTAATAGATTAATTAATTAATTAATTAATCAAACTCGAGGAAGACTGGAAACTTAGACAACTTAGAGTTGACCAAAGAAATGCTTAGAGTAAAGAAGAAAGAAAGAGGCAATAGCCTGCAGGTTAATTCTGATTGCAATGAAGTTTTTTATTTAGTTAAGTAGCTACTTTTAATGCCTAATTTTACTGAAGAGAGTGTCAAAAGTTATTTTACCTGGGGTTGTTAAGAAGGTGTATGGTGTGTTGGCATTTATTGGCAGAATGATTGAGTTTTGGAGCCATGAGGTCATACTGCAGCTGTACAAAACTCTGGTACAGCCGCACTTTTGTATTGTATTGTATTGTATTGCGTACAGTTCTCTGGTCGCCGCATTATAGGAAGGATGTGGAATTATTGGAAAGGTTGCAGAGGAGATTTACCAGGTTGTTGCCTGGTATGGAGGGAAGGTCTAATGAGGAAAGGCTAAGGTACTTGAGGCTGTTTTTGTTAGAGAGAAGAAGGTTGAGAGGTGATTTAATAGAGACATATAAGATAATCAGAGGATTAGATAGGGTGGACAGTGAGAGCCTTTCTCCTCGGATGATGAAGGCAAACATGATGGGACAAAGTTTTAAATTGAAGAGTGATAAATATAGGACAGATGTCAGAGGTATGTTCTTTACTCAGAGAGTAGTAAGGACGTGGAATGCTCTGCCTGCAACAGTAGTGGACTTGCCAACATTAAGGGTATTTAAGTGGTCATTGGATAAACGTATGGATGAAAATTGAATAGTGTAGGTTAGATAGGTTTTAGGTCAGTTTCACAAGTTGGCGCAATATTGAGGGGTGAAGGGCCTGTACTGCGCTGTAATGTTTTATGTCCTAATTTAAGAAGGTAACTGCATGGATGCCATAGTCAAAAGAGATTCAGGATTTTGTTACCAAGTGTTTTGACAGCTACAGCAATGCCTGTGTGTGCCAGTTTGTCAGAAGAACAATCTGCAGAATATCAAACTGTCAGGTATGCAGTATTCAATGCCTATTAGTTTGTCTCTGATTAAAATCTGGGACTACAAGAAGTAAACCTTACTTATAGAATTTGGAAGGAAAATGAAACACTGTAGAATCAATGGTATAGACCATTAAAGCTAGAGAAATATTTTGAGATTGTGGGAAAAATTATGATCATGGAAGAATTCAGAAAAAGCATTCCTGCTAATTTAAAGACATTTAGATGAGCATCAAGTATCCAAAATCAGGAAGCAGCAGTTCTGACAGATACCAATGATGTCTCAGAAAGATAATTATAGGTGGGGAAATGGTGTAGGATTTCCAAGTAATAAAGGAGGTAGACTGGACTCCAAACACATCAAGTTGCCATGGTCTTATCAGAGCATGGGGCTGCTCTCTCATGAGAGAAAACCAGCTGGTGGTGATTGAACCATTCCTTGGCAAGGACACTCCTTCACGGTAACCTCAGCTGGTGATGGGAATTGAGCCCACACTGTTGGCATCACACTATTTTGCAAATCAACTGTCCAGCCAACTGAGCTAAACTGATCCAATAGAAGGGAATTAACAGCAGATTCTGGAAATCTGAAATAAAAGCTGAAAATGCTAGAATACCCAAGAGATACCTCATTTACATTAGATTTTGTACCATGAAACCCTTTGTCATTTAACCTTTCCTGCCAACATCCCAGTCATCTTCTGTCCTTGCTACTCCCTCACCTCTTCCTGTTTCATAAAACCTACACACATATATCTTCCCACATTCACAAAAAGTCATCAGGCTGAAATGTTTCTTTCACCACAGATAGTGCCACATCTGTTGAGTATTTATAGCATTGTCATTTTTCATTTTAAATAATAGTAGGCTGCATGGAAATGTTATTAACATGAAATTTATTTCCCCGATCATTTTCCAATGGTATCTACATTCCTATTAGCTTTGTTACCCTCTGAGATACTGCCAACATCGAGCGTACAATAATCATGGTTGATATTCGTTAAAACACACATAACTTCTTATCACCTCCCCACCACTCTCACTTTTCCATGGATCATTCCCCTTTTCCAAGTAAGCACCATTTCTGCAGCAAACCATTTTTATAGAATCCCTTCAGTGCGGAAGCAGGCTATTTGACCCACCAAGGCCACACTGACCCTCCGAAAAGCATCCCACCCAGCCCTACCTCCTACCCTATCACCTTGCATTTCACATGCGCTAATTCACCTAACCTGCACATCCCTGGACACTATGGGCAATTTAGCATGTCCAATCCACCTAACTGTAGGAGGAAACCAGCGCACTGGAGGAAACTCACACAGACATCAGGTGAATGTGCAAACTCCACACAGATCTCTGAGAGTGGAATTAAACCCAAGTCCCTGGTACTGTGAGGCAGCAGTGCTAACCACTGAACCACTGTGCCACCCCATTTTGTGCAGTATTTGATATTATTGCCAAGTTCAACTAATGACTAGCAGTACACAGGATGGCGATCTTTATTATGCCTTGGCCTTTGCTTATCCTTTAATTTACGTACTAGCAAGGAACAAGAGCCTGCCTGCCATTCAATAAGACCTAGTTTTAACCTCAACTCTACATTGCTGCAAATCCCTGATGATCTTTGACCCCCTTCCTATCAAAGATCTATCTAAATATTTTTAAGGCCGAGGTAGATAAAGATTCTGCATCAGCTGCCCTTTGGGGAAAGGAATGCCAAAACTGACTGCTCTTCTTCCATTTGACTGCTCATACTATAATGAATGGCACAACAAATGAAACAACTGAGTCATAACAGATAGACAGACATCTTCACTCCAAGTAATTTTGACATCTTTTTTCTTTCAAATGCTTCACAAGCCTTTATTCCTTTTCACATTTCACTTCATAATCTGGTGATTAGACCAAGAATTAGTCACCACTTGAGGGGAGTTGCCTCCCTGTTTAAAATCTGCAGCATACACCCACTGAGGATTTGAGGTTATCAAAAGCAACATAATGTTGACGTTAAGGATTCCATCAGAGGAAACACAAAGGCAGGCAAAAAAGGATCAGTAGAGACCATCACAGTGTGGAAAAATTTGAGTCAAATCAAGGAAAATTGCCAGATAATCTGCCTTGGATGATTATATGAATAGGAACAACATGCAAGGCCATTGGAAAAGACAGAAGTTTGACACAAAACCAAAATGCTCAGAGAGCTGGTGCAGTCACAAAAGGCCGAATGGCCAACCTCTACACTCTAACAATTCTTTAATTCTGTGAGAGCTGGAAGCGTAGAATTGGAGGGAACCATGAAGCCTGATAAAAAAAACATTATGGCAAGCTGGAAAGGATTGGAAGTGATTACATCAGTCCAGGAGAGATAGCAGGATCTGTGCTGAAATAGTTTAAAAGAAGCAGCATTCATAGAGTCATAGAGCTGTACAGCATGGAAACAGACCCTTCGGTCCAACTCATCCATGCTGACCAGATATCCGAAACTAATCTAGTCCCACGTTCTTACACATTTCCTATGCACATACCCATCCAGATGCCTTTTAAATTTATCAGTCTCCACCACTTCCTCTGGCAACTCATTCCATACATGTACCACCCTCTGAATGAAAAAGTTGCCCCTTAGGTCTTTTTTATATCTTTCCCCTCTCACCCTAAACCTATGTGATCTAGTTCTGGACTCCCCAACTCCACGGAAAATACCTTGTCTATTAACCCTATCCATGCCCCTCATGATTCTATAAACGTCTATAAGTTCAGCCTTCAGCTTCAGTTGCTCCAGGGAAAACAGCCCCAGCCTGTTCAGCCTCTCCCTATAGCTCAAATCTTCCAACCCTGACAACATCCTTGTAAATCTTTTTTGAACCCTTTAAAGTTTCATAACAACCATGAAATAATTTTAACCGAAAGGAGAAATGAGTTTCAAACTTGAAATCAAATGAACTTTGCAGTTTAGACAGGGTCATAAAATAGCAAATTTGGCATCAAAGAGATGGCACAGTGGGACAAATGTACACCAATTCTGAAATTGAAAGTTTTAAACTTTGATCAGCAAAACCTGAGTCTCAAAATCATAAGAATTTGGATATTTTTCAGTTTAGACCTGGTTTAGAAGGCTCTTCCAGCCTGTTTCTCTGCCATGCAGTGTTGATCCATATGCAATTTTTTTTTGTCTATCTTGGCACAATTGCTTCAAATTAGCACCCATTGAATCCAAAAACCTGACTGTGGGCATGCCTGAAAACTTCTGATGCCAGTTGCACCAAATGCTATTTTAGTGACAGCATTTGGTGAGGGTGGTAAGGTAGCTCCATGGTTACCGCTGCTGCGTCCCAAGTGCCTGGGTTCAATTCCAGCCTTGGGTGACTGTCTGTGTGGCGTTTACAAGCTCTCCCCGTGTCCACGTGGGTTTCCACTGGATGTTCCGGTTTCCTCCCACAGTCCAAAGCTGTGCAGGTTAGGTGGTTTGGCCATGCTAAATTGCCCCAGAGATGTGCAGGCTGGGTGGGATAGCCATGGTTAATGGGGGGTTATGGGGATAGTGTGGGATGCTCTTTGGCGGTTCGGTGCGGACATAATGGACCAAATAGCCTGTTACTGCATTGTAAGGATTCTATGATGTGGATATAAGACAGAGGAGCAGATGTAGGCTGTTTGACCCATTGAGTCTGCTCCACCATTCAATGAGTTCATGGTTGATCTGATAATCCTCAACTCTACTTTCTTCGATAATAAATACCTTTATAGACTCCCTACTCCCTGAGAAGAAATTCCTCCTCATCTCTCGCTTAAGTGGGTGACTTTTATCTGGGATTATGTCTTCTGATCCTAGACTCTTCCAAAAGGGGAAACAACATCTCCGCATCGACCCTCAAAGTTCCATAAGAATCTTGTTTGTTCCAATAAGGTCATCGCATTCTTCTAAACTTCAAAGAGATGTACTATTTGGCAGATTCTTAAGACAATTAGCATTGAACATTGATTTGTCAGTAGCATTGCTGACTTGGTGCTCAACACTTCAGTAATGTCATTTTAAGCAGATAAGCTGATGACAACTAGACAGTCAAAGGTACGTAGAGTAGTACAGTAAGGAAACAGACCATGTGGCCTAATCTGTCTATAGGCCGAATATAATTCCAAACTAAACTAATCCCACCTGCCTGCTCCTGGCCCATATCCCTCCAAACCTTTCATATTCATGTACTTACCTAAGTGTCTTTTAAATATTGTAACTGTGCCCTCATCCACCACTTCCTCAGGAAATTCATTCACTATGCGAACCACCCTCTGTATAAAGTGTCTGCCTCTTATGTCTTTTTTAAAATCCCTTTCCTCTCACCACAAAAATGTACCCCACAGTCTTGAATGCCCCCATCCTAGGGAAAAGACACTTACCATTAACCCTATCTATATCCCTCATAAGTTTATAAATTTCTATAGGGTCACATCTTAACCTTCTATCCACCAATGAAATAAGTCCCTGCTTTTCCTGCCTTTCTTTATAACTCAAACCTTCAACACTTGGCAACATCTTGGTAAATCTCTTCTGATCCCCTCTCTGTCTTGATAATATCCTTCCTACAACAGGGCAATCAAAACTGTACACAGTACTCCTGAAGAGGCCTCACCAATATCCTAACTTCCCAACTCCAATACTCAAATGAATGAGTTGGATGACGTGCAGTTACAGAGTACACAAGTGTGCTGGCTCTTGCAGTATGACAAGATTTCATTTAAAAATTTGGTTAGGAATGCTCATTTTGTAGTTGCTCGCATTTTTAAATTTTGTGACAGGAAATGTTGTGATGATTAGTAACAGAGAAAAGTTAAAGTTTGACAGTTGTTCCTGTCTAATTAAATAATGATTTTCAAAATAAACAGAACTTTACAAGATTAGAGTAGGGGCATCTGTAATGTTCTCACTTCTGAAAACCTGGGATATAAATCATTCAATCTTGGGAATTTGTCACTATTATGCATGGCTCTTATTTTGCTTATATTAAAGCTGGTGAGACATAGTCCCTTATTCTATACTAACTCCCTTAGGATGCTGAGCCTGTTATCTCCTTCCTCAGTTGTAAAATACTGACGCTAAGGGCTTATTTAACTCATTTGGTACTTCCTTATTTTTATTTTTATGAATATTATGAAGAGTCCCATTTACTCCTGACTAGCATCCAGAGTCTTGGAAAAGCACATTGGGCAGAAACCAGAGTAGGGTAAAGGATGGTGCAGGAACCAGAGCTGGGGGAAAGGATATTGCTCGAATCAAACTTGGGTGAAAGGATATTGTTGGAGCCAGCGCTAGGGGTAAAGGTTGGTGTAGGAACCAGAGCTGGGGGAAAGGATATTGCTCGAACCAAACTTGGGGGAAAGGATATTGTTGGAGCCAGCGCTAGGGGGAAAGGACATTGCAGGAACCAGAGATTTGAAAAGGATAGTGCATGAACCAGACTAGTGCGGATTCTACAGCGGGAGGAAAACAAATTGCAGGAACCAGAGGTGGCTGTCGTGAAGAATATTTTAGGGTCCAGAGGGGGAAGGAACTGAATGGCCTGAAGGTGGATAAATCACTGGGACTAGATGGACCACACCCCAGAGTTCTAAGGGAGATAATTGGAGAGATAATGGAGGCATTAGTGGTGGAATTGCTAGAATCAGGAAGGATCCCGGAAGACTGGAGAATTGTTAACGTGACACCCCTGTTTAAAAAGGCAGTATTGCAAAGATGGGAAATTATAGACCTGATTAGCCTAACCACGGTCATGGGTAAGATCCTGGAATTCATTGTGAAGGATGAGATTTCAGAATATTTGGAAGTAGATGGTAAAATAGGGCAAGGTCAGCATGGTTTTATCAAGAAGAGGTCATGCCTGACAAATCTGCTAGAATTCTTTGAGGAAGTAACAAACCAGTTAGACCAATGAGAGCCAATGACTGTTATCTATCTGGACTTCAAGAAGGCCATTGACAAGGTGCTGCACAGGAAGCTACTGAGTAAGAAAAGGGCCCACGGTGTTAGAGGCAAAGTGCTTACATGGATAGAAGCTTGGCTGTCTGGCAGGAAGCAGAGAGTGGGGATAAATGGGTCCTTCTCAGGTTGGCAGCCACTGACATGTGGTGTTCCGCAAGGCTCAGTGTTGGTACTACAACCTTTCAATTTATACATGAACGATCTTGGTGAAGGAACTGAGGTAATTCTGGCTAAGTTTGCAGACGATACAAAGATAGGTAGAGGGACAAGTAACATTGAGGATGTGGAGGTGCTGCAGAAGGATTTGGATAGGTTAGGAGAGTGGGCAAAGAAGTGGCAGATGGAATACAATGTGGGAAAGTGTGAGGTCATGCACTTTGGTAGGAAGAATAGAGGCATGTATTATTTTCTAAATGGAGAGAAAATTCAGAAGTCTGAAGTGAAAAGAGACATGGGAGATCTAGTCCAGGATTCCCTCAAGGTAAACTTGTAGGTTGAGTCAGTAGTTAGGAAGGCAAATGCAATGATGCCATTTATTTTGAGAAGACTGGAATATAAAAGCAGGGATGTACTTCTGAAGCTCTATAAGAATCCAGTCAGGCCACATTTAGAGTATTGTATACAGCTGTGGGCCCCACATCGCAGAAAGGATGCAGTGGCCTTGGAGGGTGTTCACAGGAGGTTCACGAGATTGGCCCCTGGAATGAACAGCTTAACATATGAGGAATGTTTGAGGATGGAGTTTAGAAGGATGAGGGTGGAATCTAATTGAAACTTACAGAATACTGAATGGCGTGGACAGAGTAGACATTGGGAAGAGGTTTCCATTAGTAGGAGAGACTTGAACCCAAGGGCACAGCCTCAGAGTAAAAGGAAGACCTTTGAGAACAGAGAAAAGGAAAAACTTCTTTAGCCAGAGAGTGGTGAATCTATGGAATTCACTGCTATAGAAGGAGGCCAGGTTGTTTAGTATATTTAAGACAGAGATAGGTTCTTGAGTATCAAGGGGATCAAAGGTTACAGAGAGAAAGTGGGAAAATGGGGTTGAGAACCTTATTAGCCATGGTTGAATGGCAGAGCAGACTCAATGGGCTGAATGGTCTAATATCTGCTCCTATGTCTGATGGTCTCATGGAAAGAATAGCACAGGATCCAGAGTGGGGAAAGATACTGGGGGAACCAGAGCTTTGGAAACAATAGTACAGAAACCAGAGTAGGGGAAAAGGACAGGGCAGGTTTCAGAGTGAGGGAAAAATAGCATCAAAACCAATATGAGTAAATTTAGAGGTAGGAGGAGAAAATGACTGAAGGGTGAAGAACCTCCAAAATGCATCCTCCAGCATTGTCAGGCATCCTAGTCATGACTAATTTTGCCCTTAATGGACGCATCTTACCATTAAAATTGTGATCAGGTGTGAAGTGGGTTTGCCCCTGCCCTGCTGGCAGCTTGCTGGCTGAAACTTTGGGCATCCATCTCCTGCAAGAAAAGGATTGTGATAGCAAGAATCATGTCCATTATAGAGTCTGTATCTGTCACAGTGGAAAGGCTAGCAAGCAGTGTGTCAGATGTAAGGTGACAGGAAGAGTATGCACAAATAATCGCGAGCGTGAAGCAAACGGTGAAGTAAATTGTGATGCTGTGGTGTAAGATGGCAATAGGATGTACAAGGGGCTTTGGTATGAAATGTGTTTTGAATCCAAATATTGTGGCTAATAAAGGTGAGAGAGTAAGGCTCTGACAATTCTAGTGAGAGCATTGAACACGTTACTCATTGCAGACATCTCCTGAGCAAGAAACTCCTCACATCAGTATTCATTGAAACCTCTTGCTGCAATTGTCAGAGTGCATTCCTGGAAGGTTTATGCCCCCTAACAGGAGGAGGCAATGTCCCACGTGCTGTCCTCTATGCCAGTAATCAACATGAATCAGGATGCTTTTGATCTCATCTCCCTGCAGTGAGCTTCTGGAGAATCCCTGTTATGTGCAGGCAGACTGCACCTCACCTTTTAAGAGGGACTAGCCACCTTGTAGTGGCACAAAAGTTGTCCAATATTTGGCTCCTGCCCTCAAAGAAAGTGCAGCCAATGAGGAGCTCAGCTAGCACTTGATGCGCACCTTCATGACTTTAATTAGCAGGCCGCTCAAATATTAAAAGCTGTCTGATACAATATAAACAATGACTCGCATTTATCTGGCACCTTTAAAGTAGCTAACTGTTCCAATGCATTTCACAGAAATATAATCAGACAAAAGTGAGCTAAATTCAAAGTAAAACAGAAGACTAAAAGGTGACCCAACAGGTAAGTTTTAAGGAGTGCTTAACGGGGGGAAGAGTGGTGGAGAACCAAAGAGATTTCAAGCAGAAATACCAGGCTGCATGACCTCAATATTTGAAAGCATGGAAACCAATGGAGGGAGAAAGGACATTGATGATATACATATGGTCAAAACTAGAGGATCCTGGAGCAATTTACACCTGGAAGAGATCAGAAAGGCAGAGGGGGTTGAGCCTCAAAACAAGTTTAAAGTCAAGGTGCGTAAAATAGAGTGAGAAGAACTTGGGGTGACTTAGAATATAAGCAGCAGAGTTTTGGATGAGCTCACATTTACGGAGGATGGAAAGTGGGAGGTTAGCCAGGAAATTCTTTGGAACAAAACCAGAAAGAACTGGAGATACTCGGCAGGTCTGGCAGCAGTTGTGGATACAGAAAAAATGTTAAACTTTTCAAATCAAAAATGACTTCTTCAGTCACATTCAACTGAAAGCATTAACTTTGTTTCTCTCTCCTGTGATGCTGTCAGATGTGCAGCGTATTTGCAGCCCTTTCTGTTTTTGTTTCAGAATGTACAGTTTACGCAGTAATCACCTTTTATTAAATCCTTAGAATAATCAAGTCTGGAGATAACAAAGGTGCAGATAAGCAATTTCAGCAGCAAATGGACTGAGGCTGGAGTAGAGATGAGCCTGAGGTCAAATGGGTGAAGTGGCTGCCTGCACTTTGTTGTTCCCACTTCTAGGTTCAATCAGATTTCTGGGCAGCCTGAATGTCTGAAGCTGTTTTTCAGCTTTAATTTTCTCCTGAGCTTGATATAATGAAGAAAAATGATTCCAACAATAAACTGCCTACCTAATAATGTCCTGGGATATGTGCAGAATCACAATGCTCAGACATATCCAGAAGCCAAAATAAATTCCAACTGAGCTAATAGATCCCATATCTAAGGCATTGTAAGTTGACGATTTCTTTTGGCATCTGCATTTTCTATGCTATTATTACTTGACAAACAAGTATACCCATGCTATTTGTGTTAGAGATTTATTGTCCAAAAAAAAGAAAAAGTCCCATTTTGGCAGCTTATAGTCTCAATTATGCTTAGCTGTGCATTCTTTGTAATCCTTAGAGGTGAAAATTGTTGTCTCAGCCATAAGCTTGCACACAATACATCTACAGAGGACCCAAATTGCTTCTAACTTGTTCAAGGTTGCATTCTGGAGATGCTCAAGTTGCTCATCACTTCATTTATTATGAGACTTCAAAGATCATACAAATATGATTTTGAGTCTAATTAAAGCAGACATCTCCAGGAAATTTATATAGATTCCATACAACCAGATGTTCCCTTCATCCTTAGCTTTCTCCAGACTTAACTTTTCACCAAATGCAGTTAAGCGGTTCAAAGAAGCTGCTAACCATTTATAACTACTGACCTTTGTAAATTCATATCTATGTGATCCTGTGTTCACCTATTCAAAATAAAGATGCTTCACTCCTTTCCTTTTTAAAGCGTTTCTAAATGAAGCATCAACTCTTATTTTTGTCAAAATGATAGCCAGGCTTTGTTTTTCCAGCCCGTTTTGTTTTCCTTTCAGTTTCTAGGCTGCATAGCTTCAATTTTTAATCATTATACAGTGAGATGACCCTGGGCTGATAACCCTTAGCTTTTAGATTTCTGGTGCTCCCTACCACCACAGGCAGCATGGAGGAGCCAGAGGTTAGGCTGAGCTAAGGCATGCCTGTCTTTCCCAGGGGGTCATCATATTTCATTGCTGCAGCACCAGCTCCAAAGGAAGGAGATTTTGAGGGGGACCCTGAAAAGCAGCTGTGAACATGCCATTGGCTACCGTTCCAAGTTGGGCGAGAAAACCAGTTTTAAATTCTAAGCGTCTTTGACAATCCAATCTCGACTCCAGCCTGAATCTTCAGCCGGAGCCCCTCTTCTGTCAGACAGTGAGGTGTTAGACCTGCTCTCATCAGAAAACTATGAGGAAACCTCTTGCGTCAGGGTTTCATTTACCAGTCACACCCTCACATTGTCCTTATTTGGGGCTTTGAGGAGAGCCTTAGTGGCAATGGAACTTGTGAAGCACATGAATCAGTGCAATCCTCTAACCCAGAGGGTTAGAGATGTTGTTGCTGGAAGTATTTAATTGGCTTTTGGAAATAAAGAAATAAACAAGATGGAGATATAGCAGGAAATGTTAGTGAACGCAGAAGAAGAGCTATGTCCAATTGGAGCAAGTGGAGCAAGCTTGAGAGGGTGTGTGGCTCTGCCCCACTTCTGTTTCCTTTGCTCTTGGAAAATCTGCCAGCATTATTTGTTTAGATTAATAAGGTCAGTCCCAAACGAGTCAACAGGCAGAACCCTCTATTAAAATAGACAGATTTAGAGTGGCACAGTGGATCAGTGGTTGGCCTGGCTCCCTCACATTACCAGTGACCCAGGTTCGATTCCAGCCTTGAGTGACTGCCTGTATGAAGTTTGCACATTCTCCCCGTATCTGTGTGGGTTTTCTCCAGGTGCTCTGGTTTCCTCCCACAGTCCAAAGATGTGCAGGCTAAGTGGATTAGCCATGAAAAATGCAGGGTTACAGGGACAGGGTAGGGGTCTTGGTAGAATGCTCTTCAGAGGGTTGGTGTGATCCAACAGATCGAATGGCCTCTTTCCACACTAAGAATTCTATGATTCAATGGCCCAGGTCTTCGTGTTAGAATAACAGTGAGACTAATGCCACTTGGTTGCTATTTATGCACAAATGCAATAGTGAGTGAGAAGCAAGATGAATGTTTAAATTCAAAACTCCAATAGTTTGCTGCGCATATTACACTGCTTAATTGTTAACTTCGTGTGTGTGAAATTTTGCTATCTGTTGCAAGATTGAAATAAATTGAATAATGTAAAATTGCTCTAGAACTGAACTCATCACAGTATGATAAAATACTTCCATTCCAGCCAATTCAATCTTCATGTTTGTTTCGCTTAGGTGGTTGTGATAAGCTACACCCTGTTATGGAAATAAGGGGAGGAATTTATTCTGAGAGTAAGTCAGGAGGCAGGCATAAACACAGAGCGAATTCTGCTCAGGCCAGGTCACATGAGAGTGAAGTGCCGTCTGGGTGTCTTTTTGAAATAATTGCACAGAGGCCGATATCCTGTCACCAAGCCACCCTTTATTTACAACTACAATTAAAAACAGAAATTACTAGAAAAGCTCAGCAGATCTAGCAGCATTTGTGGAGAGAAATCAGAGTTAACATTTCGGGTCAAGTAACCCTTCCTCAGTTAACTCTGATTTCTCGCTAAAAGTGCTGCCCCATCTGCTGAGCTTTTCCAGCCATTTCTGTTTTTGTTTCTGAGTTATAGCATCCACAATTCATTTGGTTTTCACCATTTATTTGCTTGTGCACAGTCCACTGGCTATGGCCAGGCAGTGCGGAGTCAGTCACCTGAACTGAGGAGATACTAAATCTCCTGTTAATATTTTTTTCCCTTCTCCATGTTGTGTCTGTGCAGGGGTGAGACACAGTGAACGACACCAGGTATTCAATTTCCACGACCAGGAAGAAATGAAAACACCTGGCTGGCCAGTGACAAGCAGTGCCCTTCACAACAAAGGGCAATGCTGTGTGATCAAAAAAGTGAAGGGAAGGGTAGGGATTAAATCAAAATAGAGTTGGAGGGTGAAATAACGCACACCTCTCCCTGAACAGCTCAAGGGAGTTAGTAGACACCGTGTGCTTCTTCTCCAGGGGCACCAGGCTCTGACATAACCGTGGAAGAGGGGCAAGCAATCAGCCATAATGAACCTAACTGCAGAAGTGCTTATTTTTCCCCCTGCATCCATGTTGTGTGTGTGCAGGTGTGAGACACGGTGAAAGACACAAGGTGCACCAATCTTTATTCAATTTCCACCACCAGGAAGAAAGAAAACACCCAAGTGGCCATTGACAAGCAGTGCCCTTCACATCAAAGGGCAATGCTGTGTGATCAAAAAGCCGAAGGGGAGGGGAGGGATTAAATCAAAATGGAGTTGGAGGAGGAAATAATACACTCCATTCCCTGTGGTGCCCACCTTTCCTTGAAAATCTCGAAGGTGTTGGTGGACACCGCATGCTCCTTCTCCAGGGACACCCAGACTCTGACATAACTGTGGGAGAGGGGCAGGCAATCAGCCATAATAATCCCCGTGGTCCACTGCCTGGACCTATTATCTCCTGTTAACATTGGTCAGTCAGAGCTTTCTGGATTGGCCCAAGTTAACAACCCTAATCAAGGACCTTATAGTCAGTGAGGTCAACCTGGTTCCAATCACTACACTTTTAAACCTGGCATCTGATGTTGGAAGTCCTATCAGGGAGGCAGAACATCTGCAATCAAACCTGGTGTTTTAACCGTTTGTGAATATGTGATGACCTGAGAAGAATATAATTATGTGGATAATCAATGCCATCACTCAACTTCCACTCATCAGCCCCATCCACCTCTGGGCATGTCAGAGACTAATCAAAAAACAGTATAACACTAATGCAATATACCCCCTAGAGCTTCTGTCCTGGAGAGAAAGGAAACTACTTTCTCCAGGAATGGCAACAAGACGTCATTCCAATTGACAAAGGCCAGTCTAAAATAGGTTGGCTGTGAGGTCATCAGCCATAGCCAGCTCGAAAGAACCTGGCTCCAGTGCCACAGGAGGTTGAATGATATATTGTGCTGTGTCAGGTTACAATGAGTAGGATTCTCATTGCTGTTCTTGGTGTCAAGATGTTCTAGGGAGGAGGGAAAGGCAAGTGATATGGTATCTGACGTGGATTTGTTGGTCCAATAGGTAAATTGGAGTTGGTCAAGAGGAATGGGGAGGCTGGAGTTGATTAATGCCATAACCAGCCTTTCAAAGCACTTCTTGACCACTGAAGTTAGGGCCACTGGGCGGTAGTGATTGAGACATGCTGCATGAGCCTTTCATTATATCTAAGAGAATGTACATAGCGAATTGAATTGAATTGAATTTATTGTCACGTATATCGAGGCAGACCACAGAGTTAAGTACCATAGATAAGAAAATAATAGGTAAACAGCAGCAAAAACAAAAACACAGGTACAGGCTGAATGTTAAGAGCTTGTGAGTCCATTCAGTATTCTAACAACAGCAGGGTAGAAACTGTTACGAAACCGGTTGGTGTGTGTGTTCACGCTTCTGAACCTTCTCCCTGATGATAGAGGTTTTCAACAAAGGTTTGCATTGGACAAGGACACAACCAGAAAGATGGCTTTCTGAGTTGACCCACCTTTTGAGCTCAGCCCCACTTGACTGCTTGTTGTGGTCAGCCAGTGTGGCATTCCTGATGAAGGGCTTTTGCCCGAAACATCGATTTCACTGCTCGTTGGATGCTGCCTGAACTGCTGTGCTCTTCCAGCACCACTAATCCAGTGGCTGCCTTGTTTGCAAGTTTGCAAGCATTTAACAACAATAAGCGATGCTGCATATGACTGAGACTTCCCAAGACCAGATTAATGTGTAGAGGTTTCACCATTAAAACTGTGTGCATCTGCATTAAGAAGTTTCTTTAGTGCTTTGTGGGTTATGGGTATCTCTGGCATGGGATTGCCTTGATCTGAGTTGCTTGTTAGTTCTCTGCAGAGGACAGTTAAGAATCAATCACATTGGTGTGCACTGGGATTCACATGTAGGGCAGACTAGGCAAGGACAGTAGATTTACTTCCTTAAAGGGCATCAGTGAGCCAGGTGGACATTTTATGACAATTAACAATAATCTTATAGTCACCATTACTGAGGCAAGCATTATAATTCCAGATTTATGACATTATAATTTCAAATTTATGACGTTTGTTGTCATGGTGGAATTTGAACCCATGCCTTCAGAATATCCGTCAAGGAGGAACTTGCTTACGAACGAGACAAGTTGCTAAATAAGATTGTACTCACTGGAGCTTGGAGAAAGAAGTCTATATCACCAGGTACATACCTCATATCTATACTCGGGTTTATGAACACACGTTTCATATTTTTGCCGAATACAACTGTGCTTGTGAACTTAATTCCACCAGCTAGGGGGTGATTGAATACTCGCAGTATGCTGATGAATGTGAAAGGTCAGAAACGTTGACCCACCTAAAAGGCTCTGAGAACTTAGTAGCAAAACCTTAATCCTCTTTTGAGAATTTGAATTTTTGCCTCCTGTCCAATTGAGATCCCCATGGCCTCCAGGCTTCAGGCAGGCTGGGAAGATTCTGCCCAAGGTACTTTGCTGTGTTTTATATTTCAAAATGTATTTTAAGTTGATCCAAAGAGAACTGGAAAGTTAGAAATGGAGCCATGACAGCTGTACTTGTAATGAGAAGGTAATTAGTTTCTGAGTCATAAGAGAAGAATACATAAACAACTGATTGAGATCTGCATCTAATTAAGTCGAAGTTTATTTGGATAGGATCATTATTCCTTAAGATTGTACATAACATTATATAGAACTTACAACATGGAAATCATCAATGTGGGCCAGCCAGTCCATTTAACATTTGTGTGTCTTGTTCCCCTTTCACTTCATCTGTCAACTCAGTCAAAAATGCTCATATTTATGTTGTTTTTCTCTTCCTAACTCTAATCCTGGAATAAAAGTCCACAGTTATAATTCTTTGTGTAAAAAGTTTTTGTTGCTCTCTGTCATAAATCTCTTGTATTTAATTTCAGCAGTTCATGATTTTCAGAATTTTAAATAATCCTTCAGTACATAGACATTAAATACCCTGTCTGAAAAAAAAATACAGTTTTTCAAATAACGAAAGACTTGCCTTTGTACAGCATCTTTTATGAATACTGGACATCTCAAAATTCTCCATAGCCAATCAACTACGTTTGAAGTGCAATCGTTGTAATGCAATCTTTTTGTGTTTGCATTTTCTCATGGCAAGCAGCAGCCTGCTACAAATTCTTCCTATAATCTCAACATTTTTCCTACTGTGGAGTCCAGTGCTTCTTACAGTGGGTGGAGTCCTGTGGATACATTGGCCATCCTGAGCATTGGCTGCCTATATGAACAGTCATGCTCACCATGTTGTCTGTGCAGTTGAACTCAACCTTGCTATAGGGTACATGTACTGCCATCATCCTCTTAAGTGTAGGGATCTCAAAGCCTGCTTAATCTAGTATAATAGAGGAAAACCATTTACTGATCTAAAGCAGAGGCTATTGTAATGAACAAGACGTAGTTGATTGCAAATTAATAACTTGTTCCAGGTTACACTGTTAAAGTAGACATTATTACAAAGTTGATGAGGTGGATCTGGATTTACACCTTAATCCTTCAAGATCCTAAGCTTTTCTGCTCAATACTCCATCTAATATCATCACAGCATGAAATGCTTAAAGCATTCCTCAATACTAAATCTTTCTAACCCTTTACAACAAGTGATAGCCGGCAAGAGCCCCAAGTTCAAGGAAGCTGGGGCATGTGGAAACTCCTCCTGCTAATTTCTGCTAGCCAATCAAAGGGTGTACCCAGAATGCAATGGCTACTACCAACACTGCCGTCACCGGGACCTTTGATTGAAGATGACCCAGGTCAGTGATGGCAGGAGAAGGGTTGCAAAGTTGATGTTTTCAGGGAGTGGGGGTGAGATGGATTGACAGCAAGAATGAGGGGTGGATTGCAGCTCCTTCCCAAAGACCAGTCCCTTGATCAGGCCCTCAATGCATTTGAACAAGGGACTCCACCTTAACCTGGAGTCTACAAAACGTAGACCACTATAAAGAAGGACAGGCTAAGTTCCTGAAGTGAGCATTAATTTGTTATCAAGTTGAAAGCGTGTACTGTATCTTTAAGAGGGAGTGAAAGTTGAAAAGCTGGCAAACTTGCCATGTGACTAACTGCAGACAGAGTCTGCTGGATAATTTGAAGTTGTAACATTTGATTTGTAATCAGTTGTTTTCATAACCATTTGAATTCAACTAATCAGTTTAGATTATGCCCCAAGTTACTAAAACCCAATCAAATTTGAATTTTACTGTTTTGACAACATCAAACCAATGAGATGATCTAATGTTTTGGGGTATAAAAGCAGTTAGCTGGAGAAAGAGCATCTTCTGCCATCAAACAACTGATATTCAAAAGCATTCTCTCTGAAAGACATCTTTTTCATATGAAACATCTTTTCAATAGAAGACTGAAGATGATCCAGGAAGATACAGAGGAGGATCGACACACTGGCTGGTTTTGAAAATTGATTTTCTGTAAATTTTATAGGGGCTTTACTGGATCAGTATATTGTTACAGAGTGGGAGGTAAATAAATCATAAAGACAAATGAGGCTCACAGTTGTAGAAAGTTGTTGTTTAATGGTAAAGAATAAACTGTTACTTTTTTCCTTTAAATAATGGAATTTGGGCGGTTCTCTGTCACTCATACTTTAACAGATTATGAGGCAAGGTGAGCTTTTCTGTGTGTTTGGGTCAATTAACAGAAGGGTTTACCCCATGTCGTAAAAAATAGTCTACTCAAGGATCACAGTTGGCAGCAGGATAGGAAAGCAATTCATGAACTTTTCCAAGACAGATTTAATCACAATACGGCAGTGTCCCCACCCTCCCATTCAATAAAAGCTCCACCACCAAATAAGAGGTGTTGCACTTAATTCATTTTGGTTTTAAAGTTATGTTGTCTAAGATGTATATAGTATGTAACGTTAAAAAATATGTAAAGTGTTAGAGAATTAATTTAGATTCTTTAGTAGATTAGATTAGATTAGATTACTTACAGTGTGGAAACAGGCCCTTCGGCCCAACAAGTTCACACCGCCCCACCGAAGCATAACCCACCCATACCCCTACATCTACATCTACCCCTTACCTAACACTACGGGCAATTTAGCATGGCCAATTCACCTGGCCGGCACATCTTTGGACTTGTGGGAGGAAACCGGAACACCCGGAGGAAACCCACGCAGACACGGGGAGTGTTGTTGGTTTTTACCTTATTCCATTACAATGGTCTTTAATGGCCCAAATTAATTGTGTCAATTCCTCAAAAACACTACCCATATAAACATTGACCTCAGACATTTGGCCTGAAACACTGATTTCTTTTAGACAAGCTTATATTGTCTACATCAAGTGGAGTGCATTTAGATCTTTACATTGGAAAGTTTAAATGAATATTTCCAAAGTAGAATAAAAAGCAGGCTTCAAGTAATGAATCTTACACATCCTGATGATAGGTGCAGCAGCAGGAAATGTTAGCATGATTATTGAAATTAAGATAAAGTTGCTGTCATGTTACCAAACCATAGGGTTGTTCTTTCAGCAGAAAGAATGTTGGTGATAGTTTAACCTAAGGGTCACCATGCCTCAGGTGATGGGAGTGGATGAGGAGGGGAGCCCTTCATAATACCCTCGGCCTGTGCAAGAATTGAATCCACGCTGTTGGAATCATTCTGCATCACAAACTGAACTAACTAGCTCCCTGTACAAAAATGTAAGGTAATGTAATGGAACATTCTTGAGTGGCCTTGAGACAGGAGAGAAGAAGTGGGTATGCCAGCCACTGAAACCACACCGTCCCTGATAGGATTAAGTGTACTCTGGCTGGGTGATGGAGACGTTAACAACATTAACCCGTGACCTAGAATGAACACTTCCATTTTTATGTTTGTATGAAGTGAGATTGGAATTTGGATAATGAGATGCTTACATGACCAAAGGAATGATGTAAGATACTTAATCTTCCTGTAGTCCTTTAGAGTTTCACTTCATTTTAACTCTCTCTACATTACTTGAATAAAATGATCATAAAACTGTACTCGGTTTTCGATAATTGATTATTAAAAGTATCAATGACAAATATATTATTGATATTTTTAAATGTTTACAGATAGACTGGTAACTGCAAACATTGCATATGCATTGCATATGAGACAATGAGAAATTGACGTTCTCATAATTAAATATGAGAGACAATTGTAAATAAACATGTTAGTAATTTTTAGTCTGTACAATCTGGACTGTGTTTAGTACCTGCTATTCAAATGTAAGTCAGTGGAGCATGGAGTTATGTGATATGTGACAATCAGTCTAATGCAAAATAACTGAAGCTTTACTATGCACCTCTGCCGATGGCACAAAGAGAAAAGACACAAGGCTTTCAGATCCTAGGTTGGTCTATAGGAGAAGCAGTTAAAAGTGGCAGAAAGAAAGCAGGTCAAACCCCAAATTATAATATGTATATAGTACAAGGAATGCAAGGTAGTTTAAAAAATGACACCATCTCAAGACATACTGAATTCTTAACTCCGAAGAACCTGAGGTTATGCCAAATAACCAATGCATGCCTGCAGAACACATCAACTAGGAGGCCAACCACAAGACAGCAAAATATTGAAGTTGTTTGTACCTTCTTGGTAGGGGTACTGGGGCAGCTTTGAAGGAAGCAAATTAAACTTGCAGAAATTACTATAATGCATTGTTGTAATGTCACAGGCATTACAGAAACACCATGGAAAATAAACTACTTGCACACTTTCCATCCTGTGGGATAGAAATGTGGCACATAGCCAAAACAAACCTTTTTAAGCCAGACCTCATCATTCACTTGCACCTGAAGTCCAAACCTACCCAGTGGCTTATTTTGTGGTGAACCACAAAGAGTCCATTGTATAGTCTTTGAATAATATGCTTAATAAAATAAACACCTTTCTAGTGAGAAGACCACTGCAAAAGTAAGTTTCCTACAGCTGGATTTGCCAGAAATTATATTTCATTTTAATTAACAGTAATACCCAACAATCTATATTGAAAACTTCATCAGATAATTTTATATCCTTAATTTTCATCATAATTCTTCATATCAACTAACAATGTTTCACATTTCAAGCTTTATGTTGTAGTCTATGTATTAACATACATGATTCTTAAATTCTATTTGGTTCTGAAAATTGTAGACCTGCAGTTTTCTCACAACACAAGGATTACTTTTCTCTCAAGCCTGCATCCTGGTTTCCAACAGGTTATTCACCATTCTTATCACGCTCCAATCCAATTGTTTTCGATTGTTGATGTCCCATTTTCTCTATTGTTGTGCTTTCATGACCATATTTATGACAAAGTAATTGAGGATAGTACAAAAATAAGAGACACATAGTCATAGAGATGTACAGCACGGAAACAGACCCTTCAGTCCAACTTGTCAATGCTGACCAGATATCCCAACCCAATCTAGTCCCACCTGACAGCACCCAACCCATATCCCTCCAAATCCTTCCTATTCGTATACCCATCCAGATGCCTTTTAAATGTTGCAATTGTACCAGCCTCCACCACTTCCTCTCACAGCTCATTCCATATATCTACCATCCTCTGCGTGAAAATGTTGCCCTTTTGGTCTCTTTTATATCTTTCCCCTCTCACCCTATGCCCTCTAGTTCTGGATGCCTCCACCGCAGGGAAAATACTTTGTCTATTTACTTTATCTATGCCCCTCATGATTTTATAAACCTCTATAAGTTCACCCCTCGGACTCCAATGCTCCAGGGAAAACAACCCCAGTCTATTCAACCTCTCCCTATAGCTCAAATCCTCCAACCCTGGCAACATTCTTGCAAATCTTCTCTGAACCCTTTCAAGTTTCACAACATCTTTCCGATAGGGAGGAGATCAAAATTGCATACAGTATTCCAAAAATGGCCTAACCAATGTCCTGTACAGCTGCAACATGACTTCCCAACTCCTGTACTCAAGACTCTGACCAATAAAGGAAAGCATTCCAAACACCTTCTTCACTATCCTATCCACTTTCAAGGAGCTATGAACCTGCACTTGAGGGTCTCTTTGTTCAGCAACATTCCCTTGGACCTTACCATTAAGTGTATAAGTCCTGCTAAGATTTGCTTTCCCAAAATGCAGCATCTCACATTTATCTAAATTAAAGAATAGAAGGACATTTCCTGTATCATGCAAATAAATTGCTAAATAGATAAATATCAGAATTGATAGATATTGGAAGCTACTTTTCGATATTATGTATGATCAAGAGTAACTAACTCAAAATCAACTAAGATTTTTCTATAATCTACTGTTTCCATACATTATTCTATATTCAATTCTCTCTTCATCCAGGCCAGTGCATACCACACATTGATACAATTTACAGTTAACCACATACAGATTGAAGGAGAGCCAAGACCAGCAAAAAGTACAACAATTTCAACTTTAGAGTTAGCATGAAGGAGGCAAGAATTCACTGTATGAATAATAACAAACACCTGGAATGAAATTACAGGCAAAAATCCAATCTCAGAGGTTTGGACAGTGCTCATAAACTATGAGTGCGTGACACCAACAGAACTTCCTGAGTGAGTTACAGCCTTGCAAGTACCTTCCACATACCTAGCTCTTTCACTCATAGATCTATCTACTGCATATTTATTCAATGTCCTGTGAAGCTAAGCACGAACATTGAGTCCAGTCTGGTTTTCGAAAGAGATTCTTACTTAACTATCATTGTTAGAACAGAGAATAAATACAATGCCTGTACTGCAAAATAGTTTAAATTATTAAACCATCTGTGGTTCCATATGAAAGGGGTTTATGAAATCCAGATTGCATTGCTTACACAGTTATGATAATCATATTCGTCAAATTATGCACATATTTGGAAATTGTTGCAAAAAGGCCATTTCCTTTTTTGTCAACTTGACAAAATAGCAATTCAAGCTATCAAATACCATTACACTTAATATTAATGTCTTACAAGGTGTTTTACAAGTGAAGTTAAAGGATAAGTGACTAATATTTCTCGTCGGTTTGATTTACTTCCCTAATTCCCAACTTTTGTTTTCAAATGGAGTGCATGGAAATAGTGTTTCTGTCATGAGCAAACTGAATTTGATTTATGTCAATTTCACAAAGTTTGGATTTCAAGCTGTGGTGGAAGCTCAAAAAAAGTTGAGAACATTTAGGAAACAAAAGGTTTTCAATGGATACAAACACCAAAACCCAGTTTCAATGCCTGAAGCAATTGCATTTGGAAATTTTCTATTATATCGTTGGAGTCCAAAATGACGTTCTGGCTATCCAGTCCGGAAACCTTTGTTCATTGCTCTTGAAATAATTGCCTGCATCTGCAGAAACATGTTCTCTGGTGTGCTTTATCTGCTTGTTTCTCTGAGCTGTCATGGCAAAATTTCATGTGGATTTAAACATGAAGTTAGGTGTGTCGTAGTGACTGATAGGGAATTGGAAAGGATAAAGGAGACAGACACATCATTTGGGAGGGGAGGGGCAGGGTTCACAAATTATTGTCATCAGTTTCACACATTTTAAGATGCTAGGATGCTTGAGGTAAGGGAAGAAAATGTAAAAGTAGTGAACAAGAACTTGCACTTAACTGTACAATGAACATAGAAAATGTCCTGAGCTCTGTCAAAGAGGTGTGTTAAAGAATTTGACATTAAACTAGGGAATTTTTAGAAGGAGTGACTAAAACTTCAAAGATGTGCAGTTCAGGTGAGTTGGCTATACTAAATTGCCTTTAGTGTTAGGTGCATTGGTCAGAGGGAAATGTGTCTGGTTGCATTACTCTTTGGTGGTTGGTGTGGACTTATTGGGCCAAAGGACATGTTTCCACACTGTCGAGAATCTAATCTAGTCTAACGATGTATGAGCTGTTAAGTCATAATGATTATCCTACAACCATTCTCTTTTTTTAGTTGTGGGAAACTTCAGGGCTTGCTTGGTCTCGTATAGTACAGGAGAACAAATTTGTGGTCTAACTAGAAGAGGCTCTGTGGTTAACAAGATGCAGTTTAATGCATTTTAGCACCCAGTTACAGATTATGTTGATGTGAAAGATATTGTGACAGAGAGTTTGAGGAGGTCCCAAAGTTGTCCCTTCCAGATCCTCAGCTCTTCAAACCAAGTCCATATGAACTAATTGTAGTGCTTATGGCATTATTCAGTATCAATTCTTTCAGACGCATGTGCAACATCATTCCCAAGACCTTTTATCATTATTAATATTAGAGATTTTTGTATGTAGTTAGATATGCCATTACCCATTTCCACCCAATTACAGTCATAGAGTCAGAGAGATGTACAGCATGAAAACAGACCCTTCAGTTCAACTTGTCCATGCTGACCAAATATCCCAACCCAATCTAGTCCCACCTGCCAGCACCCGGCCCATATCCCTCCAAACCCTTCCTATTCATATACCCATCCAGATGCCTTTTAAATGTTGCAATTGTACTAGCCTCCACCACTTCCTCTCACAGCTCATTCCATACACATACCACCCCCTGCATGAAAATGTTGCCCCTTAGGTCTGTTTAATATCTTTCCCCTCTCACCCTAACCTATGCCTCTAGTTCTGGACTCCCCACCCCAGGGAAGAGACTTTGTCTATTTACCCTATCTATGCCCCTCATGATTTTATAACCTTCTATAAGGTCACCCCTCAGCCTGCAACATTCCAGGAAAAACAGCCCTAGCCCATTCAACCACTCCCTATAACTCAAATCCTCCAACCCTGGCAACATCCCTGTAAATCTTTTCTAAACCCTTTCAAGTTTCACAACATCCTTCCAATAGGAAGGAGACCAGAACTGCACACAATATTACAAAAGCAGTCTAACTAATGTCCTGTACAGCCGCAACATGACCTCCCAACTCCTGTACTCAATACTCTGACCAATAAAGGAAAGCATACCAAACGCCTTCTTCACTATCCAATCTACCTGCGACTCCACTTTCAAGGAGCTATGGACCTGCACTCCAAGGTCTCTTTGTTCAGCAACACTCCCTAGGATCTTACCATTAAGTGAATAAGTCCTGCTAAGATTTGCTTTCCCAAAATGCAGCACTTCACATTTATCTAAATTAAACTCCATCCGCCATTTCTCAGCCATTGGTCCATCTGATCAAGATCCCATTGTAATCTGAGGTGACCTTCTTCACTGTGCAGTACACCTCCAATCTTGGTATCATCTGCAAACTTAGTAACTATACTTCTTATGCTCATATCCAAATCATTCATATAAATAATGAAAAGTAGTGGACCCAGCACTGATCCTTGTGGCACTCCAGTGGTCTCTAACTATACAAAGTCAGATGATCTAGTTGTTCCACTATTCTCCTGCAACAAATTTCCTATAGATTTGGCACACTGGTAATGTTGCTGGTTTGAAGATTGTTGATTTTTATTCTCTTCCTGACAGTATCAAGTCTTTAGGTTCAAAGATGGGCCGATTAGACAGATTGGCCATAATAAATTGTCCATTGTGTCCAGGGATGTGCCAGCTAGGTGGATTAGCCATGGTAAATGCAGGGTTATGAGGATGGTGTAGGGGACTGGGTCTGAGTGAGGTGCTCTTTGGAGGGTTGATGCAGATCCAATGGGCTCTTTTCTCATCGTAAGGATTCTATGATACTGCAACTCTGTTTTTTTTATTCTAAGTCCTTGTGTTATCAAATTCCCCACTGAGCTCATCCAATCAATCAGTAGTGCAAAATTAATCTATGAGTGTTATGAAGAAGGGTCATTGGACCAAAAACATTAACTCTGCTTTCTCTCCACAGCTTCTGCCAGGCCTCCAGATCAGCAAATTTCTGTTCTTGTTTCTGATTTCGACCATCTGCAGGTCTTTGGGTTTTTTTTTAACTCATAATTTAACTTCCACAGCGTGAAAGATGTATGGTCTCTGCTGGGCTGCAAGCTCCCTGGATGATGTTCAGATAGCTGATCCATACCTGTTGCCCCTATCTAAATATGACAAACATTTTGCAAGGCAGTACCTATTGTTTGTGTCCTGTTGTGTAGGGTAAGATTGCTCCTTATAATGGTCTTCATTATCTTGGAAGCACAAATATGAAGTCACGCTCTTTGGAAAGATGGGAAGTTGAGTTGAAACTTCTTCTTATCAGCAACATCGATGGTACTAAACCCCATCAAAGTGGGGTGGATTCATAATTTAGCAATGATCCACGGAGGATGATATTTTTCTTCAATGGTGACTTAATTGCCCTGACCCCATACTTGGTCTCCATATTTGATTGTGGGTATCCTGGTGAGCTTATGACCATGTTCAAATCCAGGACTGGCTGCAAATCGGTCAAAGAGCTCATGAGCAAACTGTGGGCCATTGCCCAAAACCACTACCTCAGGTATATCATGCAGACTTTAAATTCACGGTTAATAACAGTTCTGCTTTTCTTGTTGCTGCACTGAAGGGTTTTTCTATGTTTTGCAGTTAAAATGGAGGCTTCCTATCTTCCTCCAGTAAAAAGGAGGAAATCTCCTTCTGCAGATGAAGGGGAGTTTTTCACACCCTTTGCGGGTGAAATTCCCACCTTTTTAGTGGCTTCCCTGTTTGTGACTTGACTAAAACACAGTGGCTCAGTGGTTAGCACTGCTGCCTCACAGTGCCGGGGTCCCGGGTTTGATTCCAGCCTCAGGTGACTGTCTGTGTGGAGTTTGCACATTCTCCCTGTGTCTGTGTAGGTTTCCTCCAGTTTCCTCCCACAGTCCAAAGATGTGCAGGTCAGGTGAATTGGCCATGCTAAATTGCTAGGTATATTAGTCAGATGGAAATGGGTCTGGGCGGGTTACTCTTCAGAGGGTTGGTGTGGACTTGATGGGCCGAAGGGCCTGCTTCCACACTGTAGGGAATCTAATCTAATCTAAATCATTCTTGTTTCACTGAATGATTTTCGTTCTCCTTCTCACCTTTTTTCATTCATTCACAGGATGAGGGTGTCACTAGCTAGGCCAACATTTATTGCCCATAGGGCAGTTAAGAGTTAACCACATTGTTGGAGTCACATGTAAGACAGACCAGGTAAGGATGGCAGTTTCCCTCTCTAACGGGCATTAGTGGATCAGATGGGGTTTTTCAACAATTAGCAATGGATTCATAGGTGATCATTAGATAATAAATTCCAAATTTTTCTTGAATTCAAATTCCACCATCTGCCTTGGCAGGATTTGAACCTAGATCCCCAGAACATTACCTGGGTCTCTGGATTAAAATCCAGCAATAATACCATTAGGCTATCACCTCTGCTTTGAAGACACAGGATTCAGGCTGAAAATTAGAATTTGATCTCTAGTCAATCAAAAACAGAACGTTGAATGATCAGCTTGACAACTCAGAGGCAGTATTTAAGTGTGCCAGTGGGAGAAGTAGACCTGGATGCTGCTGGCATACACATGGAAGCTGCCCAAATGTGGAAGAAGCACATGGACGACAAAAAAGATGGGGCAAAGGCTGGACACTCAGGAGACTGGAGGTAACAATGCAAGAATGAGAAGAGAAAGCCATTGTCCCAGATGTTCTTGCTGTCATCAGACTCAAGAGTGAAAAGTGAGGATAATTTCATTAAGTTGATAAGAGAGAGAGTGAAGATGATGAGAAGGAAAAGTGCAACACTATCACAAAGGATGTCTGTTCTGACCCTCTGTACCATAATGAGGTCAAAAACCTGACTCAAACTGACAAATAAAAAAACTATGGAAATAGAAAGGGAAGCAGTGAAATTTATGAGGACAGAGCATTTAAGCATTTTTTTTGAGTTGTAATGGTGCTTGTGGTTTCAGAAGAATTGAAGATCATACTCGAGAAGAGGGACCATGATAATATTAGCTAGGCTGGGTGCCAGGAAGGGGAGATTGAATGGTCAGCTGCTTAGTAGGTATGGGGCAAAGGAAGCAACAGATGTCACTGAATGGATCATTGCAGTTTCACTTGTAAGATTTCTATTCATAACTCCAGTCCAACACCTGCACCTCCATGTCATCACATTACCCTTGGTAGACAACAAGAAGGCTGAGAGATGGAACTATATTGGACAGGAAAGTTGATGGGCAGAATTTTATAGGGGTCTGAGTGACGTGGCCTATGGTAAGATGTGTGAAGAATCAAGCTACAAGTGCAGTGAGGTCCACCTCAAGATTGAGATCATCTCACTCCATCTTTGATGAATTTCACAAGCAACATGGTGAGGGCCCCACTAGGCAATGGTAGGATGCCAATTGACAGGGATTAACACATGTTAAATGTCTTGTTAATGCCACAAATCACCTCACTAATACTCAGCCTATCATTTTATCAAATTCACCAACCAAACAAGATTTCAGGAATATTCAACTTGGAAATTAGAGCAAAAGTTGCAGATTTCAACTTGCTACTTGTTCCAAATTACCTCCATGTTGAAAACTAAGCACCAACATCTTGGGCATGTTTCATAGACTTTTGCCACACACACCCACATTCCCCATCATTAGCATCCAACATGTCAGCCTCTAAGAACACCCATGACTTATCTCTGATCCACTTATAGAAAGCTTCTGCACTTCAGTGCTGCACTTGGGCTGTAATGCTGCCGCAAGGACACTGTGCACTCTGTTCATAAAACCAGATTATTGAGTGGGCCTGGTTGCATCTCCAGACTCTTCACTTGTTCTCATGGCACTCATTGACTCTGTCTAACTAATGCTCACAGCACCTCTGCCTTGTATTGCCTTGCTTTGCATTTTTGTGTTTTGCCATCTCAGCCAGAGATATTAGACTGAAGTATCACTGCCGTGTCACTTAGCACAGCTGCAAAACTGAAAAGTTTGTTCTAGTTGTCAGCCATCCTCAACCAAGTCAATAGGAATAGCCTTCACTCGGGGGGTTCCCAGCTCGGTAAGTAAAGGGTCACTTCTGATACCAGTCCATGCACTACTCTCATCACAAGGGGTGATAAGCAGAATGATGGGCAGCACAACACCCATCTTGACTCTTTCTGCCCTATGGTGGGCTGTTTGAACTCATGGAATCAGAAAGAGACAGGGACCATGGGAGATAAAAGTGATTGGCACTTCTGTAACTGGGCAGGTGGGGAAATGTTTGGAGCCATTGAGTAGTCAGTACAGATGGGTTTGCAGGGTTAGTGGCATCAGGGTTTAGGTGAGTGAAAGCAAATGGAGAAGATGTTGCAGACAGTAGTAGAATGGAGTATCAGACAGAAGATGGCAGTACTTACAAAAACAAAGTGGAGAAAGACATTGACCTTCTTCTTAAATTGCTGGGTACCTCTTCTGACACCTGAGACCGCGTTAACTCAGATGGCAACCTTGGATCATGGTTGGTATCTGGCCTCCACTTCTGGTCCTCATGGAGGAAGAAATCCCACACTGGCAATGCCATTTATCAGGTCCTCCTGCACACAGAGCTGCACTCCAATTACCCACCGCCTGCCATATCCTTGGCAAATGTCAGGAATCATGCAGGACAGCCCTAGCCTTACAATGCTGTCTGGGTGCACAGCGGTCTTTAAAGTGATGCCAGTGGATACCATCATATTCAAAGAAAAGTGAGGGGAGGAAATCAGGTCTTAGAGTCACCATAGGGAAGTGAATTAGTGAGGTGAGTTTGGTAAGGTACACTGAGAGAACACAGAGGGTGATAAGTCCTCAAAAAAACTCAATGCCACTTGGACCAAGCCAAAAAAAGTAACTAACGAATGATTTTGTTGTCACATATATCTGGAGAGATACAGTGAAAAGTGTATTGTCACCACAATCCTGCGGCATTTTAAGTTTCAAGATAATTGAAAAGAAAGTACTTACAAGTTCATCTTCATTGACCGGTTCCAACCACACTTCCAGGGCTTCTGCAATGTCTCCACAAGGTTGGCCTCAAGGAGACCTTGGCTCCTCATGCCGCCACTGCCTGGCCTACGCCAGGCCAACGCAGCCAGGAGTCCCTACTCTGGGCCTACCGCAGCCAAGAGTCCCCTCTCCGGGCCTACCGTAGCCAGGAGTCCTGACTCCAGGCCTACAAAAACCAGGAGTCCCCAGTCTCTGGGTATACCACAGCCAGGAGTGGTATATAGCAACCAGGAGACCCTGCCACCACTGTAGCTGACAGATACTCACAATTCACCTCTACCCCCAGCCACCAGTGAAAATTCAAATTATTCAAAAGACAAGTGAGCAGTTAGCTTTTCTCTCCGTTATTTAAAACATAAAGCCAGTATTGCAGAGTGAATGAGTACTTCTAAAATTAATGCTTACTTTAAAAATTCAGTTCCATGCTAGTATGAACAATATGAAGTTTCTCCATAAAACATCATGAGCACTCTTTCGCAGACCTGGTGTTTTTATAGTGCAGAAGATTGCATCACACCAAGCCTAAAATATGGAGAATAACCGAAGTATACGATTTTAACCGAATGAACCTTGCTTTAAGTGAACAGGATAATAACTCTTCCAGTTTCACCATGTCACTTACATTCTACATTATTGACTTCTACAGATATTTATTTTTGGACAATTATCCAAGCATGAATGGTCTGCAAAAATCTAAGATTTATGTAATTACTTCTAGATAATCATGAGGCACGTGAAAACCACATTTGGTTCCACTCATTAAATTTAAGTACATTGCCAAGCTTAGTGGTGGGATTAATCGATATTGAAAGCAAGACTTATTATGTAAATAGTATCTCTTAAAGGCATATTTCCTTTGCATACTAAAGTAATAATAGTAAATAAAAATATAATTTACTAATGTTGATTTGGTGTTTGAGTTATTTCACCTGAGAAAAGCAAAATATAAAGTCACGGGTTCACTGTCTGAATCTAAAAGATTCATAGAAACATATAATCCCCACCATGTCAAAGTAGGCTATTTGGCCTATCAAGTTCACACCAACCCTTTGAAGAGCATCCCACCCAGATCCACCGCTACCTTATACCTGTAACCTTGCATTACCTGTAGCCAATCTGCCTAACCTGCATATCTTTGGCCTGTTGGAGGAAACCCACACATACACATGTGATGAAAGTGCAAACACCACACAGACAGTTGTCTGAATTGAATGCGAGTTCCTGGCACATTGAGGCAGCACTGCTAACCACCAAGCCAACTGTGCTGCCCACATGATTTAGAGAGACCTATCACAGAGGAGTTATAGAGTAATACAGTCATAGAGTTATACAGTATGGAAACGGACCCTTTCGTCGAACTCGCCCATGCCGAACAGACATTCCAATTTAACTTTGTTCCATTTTCCAGCATTTGATCCCTATCCCTCTAAACCCTTCCAATTCATGTACTCATTCGGATGCCTTCTAAATTTCTGCGTGAAAAAGTTGGCCCTTGGATCTCTTTTAAATCTTTCCCCTTTCAGTTAAACCTATGCCCTCTAGTTTTGGACTCCCCGACCATGGGAAAAAGACCATGGCTATTTATCCTTTTCACGCCCCTCATGATTTTATAAACCTCCATAAGGTCAGCCCTCAGCCACTGGAAATAGTCCCAGCCTATTCAGCCTCTCCCTTTAGCTCAAACCCTCCAATCCCAGTAATATCCTTCTAAATCTTTCCTGAATCTTTTCATGTTTAACAAAATCTTTCCTATACCTGTAATAGGGAGACCAGAATTTACCACAGTACTCTAAAAGTGGCCTCACCAATGTTCTGTACAGCCCCAACATGATGTCCCAACTCCTATACTCAGTGCTCTGACTGATGAAGGTAAGCCTGCCAAATGCCTTCGTCGACATCCTGCGATTCCACTTTCAAAGAACTATGCACCTGCACCCCTCAGACTCTTTGTTTGGCAACACACCCCAGGACCCACCTTTAACTGTGGAAATCCTGTCCTGGTTTGCCTTACCAAAACGCAACACCTCGCATTTATCTAAATTAAACTCCATCTGGTTCTCCTTGGCCCATCTGATCATGTAATGTCCCTGAGATAACATTCTTCATTGTCCAATACACCTCCAATTTTGGTGTCTTCTGCCAACTTACTAACCATACCTCCTAAATTCACAACCAAATTATTTATATAAATCACAAAAAGCAGTGGAAACAGTACTGATCTTTGTGGCATATCACTGGTCACAGGTTGTCCAATAAACAACCTTTCACTACCACCCTCTGTCTCCTACTTTCAAGCCAATTTTGCATCCAATTGGCTTTTTCCCTCTATATTCCACGGGATTTAACTTTACTGACCAGCCTATCACATGGAACCTTGTTGAATGCATACTGACAATGCCTACCACTCTGCTTTCATCAATGTCTTTTGTCACCTTTTCAAAAAATGCAATCAAGTTAGTGAGACATGGTTTCCCAATCACTAAGACACATTGACTATCCCTTATATAGCAGGGGTCATAAGTCTTGAGAAGTCCTCCGGGAGTTTCTTGAGGAATATTTTTTTATTTTCAGGGACTATTTTTTGATTTTCAAGGGCTTGTTCTTTGCATTCACCCCCAGGTTCTTTATAAGGTGGTACATCCATTAATGCACAGTCTCTGTCCGTGGGTGGGGGGGTATTTACTGTACAGTCTCTGACCCTGGTGAAGGTGCACTTACATCCTCATTGATGCTCACTTTTGTTCCAGCTGCCTGGCAGTGTCCCTTCTCAGAGATCCTTCTCCTGTTCCTGGGGACTGCCCCCAGCCTCCAAGTCACTCCATTGCTATGCAGTGGAAAATGACTGCACCTTGTATTCTTGGCTTATTCATACTTTATTACTTACCATCTGGAGAGAGCCTGGATGTGGAGGTGACAGCATTGGAATCTGGAGCATGGCAGTGGCCAGATTGGGACTTTGGCTCTTGGTGAGATGGAGGCCAGAGCGCCAGGTGGAGGTCCTGGCACCATTGTCAAGGTCCAGAGTAGTCAGGAGGGAGACGGCTGATGTGCCCAGACAGTGGGGCAGTGAAATGGCTAATGAGCCCAGACAGTGGGGCAGTGAGACGGTTGATGATCGCAGACAGTGAGGCAGTGAGACGGCTAATGTGCCCAGACTGTGGGGCAGTGAGAGGGCTGGTGATCCCAGACAGTGGAGCAGTGCAGCGGCTGATGAGCCCAGACAGTGGGGCAGTGAAACAGCTGATGATCCCAGACAGTGGGGCGCTGCGACGGCTGATGAGCCCAGACAGTGGGGCAGTGAGACGGCTGATGAGCCCAGACAGTGGGGCAGTGAAACAGCTGATGATCCCAGACAGTGGGGCGCTGCGACGGCTGATGAGCCCAGACAGTGGGGCAGTGAAACAGCTGATGAGCTCAGACAGTGGGGCAGTGCGACAGCTGATGATCTCAGACAGTGGGGCAGTGAGACGGATGAAGCACAGACATTGGGGCAGTGCGACGGCTGATGATCCCAGACAGTGGAGCAGTGAGACGGCTGATGAGCCCAGACAGTGGGGCAGTGAAACAGCTGATGAGCCCAGACAGTGGGGCAGTGCGACGGCTGATGATCTCAGACAGTGGGGCAGTGCGACTGCTGATGAGACCAGACAGTGGAGCAGTGAGACGGAAGATGAGCCCAGACAGTGGAGCAGTGAGACAGCTGGTGAGCCCAGACAGTGGGGCAGTGAAATGGCGGATGATCCCAGACAGTGGGGCAGTGAGATGGTTGAACCACAGACAGTGGGGAAGTGAGACGGCTGATGAGTCCAGGCAGTGGGGCAGTGAAATGGCTGATGGTCCCAGACAGTTGGGCAGTGAAAGGGCTGATGATCCCAGACAGTGGGGGAGTGAGACGGCTTATGATCCCTGACAGTGGGGAGTGAGACGGCTGGTGATCCCAGACAGTGGGGGAGTGAGACGGCTTATGATCCCTGACAGTGGGGCAGTGAGACGGCTGATGATCCCAGACGGTGGGGCAGTGAGATGGCTGATGATCCCAGACAGTGGGGCAGTGAAATGGCTGATGGTCCCAGACAGTTGGGCAGTGAAACAGCTGATGAACCCACACAGAGGAGCAGTGAAAGGGCTGATGATCCCAGACAGTGGGGGAGTGAGACGGCTTATGATCCCTGACAGTGGGGCAGTGAGACGGCTGATGATCCCAGACAGTGGGGGAGTGAGACGGCTTATGATCCCAGACGGTGGGGCAGTGAGATGGCTGATGATCCCAGACAGTGGGGCAGTGAAACGGCTGATGAGCCCAGACAGTGGGGCAGTGAGATGGCTGATGATCCCAGACAGTGGGGCAGTGAGATGGCAGATGATCCCAGAAAGTGGTGCAGTGCGATGGCTGATGAGCCCAGATAGTGGAGCAGTGAGACAGCTGATGAGCGCAGACAGTGGAGCAGTGAAACGGCTAATGAATCCAGCCAGTGGGGCAATGAGGTGACTGATGATCCCAAACGGTGGGGCAGTGAGACGGCTGATGATCGGAGACAGTGGGGCAGTGAGACGGCTGATTATCCCAGACAGTGAAGCAGTTAGGCAGCTGATGGGCCCAGACAGTGGAGCAGTGAGACGGCTCATGAGCGCAGACAGTGGAGCAGTGAGACGGGTGATGAGCCCAGACAGTGGCACAGTGAAATGGCTGATGAGCCCAGACAGTGGGGGAGTGCGACGGCTGATGAATCCAGACAGTGGGGAGTGAGACGGCAGATGATCCCAGACAGTGGGGCAGTGAGACGGCTGATGATCCCAGACAGAAAAGCAGTGAGACAGCGGATGAGCCCAGACAGTGGAGCAGTGAGACGGCTCATAAACCCAGACAGTGGGGCAGTAAGACGGTTGAAGCCCAGACAGTGGGGCAGTGAGATGGCTGAAGCCCAGACAGTGGGGCAGTGAGACAGCTGATGATCCCAGACAGTGGAGCAGTGAGACAGTTGATGAGTCCAGGCAGTGGGGCAATGAGACAGCTGATAAGACCAGACAGTGGGGCAGTGAAATGGCTAATGAGCCCAGACAGTGGGGCAGTGAAACGGCTGAGGAGCCAGGACAGTGGGGCAGTGAGATGGCTGATGATCCCAGACAGCGGTGCAGTGCGATGGCTGATGAGCCCAGAGAGTGGAGCAGTGAGACAGCTGATGATCCTAGACAATCGGGCAGTGAGACGGTTGATAAGCCCAGACAATGGAGCAGTGAGACGAGTGATGAGCCCAGACAGTGGGGCAGTGAGTCGGTTGAAGGCCAGACAGTGGGGCAGTGAGACGCATTAAGACCGGACAGTGGTGCAGTGAGACGGCTGATGATCCCAGACAGTGGAGCAGTGAGACGGCTGATGAATCCAGACAGTGGGGCAGTGAGACGGTTGAAGCCCAGACAGTGGGGCAGTGAGACGGCAGAAGCCCAGACAGTGGGGCAGTGAGATGGCTGATGATCCCAGACAGTGGGGCAGTGAGACAGCTGACGATCACAGACAGGGGAGCAGTGAGATGACTGATGATCCCAGACAGTGGAGCAGTGAGATCGCTGATGATCCCAGACAGCGGGGCAGTGAGACGGCTAATGATCCCAGACAGTGGAGCAGTGAGACGGCAGAAGCCCAGACAGTGGGGCAGTGAGACGGCAGAAGCCCAGACAGTGGGGCAGTGAGACGGCAGAAGCCCAGACAGTGGGGCAGTGAGATGGCTGATGATTCCAGACAGTGGGACAGTGAAACGGCTGATGACCACGACAGTGGGGCAGTGAAATGGCTAATGATCCCAGACAGTGGGGCAGTGAGACGGCTGATGATCCCAGACAGTGGAGCAGTGAGACGGCAGAAGCCCAGGCAGTGGGGCAGTGAGACGGCAGAAGCCCAGACAGTGGGGCAGTGAGACGGCAGAAGCCCAGACAGTGGGGCAGTGAGATGGCTGATGATTCCAGACAGTGGGACAGTGAAACGGCTGATGACCACGACAGTGGGGCAGTGAAATGGCTAATGATCCCAGACAGTGGGGCAGTGAGACGGCTGATGATCCCAGACAGTGGGGCAGTGAGACGGCTGATGAGCCCAGACAGTGGGGCAGTGCAACGATGGATCAATCCAGAGAGTGGTGCAGTGGAATGGCTAATGAATCCAGACAGTGGAGCAGTGAGACGGCTGATGATCCCAGACAATCGGGCAGTGAGACGGCTGATAAGCCCAGACAGTGCAGCAATGAGACGAGTGATGAGCCCAGACAGTGGGCAGTGAGACGCATTAAGCCCGGACAGTGGGGCAGTGAGACAGCTGATGATCACAGACAGTGGGGCAGTGAGACAGCTGATGAGTCCAGGCAGTGGGGCAGTGAGACGGCTGATGATTCCAGACCGTGGGCAGTGAGTTGGCTGATGATCCCAGACAGTGGGGCATTAAGACGGCTTATAAGCCCAGACAGCAGTGCAGTGAAACGGCTGATGAGCCCAGACAGTGGGGCAGTGAGACGGCTGATGATCCCAGACAGTGGAGCAGTGAGAAGGCTGATGATCCCAGACAGTGGGGCAGTGAGACGGCTGAAGCCCAGACAGTGGGGCAGTGAGACAGCTGATGATTCCAGACAGTGGGGCAGTGAGACGGCTTATCACCCAGACAGCAAGGCAGTGAGACAGCTGATGAGCCAGACAGTGGGGCAGTGAGACAGCTGATGATCGTAGACAGTGGGGCAGTGAGATGGCTGATGATCCCAGACAGCGGGGCAGTGAGACGACTGATGATCGTAGACAGTGGGGCAGTGAGATGGCTGATGACCCCAGACAGTGGGGCAGTGAGACGGCTAATAAGCCCAGACAGTGGAGGAGTTAGGCGGCTGATGATCAAAGACGGCAGGGCAGTGAAACACCTGATGACCACAACAGTGGGGCAGTGAGACGGCTAATGATCCTAGACAGTGGGGCAGTGAGATGGCTGATGAGCCCAGACAGTGGGGCAGTGCGACAGCTGATGAGCCCAGACAGTGGGGCAGTGCGACGTCTGATGAATTGAGACAGTGGGGCAGTGAGACGGCTGATGGTCCCAGACAGTGGGACAGTGAGACGGCTGATGAGCCCAGACAGTGGGGCAGTGCGACGGCTGATGAGCCCAGACAGTGGGGCAGTGAAACGGCTAATAATCCCAGACAGTGGGACAGTGAGACGGCTGATGAGCCCAGACAGTGGGGCAGTGCGACGGCTGATGAACCCACATAGTGGAGCAGTGAGACTGCTCATGAGCGCAGACAGTGGGGCAGTGAGACGGCTGATGATCACAGACAGGGGAGCAGTGAGAGTCTGATGATCCCAGACAGTGGGGCAGTGAGACGGCTGAAGCCCAGAAAGTAGGGCAGTGAAACACCTGATGACCACAACAGTGGGGCAGTGAAATGGCTAATGATCCCAGACAGTGGGGCAGTGAGACGTCTGATGAATTGAGACAGTGGGGCAGTGAGACGGCTGATGAGCACAGACAGTAGAGCAGTGAGACGGCTCATGAGCGCAGACAGTGGAGCAGTGAGATGGCTGATGATCCCAGACAATCGGGCAGTGAGACAGCTGATAAGCCCAGACAGTGGGGCAGTGAGACGGATGAAGGCCAGACAGTGGGGCAGTGAGACGGCTGATGAGCCTAGACAGTGGGGCAGTGAAACGGCTGATGAGCCCAGAGAGTGGGGCAGTGAGACGGTTGAAGCCCAGACAGTGGGGAAGTGAGACGGCTGATGAGCCCAGACAATGGAGCAGTGAGATGGCTGATGAGCCCAGACAATGGAGCAGTGAGATGGCTGATGATCCCAGACAGTGGGACAATGAGACAGCTGATGATCACAGACAGGGGAGCAGTGAGATTCTGATGATCCCAGACAATGGGGCAGTGAGACGGCTGAAGCCCAGACAGTGGGGCAATGAGATGGCTGATGATCCCAGACAGTGGAGCAGTGAGACGGCTGAGGATCACAGACATGTGGGGCAGTGAGACGGCTGATGAATCCAGAAAGTGGGGCAGTGAGATGGCTGTTGATCCCAGACAGTGGAGTAGTGAGATGGCTGAGGAGTCCAGACAGTGGGGCAGTGAGACGGTTGATGAGCCCAGACAGTGGAGCAGTGAAATGACTGATGATCCCAGAGAGTGGTACAGTGAGATGGCTGTTGATCCCAGATAGTGGAGCAGTGAAACGGCTGATGATCCCAGACAGTGGGGCAGTGAGATGGCTGATGATCCCAGACAGTGGGACAGTGAGACGGCTGATGATCCCAGACAGTGGGGCAGTGAGACGGCTGATGATCCCTGACAGTGGAGCAGTGAGTCGGTTTATGATCCCTTAGAGTGGGGCAGTGAGACGGCTGAAGCCCAGACAGTGGGGCAGTGAAATGGCTGATGAACCCAGATAATGGGACAGTGAGATGGCTGACGTGCCCAGACAGTGGGGCAGTGAGATGGCTGATGATCCTAGATATTGGGGCAGTGAGACAGCTGAAGCCCAGACAGTGGAGCAGTGAAATGGCTGATGACTCCAGGCAGTGGGGCAGTGTGATGGCTGATGATCCCAGACACTGGGGCAGTGAGATGGCCGATGAGCCCAGATAGTGGAGTAGCGAAACGGCTGATGATCCCAGACAGTGGGGCAGTAAGACGGCTGATGAAACCAGACAGTGGGGCAGTGAGACGGCCGATGAACCCATACAGTGGAGCAGTGAAACGGCTGATGATCCCAGAAAGTGGGGCAGTGAGATGGCTGATAATCCCAGACAGTGGGGCAGTGAGACAGCTGATGATCCCAGACAATGGAGCAGTGAGACGGTTCATGAGCGAAGACAGTGGATCAGTGAGATGGCTGATAAGTCCAGACAGCGGTGCAGTGAGATGCCTGATGAGCCCAGATAGTGGAGCAGTGAAACGGCTGATGATCCCAGACAGTGGGGCAGTAAGACGGCTGATGAGCCAAGACAGTGGGGCAGTGAGACGGCTGATGAGCCAAGACAGTGGAGCAGTAAGATGGCTGATGATCCCAGACAGTTGGGCAGTGAGACGTCTGATGATCCCAGACAGTGGGGCAGTGAGACGGCTGATGAGCCAAGACAATGGAGCAGTAAGATGGCTGATGAGCCCAGACAGTGGAGCAGTGAGCCAGCTAATGAGCACAGAGAGTGGAGCAGTGAGATGGCTGATGAGACTAGATAGTGGGGCAGTGAAATGGCTGATGATCCCAGTCAGTGGGGCAGTGAGACAGCTGAAGCCCAGACAGTGGAGCAGTGAAACGGCTGATGATCCCAGACAGTGGGACAGTGAGACGGCTGATGAGCCCAGATAGTGGGGCAGTGCAACGGCTGATGATACCAGACATTGGGGCAGTGATATGGCTGATGAAACCTGACAGTGGGGCAGTGGGACAGCTGATGAGCTAAGACAGTGGAGAAGTAAGATGGCTGATGATCCCAGACAGTGGAGCAGTGAGACGGCTGATGCGTCCTGACAGTGGGGCAGTGAGACGGCTGATGATGCCAGACAATGGGGCAGTGAGATGGCGTATGAGCCCAGACAGTGGGGCATTGAGATGGCTAATAATCCCAGACAGTGGGGCAGTTAGACAGCTGGTGAGCCAAGACAGTGGAGCAGTGAGACGGCTGATCAGCCCAGACAGTGGGGCAGAGAAACGGCTGATGAGCCAATTCAGTGGAGAAGTGAAACAGCTAATGAGCCAAGACAGTGGAGCAGTGAGATGGCTGATGATCCCAGACAGTGGAACAGTGAGACGGCTGATGAGCCCAGACAGTGGGGCAGTGAGATGGCAGATGAGCCCAGACAGTGGGGCAGTGAGACAGCTGATGAGCCCAGACAGTGGGGCAGTGAGATGGCGTATGAGCCAGACAGTGGGGCATTGAGACAGCTGATGAGCCCAGACAGTGGGGCAGTGAGACAGCTGATGATCCCTGACAGTGGGGCAGTGAGATGGCTGATGATCCCTTAGAGTGGGGCAGTGAGACGGCTGAAGCCCAGACAGTGGGACAGTGAAATGGCTGATGAACCCAGACAATGGGGCAGTGAGATGGCTGATGAGCCCAGACTGTGGGGCAGTTAGACAGCTGAAGCCCAGACAGTGGAGTAGTGAAACAGCTGATGATCCCAGACAGTGGGGCAGTGAGACGGCTGATGAAACCAGACAGTGGGGCAGTGAGACGGCCGATGAGCCCAGATAGTTGAGCAGCGAAACAGCTGATGATCCCAGACAGTGGGCAGTGAAACAGCTAAGGAGCCCAGAACAGTGGGGCAGTAAGATGGTAATGATCCCAGACAGTGGGGCAGTGAGACGGCTGATGATCGTAGACAGTGGGGCAGTGAGACGGCTGATGATCGTAGACAGTGGGGCAGTGAGACGGCTGATGATCCCAGACAGTGGGGCAGTGAGACGGCTGATGATCCCAGACAGTGGGGCAGTGAGATGGCTAATGATCCCAGACAATGGGGCAGTGAGACGGCTAATGATCCCAGACAGTGGGGCAGTGAGACGGTTGAAGCCCAGACAGTGGGGCAGTGAGACGGCAGAAGCCCAGACAGTGGGGCAGTGAGATGGCTGATGATCCCAGACAGTGGGGCAGTGAGACAGCTGACGATCACAGACAGGGGAGCAGTGAGATGACTGATGATCCCAGACAGTGGAGCAGTGAGATCGCTGATGATCCCAGACAGCGGGGCAGTGAGACGGCTAATGATCCCAGACAGTGGAGCAGTGAGACGGCAGAAGCCCAGACAGTGGGGCAGTGAGACGGCAGAAGCCCAGACAGTGGGGCAGTGAGACGGCAGAAGCCCAGACAGTGGGGCAGTGAGATGGCTGATGATTCCAGACAGTGGGACAGTGAAACGGCTGATGACCACGACAGTGGGGCAGTGAAATGGCTAATGATCCCAGACAGTGGGGCAGTGAGACGGCTGATGATCCCAGACAGTGGAGCAGTGAGACGGCAGAAGCCCAGGCAGTGGGGCAGTGAGACGGCAGAAGCCCAGACAGTGGGGCAGTGAGACGGCAGAAGCCCAGACAGTGGGGCAGTGAGATGGCTGATGATTCCAGACAGTGGGACAGTGAAACGGCTGATGACCACGACAGTGGGGCAGTGAAATGGCTAATGATCCCAGACAGTGGGGCAGTGAGACGGCTGATGATCCCAGACAGTGGGGCAGTGAGACGGCTGATGAGCCCAGACAGTGGGGCAGTGCAACGATGGATCAATCCAGAGAGTGGTGCAGTGGAATGGCTAATGAATCCAGACAGTGGAGCAGTGAGACGGCTGATGATCCCAGACAATCGGGCAGTGAGACGGCTGATAAGCCCAGACAGTGCAGCAATGAGACGAGTGATGAGCCCAGACAGTGGGCAGTGAGACGCATTAAGCCCGGACAGTGGGGCAGTGAGACAGCTGATGATCACAGACAGTGGGGCAGTGAGACAGCTGATGAGTCCAGGCAGTGGGGCAGTGAGACGGCTGATGATTCCAGACCGTGGGCAGTGAGTTGGCTGATGATCCCAGACAGTGGGGCATTAAGACGGCTTATAAGCCCAGACAGCAGTGCAGTGAAACGGCTGATGAGCCCAGACAGTGGGGCAGTGAGACGGCTGATGATCCCAGACAGTGGAGCAGTGAGAAGGCTGATGATCCCAGACAGTGGGGCAGTGAGACGGCTGAAGCCCAGACAGTGGGGCAGTGAGACAGCTGATGATTCCAGACAGTGGGGCAGTGAGACGGCTTATCACCCAGACAGCAAGGCAGTGAGACAGCTGATGAGCCAGACAGTGGGGCAGTGAGACAGCTGATGATCGTAGACAGTGGGGCAGTGAGATGGCTGATGATCCCAGACAGCGGGGCAGTGAGACGACTGATGATCGTAGACAGTGGGGCAGTGAGATGGCTGATGACCCCAGACAGTGGGGCAGTGAGACGGCTAATAAGCCCAGACAGTGGAGGAGTTAGGCGGCTGATGATCAAAGACGGCAGGGCAGTGAAACACCTGATGACCACAACAGTGGGGCAGTGAGACGGCTAATGATCCTAGACAGTGGGGCAGTGAGATGGCTGATGAGCCCAGACAGTGGGGCAGTGCGACAGCTGATGAGCCCAGACAGTGGGGCAGTGCGACGTCTGATGAATTGAGACAGTGGGGCAGTGAGACGGCTGATGGTCCCAGACAGTGGGACAGTGAGACGGCTGATGAGCCCAGACAGTGGGGCAGTGCGACGGCTGATGAGCCCAGACAGTGGGGCAGTGAAACGGCTAATAATCCCAGACAGTGGGACAGTGAGACGGCTGATGAGCCCAGACAGTGGGGCAGTGCGACGGCTGATGAACCCACATAGTGGAGCAGTGAGACTGCTCATGAGCGCAGACAGTGGGGCAGTGAGACGGCTGATGATCACAGACAGGGGAGCAGTGAGAGTCTGATGATCCCAGACAGTGGGGCAGTGAGACGGCTGAAGCCCAGAAAGTAGGGCAGTGAAACACCTGATGACCACAACAGTGGGGCAGTGAAATGGCTAATGATCCCAGACAGTGGGGCAGTGAGACGTCTGATGAATTGAGACAGTGGGGCAGTGAGACGGCTGATGAGCACAGACAGTAGAGCAGTGAGACGGCTCATGAGCGCAGACAGTGGAGCAGTGAGATGGCTGATGATCCCAGACAATCGGGCAGTGAGACAGCTGATAAGCCCAGACAGTGGGGCAGTGAGACGGATGAAGGCCAGACAGTGGGGCAGTGAGACGGCTGATGAGCCTAGACAGTGGGGCAGTGAAACGGCTGATGAGCCCAGAGAGTGGGGCAGTGAGACGGTTGAAGCCCAGACAGTGGGGAAGTGAGACGGCTGATGAGCCCAGACAATGGAGCAGTGAGATGGCTGATGAGCCCAGACAATGGAGCAGTGAGATGGCTGATGATCCCAGACAGTGGGACAATGAGACAGCTGATGATCACAGACAGGGGAGCAGTGAGATTCTGATGATCCCAGACAATGGGGCAGTGAGACGGCTGAAGCCCAGACAGTGGGGCAATGAGATGGCTGATGATCCCAGACAGTGGAGCAGTGAGACGGCTGAGGATCACAGACATGTGGGGCAGTGAGACGGCTGATGAATCCAGAAAGTGGGGCAGTGAGATGGCTGTTGATCCCAGACAGTGGAGTAGTGAGATGGCTGAGGAGTCCAGACAGTGGGGCAGTGAGACGGTTGATGAGCCCAGACAGTGGAGCAGTGAAATGACTGATGATCCCAGAGAGTGGTACAGTGAGATGGCTGTTGATCCCAGATAGTGGAGCAGTGAAACGGCTGATGATCCCAGACAGTGGGGCAGTGAGATGGCTGATGATCCCAGACAGTGGGACAGTGAGACGGCTGATGATCCCAGACAGTGGGGCAGTGAGACGGCTGATGATCCCTGACAGTGGAGCAGTGAGTCGGTTTATGATCCCTTAGAGTGGGGCAGTGAGACGGCTGAAGCCCAGACAGTGGGGCAGTGAAATGACTGATGAACCCAGATAATGGGACAGTGAGATGGCTGACGTGCCCAGACAGTGGGGCAGTGAGATGGCTGATGATCCTAGATATTGGGGCAGTGAGACAGCTGAAGCCCAGACAGTGGAGCAGTGAAATGGCTGATGACTCCAGGCAGTGGGGCAGTGTGATGGCTGATGATCCCAGACACTGGGGCAGTGAGATGGCCGATGAGCCCAGATAGTGGAGTAGCGAAACGGCTGATGATCCCAGACAGTGGGGCAGTAAGACGGCTGATGAAACCAGACAGTGGGGCAGTGAGACGGCCGATGAACCCATACAGTGGAGCAGTGAAACGGCTGATGATCCCAGAAAGTGGGGCAGTGAGATGGCTGATAATCCCAGACAGTGGGGCAGTGAGACAGCTGATGATCCCAGACAATGGAGCAGTGAGACGGTTCATGAGCGAAGACAGTGGATCAGTGAGATGGCTGATAAGTCCAGACAGCGGTGCAGTGAGATGCCTGATGAGCCCAGATAGTGGAGCAGTGAAACGGCTGATGATCCCAGACAGTGGGGCAGTAAGACGGCTGATGAGCCAAGACAGTGGGGCAGTGAGACGGCTGATGAGCCAAGACAGTGGAGCAGTAAGATGGCTGATGATCCCAGACAGTTGGGCAGTGAGACGTCTGATGATCCCAGACAGTGGGGCAGTGAGACGGCTGATGAGCCAAGACAATGGAGCAGTAAGATGGCTGATGAGCCCAGACAGTGGAGCAGTGAGCCAGCTAATGAGCACAGAGAGTGGAGCAGTGAGATGGCTGATGAGACTAGATAGTGGGGCAGTGAAATGGCTGATGATCCCAGTCAGTGGGGCAGTGAGACAGCTGAAGCCCAGACAGTGGAGCAGTGAAACGGCTGATGATCCCAGACAGTGGGACAGTGAGACGGCTGATGAGCCCAGATAGTGGGGCAGTGCAACGGCTGATGATACCAGACATTGGGGCAGTGATATGGCTGATGAAACCTGACAGTGGGGCAGTGGGACAGCTGATGAGCTAAGACAGTGGAGAAGTAAGATGGCTGATGATCCCAGACAGTGGAGCAGTGAGACGGCTGATGCGTCCTGACAGTGGGGCAGTGAGACGGCTGATGATGCCAGACAATGGGGCAGTGAGATGGCGTATGAGCCCAGACAGTGGGGCATTGAGATGGCTAATAATCCCAGACAGTGGGGCAGTTAGACAGCTGGTGAGCCAAGACAGTGGAGCAGTGAGACGGCTGATCAGCCCAGACAGTGGGGCAGAGAAACGGCTGATGAGCCAATTCAGTGGAGAAGTGAAACAGCTAATGAGCCAAGACAGTGGAGCAGTGAGATGGCTGATGATCCCAGACAGTGGAACAGTGAGACGGCTGATGAGCCCAGACAGTGGGGCAGTGAGATGGCAGATGAGCCCAGACAGTGGGGCAGTGAGACAGCTGATGAGCCCAGACAGTGGGGCAGTGAGATGGCGTATGAGCCAGACAGTGGGGCATTGAGACAGCTGATGAGCCCAGACAGTGGGGCAGTGAGACAGCTGATGATCCCTGACAGTGGGGCAGTGAGATGGCTGATGATCCCTTAGAGTGGGGCAGTGAGACGGCTGAAGCCCAGACAGTGGGACAGTGAAATGGCTGATGAACCCAGACAATGGGGCAGTGAGATGGCTGATGAGCCCAGACTGTGGGGCAGTTAGACAGCTGAAGCCCAGACAATGGAGTAGTGAAACAGCTGATGATCCCAGACAGTGGGGCAGTGAGACGGCTGATGAAACCAGACAGTGGGGCAGTGAGACGGCCGATGAGCCCAGATAGTTGAGCAGCGAAACAGCTGATGATCCCAGACAGTGGGCAGTGAAACAGCTAAGGAGCCCAGAACAGTGGGGCAGTAAGATGGTAATGATCCCAGACAGTGGGGCAGTGAGACGGCTGATGATCGTAGACAGTGGGGCAGTGAGACGGCTGATGATCGTAGACAGTGGGGCAGTGAGACGGCTGATGATCCCAGACAGTGGGGCAGTGAGATGGCTAATGATCCCAGACAATGGGGCAGTGAGACAGCTGAAGCCCAGACAGTGGAGCAGTGAAACGGCTGGTGATCCCAGACAGTGGGGCAGTGAGATGGCTGATGATCCCAGACATTGGGGCAGTGAGACGGCTGATCAGTCCAGACAGTGGGGCAGTGAAATGGCTGATGAGCCCAGATAGTGGGGCAGTGCGACATTTAACGATCCCAGACATTGGGGCAGTGAGACGGCTGATGAGCCCTTACAGTGGAGCAGTGAAACGGCTGCTGTCCCCAGACAGCCGGGCAGTGAGACAGCTGATGAATACAGACAGTGGGGCAGTGAGATGGCTGATGATACCAGACTCTGAGGCAGTGATGATCCAAGACAGTGCACCTGTGAGACGGCTGATCAGCCCAGACAGTGGGGCAGTGAAAGGGCTGATGATACCAGACACGGGGGCAGTGAGATGAGTGATGAGCACAGACAGTGGGGCAGTGAGACGGCCGATGAGCCCAGATAGTTGAGCAGCGAAACAGCTGATGATCCCAGACAGTGGGCAGTGAAACAGCTAAGGAGCCCAGAACAGTGGGGCAGTCAGATGGTAATGATCCCAGACATTGGGGCAGTGAGACGGCTGATGAGCCAAGACAATGGAGCAGTGAGACAGCTGATGAGCCAAGACAATGGAGCAGTGAGACGGCTGATGAGTCCAGACAGTGGGGCAGTGAGACGGCTGATGAGCCCAGACAGTGGGGCAGAGAAACGGCTGATGATCCCAGACAGTGGAGCAGTGAAACGGCTGATGATCCCAGACAGTGGGGCAGTGAAACGGCAGATGAGCCCAGACAGTGGGGCAGTGAGACGGCTGATAAATCCAGACAGTGGAGCAGTGAGACGGCTATTGAGCCCAGACAGTGGTGCAGTGAGACAGCTGATGATCCCAGACAGTGGGGCAGTGAAACGGCTGATGATCCCAGACAGTGGGGCAGTGAGACGGCTGATCAGCCCAGACAGTGGGGCAGAGAAACGGCTGATGAGCCCAGACAGTGGAACAGTGAGACGGCTGATGAGCCCAGACAGTGGGGCAGTGAGATGGCAGATGAGCCCAGACAGTGGGGCAGTGAGATGACAGATGAGCCCAGACAGTGGGGCAGTGAGACAGCTGATGAGCCCAGACAGTGGGGCAGTGAGATGGCGTATGAGCCAGACAGTGGGGCATTGAGACAGCTGATGAGCCCAGACAGTGGGGCAGTGAGACAGCTGATGATCCCTGACAGTGGGGCAGTGAGATGGCTGATGATCCCTTAGAGTGGGGCAGTGAGACGGCTGAAGCCCAGACAGTGGGACAGTGAAATGGCTGATGAACCCAGACAATGGGGCAGTGAGATGGCTGATGAGCCCAGACTGTGGGGCAGTTAGACAGCTGAAGCCCAGACAGTGGAGCAGTGAAACAGCTGATGATCCCAGACAGTGGGGCAGTGAGACGGCTGATGAAACCAGACAGTGGGGCAGTGAGACGGCCGATGAGCCCAGATAGTTGAGCAGCGAAACAGCTGATGATCCCAGACAGTGGGCAGTGAAACAGCTAAGGAGCCCAGAACAGTGGGGCAGTAAGATGGTAATGATCCCAGACAGTGGGGCAGTGAGACGGCTGATGATCGTAGACAGTGGGGCAGTGAGACGGCTGATGATCGTAGACAGTGGGGCAGTGAGACGGCTGATGATCCCAGACAGTGGGGCAGTGAGATGGCTAATGATCCCAGACAATGGGGCAGTGAGACAGCTGAAGCCCAGACAGTGGAGCAGTGAAACGGCTGGTGATCCCAGACAGTGGGGCAGTGAGATGGCTAATGATCCCAGACATTGGGGCAGTGAGACGGCTGATCAGTCCAGACAGTGGGGCAGTGAAATGGCTGATGAGCCCAGATAGTGGGGCAGTGCGACATTTAACGATCCCAGACATTGGGGCAGTGAGACGGCTGATGAGCCCTTACAGTGGAGCAGTGAAACGGCTGCTGTCCCCAGACAGCCGGGCAGTGAGACAGCTGATGAATACAGACAGTGGGGCAGTGAGATGGCTGATCAGCCCAGACAGTGGGGCAGTGAAAGGGCTGACGATACCAGACACGGGGGCAGTGAGATGACTGATGAGCACAGACAGTGGAGCAGTGAGACGGCTAATGATCCCAGACAGTGGGGCAATAAGATGGCTGATGATACCAGACAGTGGAGCAGTGAAACGGCTGATGACCCAGACAGTGGGGCAGTAAGATGTCTGATGATCCCAGACAGTGGGGCAGTGAGACGGCTGATGAACCCAGACAGTGGGGCAGTGAGACGGCCGATGAGCCCAGATAGTTGAGCAGCGAAACAGCTGATGATCCCAGACAGTGGGCAGTGAAACAGCTAAGGAGCCCAGAACAGTGGGGCAGTAAGATGGTAATGATCCCAGACATTGGGGCAGTGAGACGGCTGATGAGCCAAGACAATGGAACAGTGAGACAGCTGATGAGCCAAGACAATGGAGCAGTGAGACGGCTGATGAGTCCAGACAGTGGGGCAGTGAGACGGCTGATGAGCCCAGACAGTGGGGCAGAGAAACGGCTGATGATCCCAGACAGTGGGGCAGTGAAACGGCTGATGATCCCAGACAGTGGGGCAGTGAAACGGCAGTTGAGCCCTGACAGTGGGGCAGTGAGACGGCTGATAAATCCAGACAGTGGAGCAGTGAGACGGCTATTGAGCCCAGACAGTGGTGCAGTGAGACAGCTGATGATCCCAGACAGTGGGGCAGTGAAACGGCTGATGATCCCAGACAGTGGGGCAGTGAGACGGCTGATGATCCCAGACAGTGGGGCAGACAAACGGCTGATGATCCCAGACAGTGGGGCAGTGAAACGGCTGATGATCCCAGACAGTCGGGCTGTGAGACGGCTGATCAGCCCAGACAGTGGGGCAGACAAACGGCTGATGAGCCCAGACAGTGGGGCAGTGAAACGGCTGATGATCCCAGACAGTGGGGCAATGAGACGGCTGATGATCCCAGACAGTGGGGCAGTGAGATGGCTGATGATCCCAGACAGTCGGGCTGTGAGACGGCTGATAAGCCCAGACATTGGGGCAGTGAGACGGCTGATGAGCCCAGACAGTGGGGCAGAGAAACGGCTGATGATCCCAGACAGTGGGGCAGTGAGACGGCTGTTGATCCCAGATAGTGGGACTGTGAGACGGCTGATCAACCCAGACAGTGGAGCAGTAAGACGGCTGATGAGCCCAGACAGTGGGGCAGAGAAACGGCTGATGATCCCAGACAGTGGGGCAGTGAGACGGCTATTGAGCCCAGACAGTGGGGCAGTGAGACGGCTGATGATCCCAGACAGTGGAGCAGTGAGACGGCTATTGAGCCCAGACAGTGGGGCAGTGAGACGGCTGATGATCCCAGACAGTGGAGCAGTGAGACGGCTATTGAGCCCAGACAGTGGGGCAGTGAGACGGCTGATGATCCCAGACAGTGGAGCAGTGAGACGGCTATTGAGCCCAGACAGTGGGGCAGTGAGATGGCTGATGATCCCAGACAGTGGGGCAGTAAGATGGCTGATGATCCCAGACAGTGGGACATTGAAACAGCTGATAAGCCCAGACAGTGGAGCAGAGAGACAGCTGATAAATCCAGACAGTGGAGCAGTGAGACGGCTATTGAGCCCAGACAGTGGTGCAGTGAGACAGCTGATGATCCCAGACAGTGGGGCAGTAAGACGGCTGATGATCCCAGACAGTGGAGCAGTGAGACGGCTGATGATCGCAGACAGTGGGGCAGTGAGACGGCTATTGAGCCCAGACAGTGGGGCAGAGAAACGGCTGATGATCCCAGACAGTGGGGCAGAGAAACGGCTGATGAGCCCAGACAGTGGGGCAGTGAAACGGCTGATGATCCCAGACAGTGGGGCAGTGAAACGGCTGATGAGCCCAGACAGTGGGGCAGTGAAACGGCTGATGATCCCAGACAGTGGGGCAGTGAAACGGCTGATGAGCCCAGACAGTGGGGCAATGAGACGGCTGATGAGCCCAGACATTGGGGCAGTAAGATGGCTGACGATCCCAGACAGTGGGACAGTGAAACGGCTGATGAGCCCAGATAGTGGGGCAGTGCAACGGCTGATGATACCAGACATTGGGGCAGTGATATGGCTGATGAAACCTGACAGTGGGGCAGTGGGACAGCTGATGAGCTAAGACAGTGGAGAAGTAAGATGGCTGATGATCCCAGACAGTGGAGCAGTGAGACGGCTGATGCGTCCTGACAGTGGGGCAGTGAGACGGCTGATGATGCCAGACAATGGGGCAGTGAGATGGCGTATGAGCCCAGACAGTGGGGCATTGAGATGGCTAATAATCCCAGACAGTGGGGCAGTTAGACAGCTGGTGAGCCAAGACAGTGGAGCAGTGAGACGGCTGATCAGCCCAGACAGTGGGGCAGAGAAACGGCTGATGAGCCAATTCAGTGGAGAAGTGAAACAGCTAATGAGCCAAGACAGTGGAGCAGTGAGATGGCTGATGATCCCAGACAGTGGAACAGTGAGACGGCTGATGAGCCCAGACAGTGGGGCAGTGAGATGGCAGATGAGCCCAGACAGTGGGGCAGTGAGACAGCTGATGAGCCCAGACAGTGGGGCAGTGAGATGGCGTATGAGCCAGACAGTGGGGCATTGAGACAGCTGATGAGCCCAGACAGTGGGGCAGTGAGACAGCTGATGATCCCTGACAGTGGGGCAGTGAGATGGCTGATGATCCCTTAGAGTGGGGCAGTGAGACGGCTGAAGCCCAGACAGTGGGACAGTGAAATGGCTGATGAACCCAGACAATGGGGCAGTGAGATGGCTGATGAGCCCAGACTGTGGGGCAGTTAGACAGCTGAAGCCCAGACAGTGGAGCAGTGAAACAGCTGATGATCCCAGACAGTGGGGCAGTGAGACGGCTGATGAAACCAGACAGTGGGGCAGTGAGACGGCCGATGAGCCCAGATAGTTGAGCAGCGAAACAGCTGATGATCCCAGACAGTGGGCAGTGAATCAGCTAAGGAGCCCAGAACAGTGGGGCAGTAAGATGGTAATGATCCCAGACAGTGGGGCAGTGAGACGGCTGATGATCGTAGACAGTGGGGCAGTGAGACGGCTGATGATCGTAGACAGTGGGGCAGTGAGACGGCTGATGATCCCAGACAGTGGGGCAGTGAGATGGCTAATGATCCCAGACAATGGGGCAGTGAGACAGCTGAAGCCCAGACAGTGGAGCAGTGAAACGGCTGGTGATCCCAGACAGTGGGGCAGTGAGATGGCTGATGATCCCAGACATTGGGGCAGTGAGACGGCTGATCAGTCCAGACAGTGGGGCAGTGAAATGGCTGATGAGCCCAGATAGTGGGGCAGTGCGACATTTAACGATCCCAGACATTGGGGCAGTGAGACGGCTGATGAGCCCTTACAGTGGAGCAGTGAAACGGCTGCTGTCCCCAGACAGCCGGGCAGTGAGACAGCTGATGAATACAGACAGTGGGGCAGTGAGATGGCTGATGATACCAGACTCTGAGGCAGTGATGATCCAAGACAGTGCACCTGTGAGACGGCTGATCAGCCCAGACAGTGGGGCAGTGAAAGGGCTGATGATACCAGACACGGGGGGCAGTGAGATGACTGATGAGCACAGACAGTGGAGCAGTGAGATGGCTAATGATCCCAGACAGTGGGGCAATAAGATGGCTGATGATCCCAGACAGTGGAGCAGTGAAACGGCTGATGACCCAGACAGTGGGGCAGTAAGATGTCTGATGATCCCAGACATTGGGGCAGTGAGACGGCTGATCAGCCCAGACAGAGGAGCAGTGAAACAGCTGATGATCCCAGACAGTGGGGCAGTGAGACGGCCGATGAGCCCAGATAGTTGAGCAGCGAAACAGCTAAGGAGCCCAGACAGTGGGCAGTGAAACAGCTAAGGAGCCAAGAACAGTGGGGCAGTAAGATGGTAATGATCCCAGACATTGGGGCAGTGAGACGGCTGATCAGCCCAGACAATGGGGCAGTGAGACAGCTGATGAGCCAAGACAATGGAGCAGTGAGACGGCTGATGAGTCCAGACAGTGGGGCAGTGAGACGGCTGATGAGCCCAGACAGTGGGGCAGAGAAACGGCTGATGATCCCAGACAGTGGGGCAGTGAAACGGCTGATGATCCCAGACAGTGGGGCAGTGAAACGGCAGATGAGCCCAGACAGTGGGGCAGTGAGACGGCTGATCAGCCCAGACAGTGGGGCAGAGAAACGGCTGATAAATCCAGACAGTGGAGCAGTGAGACGGCTATTGAGCCCAGACAGTGGTGCAGTGAGACAGCTGATGATCCCAGACAGTGGGGCAGTGAAACGGCTGATGATCCCAGACAGTGGGGCAGTGAGACGGCTGATCAGCCCAGACAGTGGTGCAGTGAGACAGCTGATGAGTCCAGACAGTGGGGCAGTGAGACGGCTGATGAGCCCAGACAGTGGGGCAGAGAAACGGCTGATGATCCCAGACAGTGGGGCGGTGAAACGGCTGATGATCCCAGACAGTGGGGCAGTGAAACGGCAGATGAGCCCTGACAGTGGGGCAGTGAGACGGCTGATAAATCCAGACAGTGGAGCAGTGAGACGGCTATTGAGCCCAGACAGTGGTGCAGTGAGACAGCTGATGATCCCAGACAGTGGGGCAGTGAAACGGCTGATGATCCCAGACAGTGGGGCAGTGAGACGGCTGATCAGCCCAGACAGTGGGGCAGACAAACGGCTGATGAGCCCAGACAGTGGGGCAGTGAAACGGCTGATGATCCCAGACAGTGGGGCAATGAGACGGCTGATGATCCCAGACAGTGGGGCAGTGAGATGGCTGATGATCCCAGACAGTCGGGCTGTGAGACGGCTGATAAGCCCAGACATTGGGGCAGTGAGACGGCTGATGAGCCCAGACAGTGGGGCAGAGAAACGGCTGATGATCCCAGACAGTGGGGCAGTGAGACGGCTGTTGATCCCAGATAGTGGGACTGTGAGACGGCTGATCAACCCAGACAGTGGAGCAGTAAGACGGCTGATGAGCCCAGACAGTGGGGCAGTGAGACGGCTGATGATCCCAGACAGTGGAGCAGTGAGACGGCTATTGAGCCCAGACAGTGGGGCAGCGAGATGGCTGATGATCCCAGACAGTGGGGCAGTGAGATGGCTGATCAGTCCAGACAGTGGGGCAGTGAAATGGCTGATGAGCCCAGATAGTGGGGCAGTGCGACATTTAACGATCCCAGACATTGGGGCAGTGAGACGGCTGATGAGCCCTTACAGTGGAGCAGTGAAACGGCTGCTGTCCCCAGACAGCCGGGCAGTGAGACAGCTGATGAATACAGACAGTGGGGCAGTGAGATGGCTGATGATACCAGACTCTGAGGCAGTGATGATCCAAGACAGTGCACCTGTGAGACGGCTGATCAGCCCAGACAGTGGGGCAGTGAAAGGGCTGATGATACCAGACACGGGGGGCAGTGAGATGACTGATGAGCACAGACAGTGGAGCAGTGAGATGGCTAATGATCCCAGACAGTGGGGCAATAAGATGGCTGATGATCCCAGACAGTGGAGCAGTGAAACGGCTGATGACCCAGACAGTGGGGCAGTAAGATGTCTGATGATCCCAGACATTGGGGCAGTGAGACGGCTGATCAGCCCAGACAGAGGAGCAGTGAAACAGCTGATGATCCCAGACAGTGGGGCAGTGAGACGGCCGATGAGCCCAGATAGTTGAGCAGCGAAACAGCTAAGGAGCCCAGACAGTGGGCAGTGAAACAGCTAAGGAGCCAAGAACAGTGGGGCAGTAAGATGGTAATGATCCCAGACATTGGGGCAGTGAGACGGCTGATCAGCCCAGACAATGGGGCAGTGAGACAGCTGATGAGCCAAGACAATGGAGCAGTGAGACGGCTGATGAGTCCAGACAGTGGGGCAGTGAGACGGCTGATGAGCCCAGACAGTGGGGCAGAGAAACGGCTGATGATCCCAGACAGTGGGGCAGTGAAACGGCTGATGATCCCAGACAGTGGGGCAGTGAAACGGCAGATGAGCCCAGACAGTGGGGCAGTGAGACGGCTGATCAGCCCAGACAGTGGGGCAGAGAAACGGCTGATAAATCCAGACAGTGGAGCAGTGAGACGGCTATTGAGCCCAGACAGTGGTGCAGTGAGACAGCTGATGATCCCAGACAGTGGGGCAGTGAAACGGCTGATGATCCCAGACAGTGGGGCAGTGAGACGGCTGATCAGCCCAGACAGTGGTGCAGTGAGACAGCTGATGAGTCCAGACAGTGGAGCAGTGAGACGGCTGATGATCCCAGACAGTGGGGCAATGAGACGGCTGATGATCCCAGACAGTGGGGCAGTGAGATGGCTGATGATCCCAGACAGTCGGGCTGTGAGACGGCTGATAAGCCCAGACATTGGGGCAGTGAGACGGCTGATGAGCCCAGACAGTGGGGCAGAGAAACGGCTGATGATCCCAGACAGTGGGGCAGTGAGACGGCTGTTGATCCCAGATAGTGGGACTGTGAGACGGCTGATCAACCCAGACAGTGGAGCAGTAAGACGGCTGATGAGCCCAGACAGTGGGGCAGAGAAACGGCTGATGATCCCAGACAGTGGAGCAGTGAGACGGCTATTGAGCCCAGACAGTGGGGCAGTGAGACGGCTGATGATCCCAGACAGTGGAGCAGTGAGACGGCTATTGAGCCCAGACAGTGCGGCAGCGAGATGGCTGATGATCCCAGACAGTGGGGCAGTAAGATGGCTGATGATCCCAGACAGTGGGACATTGAAACAGCTGATAAGCCCAGACAGTGGAGCAGAGAGACAGCTGATAAATCCAGACAGTGGAGCAGTGAGACGGCTATTGAGCCCAGACAGTGGTGCAGTGAGACGGCTGATGATCCCAGACAGTGGAGCAGTGAGACGGCTATTGAGCCCAGACAGTGGGGCAGAGAAACGGCTGATGATCCCAGACAGTGGGGCAGAGAAACGGCTGATGAGCCCAGACAGTGGGGCAGTAAGATGGCTGTTGATCCCAGACATTGGGGCAGTGAGATGGCTGATGATCCCAGACAGTGGGGCAGGAAAAGGCTGATGAGACCAGATAATGTGGCAGTGTGACATCTGATGAATCCAGACAGAGGGGCAGTGAGTTGGCTGATGATCCCAGACAGTGGGGCAGTGAGACGCCTGATGATACCAGACAGTGGGGCAGTGAGACGCCTGATGATCCCTGACAGTGGGGCAGTGATACACCTGATGAGCCCAGACAGTGGGGCAGTGAGACGGCTGATGAGCCCAGACAGTGGGGCAGTGAAACGGCTAATGATCCCAGACAGTGGGGCAGTGACACGGCTGATGAGCCCAGACTGTGGGGCAGTGAGACGGCTGATGAGCCCAGACAGTGGGGCAGTGAAACGCCTGATGATCCCAGACTGTGGGGCAGTGAGATGGCTGATGATCCCAGACAGTGGGGCAGTGAAACGGCTGATGAGCCCAGACAGTGGGGCAGTGAGATGGCTGATGATCCCAGACAGTGGGGCAGTGAGACGGCTGATGAGCCCAGACAGTGGGGCAGTGAGACGGTTGATGAGCCCAGACAGTGGGGCAGTGAGACGGCTGATGAGCCCAGACAGTGGGGCAGTGAGACGGTTGATGAGCCCAGACAGTGGGGCAGTGAGACGGCTGATGAGCCCAGACAGTGGGGCAGTGAGACGGCTGATGAGCCCAGACAGTGGGGCAGTGAAACAGCTGATGAGCCCAGACAGTGGGGCAGTGAGACGGCTGGAGCCCAGGCGGGACTGATGTTTGGCAGTGAGGCAGTAGCATGTGGGAAGAGACTGAGCCATTGAAGGGAAAGCCCAGCATGGAGCTTCTGCAAGCGGATAGCTAGAGATGCACTATAATGCTTTTTCAGTTCAGTTCATTATTTTTGCACTTTTTACTAAGCAGGACTTTTAACTTCTTTTTTTCTACTTTCAATTTAAAATTTTGTTCTTAGTTACCTTTCTACCTAAAATGGTGCTGGGAATGGCAACTTTGTAAACTTTTCACTGGACCCATGTACATTTGTACTTGAGTGCACATGACAAAAAAACCTAATTCTAGTTCTAATTCTACCATCTGTATTTGTATTGGCATATGTGGTATTTGGGCTCACAGAAGCAAAATTAGAAGTATTCTCAATATTCATCACTTCTTCATTAATCTTAAATCTACACTGCACACATAAAGCATTCATTCAGTTTTCTGGGGATTTGGCGTGCCATGGAAAGCTCTATTTCATTGATTAATTTTCATATCTCTTGTCAGTTCTCCCTCAACTTCATTCAATTTTTCTTGATGCCTCTTCCAACTGTAATCTTCCTTGCAATATTTGTTCGTGCATATTGGAGCAAAATATAACTGCATGACCCACTCCTCTGGGCAAGTTTCCGAGAGCACCTACACTTATCACAGTGAAGTTGCATACAGGTATAATCTGCCAAATGTGGAGGAAACACCCCATGTCTTTGACTTGCCATCATCTGGTGTCCCAAGTTAAGTGAAAAAGTGCAAAGTCCATGATTATGTCATGGCAGCTTCCACTGATTTTCATTACACCTCTGCGGTGATCATGCACCAATTGAGCATAGACAAAGTGGAAGATTTCCAATTTCACAAAAAGCTCTTAATTTATTTTCTGATGCCATGATGAATGCCAGCGACCAGCAGTTCTGGCCATGTTGGAATCCAGACACTGTTGTCAATATCAGAGCTCACTCACATCCTGTAAGAAAAAGAACAGAAGTGTCAGACATCCTGTTCATTCTGAGACCGGCTCTGAGGGAGCTGGATCAGTGGCGAAAAACTCTCCATTTTGTTTAAAAAAAACTCAGAGCTCACTTGTTCTGCCAATGGAATCTATGCTGAAGTTAATATGTCGGTTTAGTCTGTTACAGAGATCATTTCACAATGCAGCTGGGAGATGCAGGTGCTGTACCCTCCACAGTCGCAGCTTGAAAGCAGTCAGAATTGAACAATGTTAAGGTGACTTTGACAATCACTGACAATGGGTAGCCTTTAGATCTCACAACAGTCCTGCTGCAACAAACTGAATAAATCAACTGTAACCCTCCTTATCAATTGCAAATTCTTGGTGCACAAGAATTTGTTGAATTTCTAAGATCTTGGAATAGGACACATACACACACAGACACACACACACACACACACACCACATTTCCACATTCCCACCCACCCCAGTCCCAACTGCAGTCAGAATTCAGGCTTCTGTGGGGTAATATAGATTTCAGGAATACGACATCAAATCATCAAATCATAAGGCTGATAGAGTTGGATTCTTGGTCCTAATTACTTTCTTAAAATTTCCTATGAAAAATTGAGAAATTATATACAATAATTCACCTAATGCTGTAACAGCTTTAAGTATTTATCTGTACTTGTGGAACTTTCCAAATCTATAGCAGATGCAGAATTATTCTACAATTTACTCCTAATTATCATGATCCGGTTATTCAAAATTGTACTGTGTGATAGAGATAGTGAAAATATGCCCATTGTTTGATTTAGCAGTTGCTGGTATTCTGCCATCCACATTCTCAACTATCTGAATCAGTTCATTTATTCATGTGAAAAATTTACTGCAGGGAACTTTTATTTATTGGGGAGATAGCATGGGGTAGCATTTAAAATCCTGGTATTCTGCACATGACTACAAGTTTAATGTGTTTTTTTATAATACTTAACATCCTTTGACCTTTATAAAAATGATAAAAGGATGTTTTTGGTTAAATCAGCATGGCATAAATAAGAGTAATGTGCAGCAGAAGGCAATTTCTCCATATTGGATTGGAAAAAAGAATCACAAGCCACTTTCCCTTACATTCAGTGTCTATTTTAAATATTAAGTTTAAATTACAGCTATTGGTTTTGAAATTCTATGGGTATATGTTGCTGAAACCCTTTGAGCTGCAAGGGTGACCATAACTCCACAAAGCCGTTCATAATTCTTTATTTATTCTATGTGTGTGGTACTGACGACAAGGGAACTTGATGCTGTTATTTTGACTCTACTGTAGACATTCATGCATTGCACCCACTGCCGTCAAACAGTGGCACTATTATGATATCATTTTTTTTCTGGTTACCAGTACTGGTCCCAAGATTAACTTCAGAGAAACAAATTTAATTTTGTTGGTGCTCTTATTTTTTGATCAGGTATGTTCTAATTAACACGTTAAGCTGATATTTACAGGGGTGCTTTCTATTTCTTGGATGAACAACCTTGAAAATAACAGTTTAATTTCATATTCTGTGAGGTCCAAGAAACAACTAGAAGGCAATAAATATGTGAATGAAATATGAGGAAGTACTTTGATTACTCAAAAGGTCAACGATGTATACCAACAAATTATCCAGAGCATTACTCATGGAAAGTCATATTTAGAGCAACAGAAACATTAATCATGAAACACACAACAGCTTCCTTTATACAATGTTTTAGAGCAAAAATGTCTTAATGGCTTCATAAATTAGTGTCATAAAAATGGAGAGGATGAGATGTAGGGGATCTAAACCTGTTGAGGAATGAGCTTAGAAGAGGTGTTTAAAGATGGAAGTGGAGTTGCAGACTAAGGGAAATGAATCTCTGGAGAGGTTGGGGGTAAGAATGAGGTAACTGAAATCTTGACTCTCAACAATGAGCAAAGGGAATAGGATGAATGAAAGGCCAGAATCAGAGGAGTAGGGCATTTGGGAGGGACATACTGCTCAGGAGATTGCACAGATGTGGGCTCAGATATTCCAAGGAATAGCAATCACTGTCAAATTACTACTCTGTCCTATTTTTTTCAGTTAGTGTACGAAGATCCACATTTCTAGCTGGAAATTCCACCTTGGCAACTTCAGAAACAGGAAGCATTTGGGAAATCATCACAGTTCCCCCATTGTAAGGATAGGGGAGAAGTCAAACCAGACCCTGTTTGGTGTGGTCAGGTGCCGTGCTCTGTGATTTAAATGTCCAGCAGAACAGTCAGCCACTTTGACAGCTGTTGTGAAAGCGCAAGGATGTAAGGTGAATATGAAGTTAGGGTCCCATGGGCGTAGGGTGCCAGGTAAGCAGGATGCCAGGAGGGTAAGGTATCAGAAAAGTGATGGAGTACTTACAGGAAATCAGGATCGGGATGCATGGGTTTGTAAGGGCTGGTAATAGGGGAGATCCAATGGTGTTGGAGACAATGCTGGCAGAGGGGGAATATCTGGGCTGATAGTGGTAGGAGGGAATGATGTCATGGCTGACTGATGGGTGAGAGGAATTTGGAGCCATTGGGCTTTAGCCTGCTGATAGAGGGTGGGGTTGGTGGAAGCGTGTTGGGTTACAGAGGTCTGAGTAGGGGCTTGAAAAGTTGATTGTCAGGTGTCTGGGATCTGAAAGGATTGAAGAAGGTGTAGCTGGGGTTGTGTGTTAAGTTGGAGGGTCAGCTTAATAAACATCCAGAAGGTCGACAAGATTATTAATTGTCTAACTTTTCCCAGATATCTGTTAACTGAAGAGAAACTTTCCAAATTCTTCACTTTAGTGGACTGTTTGGGAAGGGGAATTGCCCTTCATGAGTTTCCATTTGCTGAGCAATTTCTGCAGAGTTTGCAACATCTTGGATTCTGCATGATCACAACATGCAACTCCAAGCAACACATTACCAATAATTAAGACCCTCAGTGAAGAGTAGCTATGAATGATGCTGAGGTTGAATTGTTTGCCAAGGACATAAGTAGAAGAGTTTATTTAAAATGTGAAGTGATGGGAGCCGAAGAGCACAATGAACAAGTGGAGGTGAGGTGAAGATTGATCTGAGTCCCTGGTGGCTGTACTGGGAACAACCCACATACAAAACAGGAAACTAGGGATGTGTGGGGAGGATAATAAACATAGAAGAGGTTTTTTTCTCTCTCCTTTCTTGTGTGTGTGTGTGCAGGTGTGTGCAGGTGAGACACAGTGAGAGACACAAGGTGCATGAATCTTTATTCAATTTCCACCACCAGGAAGATAGGAAAACACCCAAGTGGCCAGTGACAAGCAGTGCCCTTCACAAAAAAGGGCAATGCTGTGTGAGCAAAACAGTGAAGGGGAGGGTAGGGACTAAATCAAAATAGAGTTGGAGGGAGAAATGATGCACTCCACACACCTGGTTTTATTTTTATTTTTATTTTTTTTTATATTTAACCCCCACACTACCGCCTAAGTGCGGTAGTGCTTATTTTTATTCCCCACCACCCATGGTGTGTGTGCGTGTGTGTAGATGTGCGACACAGTGAAAGACACAAAGTGCACAAATCTTTATTCAATTTCCACCACCAGGAAGATATGAAAAATACCCGCGTGGCCAGTGACAAGCACTGCCCTTCAAACCACAGGGCAATGCTGTGTGATCAAAACAGTGAAGGGGAGGGTAGGGACTAAATCAAAATAGAGTTGGAGGGAGAAATGATGCACTCCACTCCCTGCGGCGCCCACCTCTCCCTGAATGACTCCAGGGTGTTGGTGAACACCGTGTGCTCCTTCTCCAAGGACACCCGGGCTCTAACGTAACCCCGGAAGAGGGGCAGGCAGTCGGCCCTAACGACCCCCTCCACGGCCCGCTGCCTGGACCTGTTGATGGCCAGTTTGGCCAGGCCCAGGAGCAGACCCACGAGGAGGTCTTCGGACCTGCCCTCCCTAGAAGAGGGTATTCATGATCAGAAATTGTTAAACTTAATGTTGAATCCTGCAGGTTGTAAAATAACCAGGTGGAAGATGAGGCATTATTCCTGCAGCTTGGACTGAGCTTCACTGGAGCACTGCAGCAATCCTGAGAAAGAAATGTTGGCAATGGGAACATGGTAGTACATTGAAGTGACAGGCAACTGGAAGCCCAGAGTCATGTTTACAGATAAACTGTAATTGCTCCATAAAATGGTCACCCAGTCTGCATTTTGTGTGAGCAGCATAAAGGAGATCATATTGTGAGCAGTGAATACAGAAGATAGAATGCAGTTCTGCCATGTCTGTTACCCACCTCCACACTCCTACATCTGATTTTATATGGGTTGCTGCTAATAAGGCCAACCCATTTTCAATCATTCACATTTTTTGTTAGCACCTCACTCAGCATTTAACTCACTCGTAGCTTACCATCAGCAATCCCTTTGCTTGCTTTGCCTTTTTTGTCTTTCTCTTTTGATGCCAACTCTGTGTATTCTATCCACACCTTCCCCAATCCTATCCCCAACATCATCATAATCACCACTTTTTCCCAGCTGCATTCAGTTCTGACGAAGTCACTGGTCTCAAAACAATAACTTAGTTCCTCTCTCCACACGTGAGGCCAGACCTGCTGAGTTCTCCAGCAATTTCAATTTTTGCTTCAGATTGTATGTATTGGTGAATTTCAGGTGAATATACTGTACTAATATTTTCAGAAGAAATTTGAAACATGCCACATCAAATATAATTATGGGAAATAAAAGCTTACAGTGTAAGGGGTAATATTTTGGCATGCACATGCATTGATTGACTAACAAGAAATCAAGACAGCATTAACAGGTCATTGGCTGCTTTGTAAGATATGAGTGGTGTGCCATAGGGATCAATGCAGGACCTCAATGACTTACAATTTATATAAATTATTTGGATGGAGGGATGGAAGCTATGTTGTTAACAAAAATATTTTTTAAAATGTGTTTTGAAGGGGACATAAGGAAACTACAAAAGGATATAGATTGATTATGTGAGTGGGCAAAGATCTGACAAGTGGAATATAATGTCGGAAAATGTGCATTTGTCCCCTTTGGCATGGGGAATTAAAAAGAAGAATATTATCTAAATTGTGAGAAATGGCAGAGGTCTGGGATACAGAGGGATTTTTTTTTGTCTGAGTGCATGAATCACAAAAGACTAGTATGCAGATGCACCAAGTAATTAGGAAACTAGCTGAATGTTATCTTTCTTTGTGAGGGGAATTGGATATAAATATAGAGAGGTTATGCTTTAGTTATACAGGATATCTAGCGAGATCACATTGGAGTACTGTACACAGGATTGGTCTCCATATTTAAAGAAAAATGTAAATGTTTCACAAGCAATTCAGGGAAGGTTTACTATACCTGGAATGGGCAGGTTATCTTATCAGTTTTAATTTTTGGACAGGCTAAGCTTGTATCTGATGGAGCTTTCTAAAAATAAGAGGTCACTCAGAGTTGAAGTGAAGTTCTCTGAGAGTTGTTTATATTTGGAACTTTCTTTTTCATTAAGTGGGAGAAGCAGGATCTTTGAATATTGTTAAGGAATAGGTGAGTGCATGTTTCGGAAGGAATGGATGGGAAGATTAGCAGGTGTAAGTGGGAACGTTGACCTTGTAATCAGATCTGCCATGATCTTATTAAATTGTGAAGAAGACTCAAGGCCTACAAATGGCCTACTTGTAAGTTGTATGCATACTTCTTTTTAAGCTAAAGCTGTGTGTAAAATAGATTATTCATTAGATGTCTCCCATTAATAACTATATCTAAAGAAGCCCAATCTCTTGATTCTCAATGTACTGCTTCAGAAACCCATACATTCTCAGAAAACTCTAAAGAAGCCCAATCTCTTGATTCTCAATGTACTGCTTCAGAAACCCATACATTCTCAGAAAACTCTATCTTTACAGCATTAGAGCCAATTATGCTTTCCAAATGCAAATTGAAGTTACATGTTATCAGTAAATTATCTATTTTATATTCTCTACTGCAAAGGACTGTGGAAGCTCAATCATTGAGCAGGTTCAAGACAGATATTTATATATTTCTACATACTAATGACAACAAGGGAGATATGGACAGTGATCAGCCATGATGTGATTTTGGAGCAGGCTCAACAGGCTGAATGGACTATTCCTATTTCCAATGAAAGTGAAATCAAAAAGAATTTCAGGTTTATCCACAAATGAATTCTTTCCAAAATCAAGGTGATCTCCCAGCAGCAAGCCATCAAAGAAATGGCTTACTTTGTCCAGTGTTGTTGGGTAGTCAATGACTGGCAAGTAAATGCTGATGAGTCAGCAGTCTGTGTCACATATCAGATGCTGCATATTAATGATACTTGCGACTACTATCCTTTGAGGTGTGCCTGTGAATACTCATCTACAGACAGCCCCACCTACACGTGTGCAGGACTAATCTTGGTAACGGAATACAGATCAATTTCTCTGGAAGAAGGGCCGGGGACCAGGCATTGCTTCTTCACAACTGTGAAGTTTAAAAAGATGAGAGGGGATCTGATTGAGACGTATAAGATTACTAAAAGATTGGATACTTTGGAGGCAGGAAGCATGTTTCCATTGATGGGTGAGCCCAGAACCAGAGGATACAGTTGAAAATTAAGGGGTAGGCCATTTAGAACAGAGTTGAGGAGAAACTTCTTCACCCAGAGAGTGGTGGATATTTGGAATGCTCTGCCCTAGAAGGCAGTAGAGGGCAAGTCTCTGGATACTTTCTAGAAAGGGATGGATAGAGCTCTTAAAGATAGTGGAATCAAGGGTTATGGGGATAAGGCAGGACCAGGATACTGATTGTGAGTGATCAGCCATGATCATAATGAATGGTGGTGCAGGCTCGAAGGGCAGAATGGCCTACTCCTGCACCTATTGTCTATTGTCTCATGTCTAATTGCCTGTCATCAATGCGTCAGTGTTCTCAAGGCTCCCAATGGTTGCAGCCACATTGAGGATAGGGTGGCTGTTACAACCAGTTGAGGAGACACAAGTCAGCTCCCCTCTTTTTAAACTTCTCTCCATCAAATGTGACAAGTAGTTTCATTTTTAGCATACAGTTATCATACTTCAGTTAAAATGTAGTACAAGTCAAAATTAAGGAGCAATTTACAAGTTTTTTTTATAGTGATAGAAAGAAATTTTATTACCTACTAAACCTCCACCCCAAACTATCATAGCATTGAACACATACACACAGACACACACACAGACACACACACAAACGCAGATAATAAGTTTTAAAACAGTGCCTGATGCAAACAGAAAAACTAAAGGCTATGCAATTTAAACATCCTGAGAATCATTGAAATGTTAAATGTCTGACCTTGCTGAGGATAATATCTCAGAAGTATTGACTACATTTGGTCAACTCTGCTGGGCAGGCCACATTGTCCAAATGCCTGGCACGAGACACCTGAAACAAATGCTCTACTCAGAGCTTTGACATGGCTTGCAGGCCCCAGAAAGGCAAAAGAAATGCTTCAAGGACTCCCATTAACCTTCCTTAAGAAAGTGCTATGTCCGCATTGACAACTGGAAACTCCGGCTGAAGATGTCCGAAGTGGAGGAAAATCATCTCGGAAGGACCTGTACACCTTGAATCTCACCATTGATGATAAGCTGAAGTCAAGAACAACTGAAAAATCAGCCTTACATTTAAATTTGTTTATGTATTCATCTTAATTTATCTCTGTCACTTCTCCAAGCCTGTCAATACTCTGAGACTTTTGCATTCTTGGAAATTGCCCTGATGAGTGCAAGGCAAAAAAGGCTGCAACAAAATGTGTATTTTTTAAATTATAGATGTGGCTACCCCACAGTTTCATAGTGTGCAGGAAGAGAGGGAAAGGAACTCATGTCAGCCCAGGCATCCCAGACTGTAGTTACCATTCCCACCACATTTTTCTGACTGGCGACAGATGCTACAGCTCATGTATTGGATTCAGTCACCTGAGAACTCATTGTTAATATGGATTAGACAATAGACAATAGGTGCAGGAGTAGGCCATTCTGTCCTTCGAGCCTGCACCACCATTCATTATGATCATGGCTGATCATCCTTAATCAGTATTCTGTTCCTGCCTTATCTCCAGAATTCCTGATTCCACTTTCCTTGAGAGCTCTATCCAACTCTTTCTTAAATGAATCCAGAGACTGGGCCTCCACTGCCCTCTGGGGAAGAGCATTCCACACAGCCACCACTCTCTGGGTGAAGAAGTTTCTCCTCATCTCTGTCCTAAATGGTCTATCCTGTGTTTTTAAGCTGTGTCCTCTGGTTCGGCACCCACCCATCAGCGGAAACATGTTTCCTGCCTCCAGAGTGTCCAATCCTTTAATAATCTTATATGTCTCAATCAGATTGCCTCTCAGTCTTCTAAACTCAAGGGTATACAAGCCCAGTCGCTCCAGTCTTTCAGCGTAAGGTAGTCCCGCCATTCCAGGAATTGACCTCGTGAACCTACGCTGCACTCCTTCAATAGCCAGATTGTCTTTCCTCAAATTTGGAGACCAGAACTGCACACAATACTCCAGGTGTGGTCTCACCAGGGCCCTGTACAGCTGCAGAAGCACCTCTTTGCTTCTATACTCAATCCCTCTTGTTATGAAGGCCAGCATGCTATTAACCTTCTTCATTACCTGCTGTACCTGCATGCTTGCCTTCATCGACTGGTGTACAAGAACACCCAGATCTCTCTGTACTGCCCCTTTCCCTAACTTGATTCCATTTGGGTAGTAATCTGCCTTCCTGTTCTTGCCACTAAAGTGGATAACCATACATTTATCCACATTAAACTGCATCTGCCATGCATCTGACCACTCACCTAACCTGTCCAGGTCACCCTGTAATCTCCTAACATCCTCCTCACATTTCACCCTGCCACCCAGCTTATATCATCAGCAAATTTGCTAATGTTATTACTAATACCATCTTCTATATCATTAATATATATTGTAAAAAGCTGCAGTCCCAGCACTGATCCCTGCAGTACCCTACTGGCCACTGCCTGCCATTCCGAAATGGAGCCGTTTATCACTACTCTTTGTTTCCTATCAGCCAACCAACTTTCAGTCCAAGTTAGTACTTTGCCCCCAATTCCATGCGCCCTAATTTTGCTCACTAACCTCCTATGTGGGACTTTATCAAAAGCTTTCTGAAAGTCCAGGTATACTACATCTACTGGATCTCCCTCGTCCATCTTCAGAGTTACATCCTCAAAAAATTCCAGAAGATTAGTCAAGCATGATTTCCCCTTCATAAGTCCATGCTGACTCTGACATATCCTGTTATTACTACCCAGATGTATCGTAATTTCATCCTTTATAATAGACTCCAGCATCTTTCCCACTACTGAGGTCAGACTAACTGGTCTATAATTTCCTGCTTTCTCTCTCCCACCTTTCTTAAAAAGTGGTGCAACATTAGCCACCCTCCAATCCGCAGGAACTGATCCCGAATCTATCGAACTCTGGAAAATAATCACCAACGCATCCACGATTTCTCGAGCCACCTCCTTCAGTACCCTGGGATGTAGACCATCAGGCCCTGGGCCTTCAGACCTAGCAGCCTCTCCAACACCAATTCCTGGCAAATATAAATTGCCTTAAGTTCAGGTCCTTCAGCCACTGTTACCTCAGGGAGATTGCTTGTGTCTTCCCCAGTGAACACAGATCTGAAGTACCAATTCAACTCTTCTGCCATTTCTTTGTTTCCCATAATCTATTCCCCTGTTTCTGTCTTCAAGGGCCCAATTTTAATCTTAATCATTTTTTTGCCTTTCACATACCTAAAAAAGCTTTTACTATCCTCCTTTATGTTTTTGGCCAGTTTACCTTCGTACCTCATTTTTTCTCTGCGTATTTCCTTCTTAGTAATCCTCTGTTGAAGCGGATCATCCTCAAGCATGAAGGAATGTCTAAGAGAAAATAAAAAATTAACCTGACTCAATAGTTATTTAATTGTTAACTACTATCCTCAGCAGTTGGGGGGAGTTGTAGAATGATTATTTTTGAGTTCCTGGTGAATGGTTACTTTCTCAACTTACTTTTCTACTGGACATTGTCTTCTGACATTGACAGAAATAAGGAGAGAGAAAGAGAGACTTCCAGCTCTTGGTATTACAAATTCACTTCTCCTTCTCTCTGTTCTGCTCAAAAGCAACTACTGAAATCAGGCTTGTTAATTCCCAAGTATGGCTACATTTCCAAGCCAATAATTGCAGGCAACCTTTGATGTCAATAATTGCACCACCATACAAGTGTGAATTAAACCATGAGATGCAAATTGCTTCATGCTGCCTTGTTTCAATGCCTTATATAAAGTTTAATGCAGTTGGTTTCATTTATTCCGCGTTGGTCTCCTGGACTTGCCATAATCTGTGGTCAGCTGATCATGGCAGCCATCCTAGGTCAGCATTTGTTCATTTTTTTTTAAACCATCTTAGTTTATGATAGATCTGAGGTATAAAAATCAGATGATGGAAGTCGACAATTGAGAGTCCATATTTATCAATCTTGTAACAGTGACCAACAGTCTTGGATTTTCCAAGATTATCTTGAAACTTGGCTTCCTTTCCCAATTCCAGAGGTTGGGCTTCCCATGGCACCATTTTTCCTGGGTCCCTCTGGCAGTGGCAAGAAAGTGGCTCACAATGTCTCTCCATGTGCACACTGTACAGTTCAATGTACACACACAGACACTCAGCCAGAAGGGAACAGCAGCACTGAGGAGCACTATCTTTTGAGAGTTATTTGACTTCAGCAGCTGTCTGTGGGGTTCACGGAGGCCTCTGACCATCGGGTAAAGGTCTGCCGGCAGGAAGCCTGGGACCATTATGACCATAGGGCGATATTCACCAGTAGGGGTGAGGGGAGTCCAGCAGTAGCAGGGAGTTCAGCAAGGTTGAACTAATGGATAAATGAATGGCAGAGCTGCACTAACATCTGTAGCATGGGCTTGCCATGCTTATGTGGGAACTCTGCAATGTTTCCCTTGTCCTGGCTAACTATCAGTACAGGAAGCATTATCAGTTGCAGCTGCTTGAGTTCTGTGTTTTGGAGTTTGAACAGTAGCTGGCACCACTGTGATGTAACCATGAGACTGTGTACTTGATGAATAGCATATTTATAGATGCTAATAGTCATTTGGAAGTACTGAACTTAAGTGTTGCTGAAAAACAGTCCTAAACCAGTCACTCTTGGTTTTGAAAAGTACCTAGTCTATCTCAGATTACCCTGAAGGTAATCACATGTTTGTCCATCAATGATACATGCATGTCCATACATTCTTGTACTGTGCAGTAGCAATGAGTGATGTTTGCCACTAACCAGGATGCTGCCATTGAACCAAAAACATATTCTGCCTATCACATAAATGAGTAATGTGGCATAAGAATTTCAGTGCTGGTGTGGCAGATATGTAGGCTGAATAAGCCAAAGATTGGCAGATCATGTCAAACAGGATATCAATTTGGCTATTCGCAATAACCAGGGTACTGGCCCTGCCTAACCAGACTATGCTTATATTTAACCAAATACCTGAAATCTCAATGGGTGGAATTTCCCAAGCACTGAGAACATGGGCAATGGTGAGAAATGTGGGAGAACTATGCAAGACTGACAATGAGGAACATTCTGCCATTGAGAACAAAAGTTCCCATTTCCCAACCAAGTATTGAATGAAAAGTTGCGATCCTCATGTCTGAGTGGCAAAAGGCCTACTTACATGTTTTAGCATACATTAAAATCCTCATTCTCATCAAATCTCTCTTTATTGCTATGTAGGTTCCCAATCTCCCACCCATTGGACAGAATCTATCCGGTGACAATTCCCATGATTTTAACCCTAGCTTGTCACTTGCTTCTCCAATCATCCAACAGTCATCAACATCTCAGTGACTGCATGCATCCTGTGTCTAGCAGGACCTCCAGATCATCATCGGCAAATTCTCTATCTGACATGCCCAGGGAAAGTAAAATAATACATGAAAGGTAGCTGCAGAGTACCAGTGTTCAGCCAGGTATATAGCTCAGCTTTAAGAATGGCCAGGAAGCTCAAGAGGTCCCGTTAGTTACTAATACTTTCACCAGTGCTGGTGGAGGAATACGACAAGTGGGACACCATAAAGGTATGGTGCAGACAGGGAATTAGATTATTATCTCAAAGAAAGAATGTGCAGGGCTTTATGCAGGGCTATTGTGGGTGCTTGGCAATTGGTAAATTGCTCCATTGTAGAACAAATGTAAACTTGACAAGCTGAATGAAACCCTTTAGTACGGTAACCAATTTGTAATTGGGTTTCCCTTACCTGACCCACATACTAGGCATTTAGTCAGCTGAGTTGGTCCTCCCATCACCCCATCAAACACTCAAAGGGGACCTGAAATAATAGGCATTTTTAACAAGTACAAATCACATTAATAGCTGCTCAAAATACAGTGAATTCACTCAAATTTGGAAACAATAGGGATGTCTGCAGTTGGGTGTAACAACAGGAGAGGGACATGGATAAAATTAGAACAAATTGCTTCTCTTTTCTTGCAATTGTTTCAATACTTATCTTCCTTTCTTGGAAATAAGCCCAAAAATAATCAGTGTCACCACATAAATTGCCTTGCCCTTTCCAAGCTCGATACTCTAACAATGAGGTACATTTCTATCTGATTAAATGAACAATTGGCTGTGAAGCCATTGAGCATTCAGTTTGTCGGCACTGTTTTAAATATAGTTTGGCATGACATATTGACAGGCACAAAGACATTAACAACATGAAAATCAAGTATTAATTCCAATTATTAATTTGTTCTTAAAACAAATTTAAGATATTTGAACCACAATAACATATGCTATGATTCTGAGGAAGGGTGACTGGACCCGAAACATTAACTCTGATTTCTCTCCACTGATGCTTCTAGACCTGCTGAGCTTTTCCAGCAATTTATGTTTTTGTTACTGATTTCCAGCAACCACAGTTATTTCAGTTTTTATGTAAGCTAAGAGATTGGTTATTAAAAGTGCACTCACTCACTCTCACAAATATGGTTACTCTCATTCACTCACCGACCTCACAAAAACTCTGTAACCTCATAAACTCAATCATTTTCACACAATGTTCAGAATGCAAAGCTCCTCCCGAAGAAAGGGCTGGGAGGCAGACAATCCCAATGCTCTTTCAACTCTCCTCACGTAAGTCTGGAGTGAGAAGAATCAATGGAGGTTAAGCAATGAAGTCAAGGAAAACATCCTCTTCACAACCCCCTCTCTCTCCTGGATCTCCATGCTTACCCAACTTAACTGTGCCTTCCAAATCCCCCAGTTTCTAAAAGCCTCAGTGATTCCATCTAGGGTCTCCAATAACGATCTTCTGTCTTTTGTTTTGCACATTGCGGGCAACAGCCAAAACTCCAAGGGGTGCTGCCAATATGGAAACCTTCCAGCCTCTGATTGTCTGATAGCTCTCAGATGTGGATGATCAACCCACACACACCAGGAATTTCATCCTGCAAAGGCTGAAAAATCCATCAGTAGTTAGCTGCCTGGTTATTTGAGACCTAATCCTAAAGGGGTACCTGGAAATGACCATGGCCTTGTTGTCACCAGTTGACCAGCTGGTGGACAGACTCATTGCCAAGGCCATTAAACTTTACCCAATGTTTCCCCTTTTCTAATCCTGTGCCTTCACGTGCTCAAAGAGAATGCACAGACCTGGGATGCCAGCATTGCAGCACTATTTCCTTGCTAATCCTAATGTCTACTTGAAGAATAGATTCACTGAACCCGGACTGCATTGCCAATGTATTTTAAAACTAAATGAATCTTAGCAAGCATTCTTGCATTATATAATTGATCTCCAGTTTTGTTTATAATATAATGTGTTTTATATTATTTTTGTGCTTTTTAATATTATACACTGAAGTCAGAAAAAGCTATTTTAAAATCAGTTTTAAACTGTTTTAAAGGATTGCTGCATGTTTTGAAAAAGAACAAACCTGATACTAGTGGGAAACATCATGCAAGCAGTTGATTGAACAAATAGCAATTGACATTTCAGTTGTAATAAAACAAGAGCCAAGGGGTTTTGCACAGATGTAGCTGAGTGGAAACAAGAGGTTCATTGGTCTATGGACTAGTGATCAATTATCAGTGATAAAAGTCTTTTGCCTGCCAACAACTGTCCAGTTAGTTCTAAGGTAACTGAACAATTTGGGGCCAAGGACAAGATATAGAGAACTGTTTTAATCTTCCTTGGCGCAAAAGCTGTCTCTCCCTGTTTTCTGCAATCAAAATCCATTTAAATAAGAAGAAAATATTTTTGTCTTTCTTTCAGCTGTTGTTCTAAGCTGTTGCTCTTAACTGGTAAGTGAGAGATCTTTTGGAAATGAATCAGCTACCTTAGTGCTGCTTGCAGACCAGTGGAAGTATCGAAAGAAAGACGATTCAAAAGTAAAATTCTGACCCCCATAAGAATAATCTCAGCAACCTGTGAACAGGAAGCACTGAATTCCCTGAAAAGACACAGTTTTCTTTCACCCATAGTCTATTTCTTCTGAATACACACAGAGAGTGCTAGAGAAACTCAACAGGTCTGGCAGTATCTGTGGAGTTAGAAACAAATTTAACATTATGAGCCTGGTATGCCTCTTCATTTGTCTTTAAGAAAAGAACCCGCATCCACAGCATTTTGTCTTTATTGGACCAATTTGATCCTATCTGTTTGCTTTTCTGTGTGTGTGTGAGAGGTAGTTTATTAGGGGATTAGATCTTTAATTTGTAGCATTATGTGCTGATAGTTTAGAAGTGTTTATCTGTAGCTAGAATCTAATTACTTCTAATAAATAATATTTTTTGTTTAGTATTGAAACCTGATCCATGCTTTCTACAACCTGGGTCTGCAAATGGGTAAATTGAGGAATTTTGTGTATTTATTGAAATTTTTAGCATTTGCGACAATTCCAGTTCTTATAGGGCTTAATTTCCAGCACAATATCCCTTTGAGTCATGACAGTAAGAGCTTTGATTAACTTTACAATAAATTTATTTGACTTAAATTTGTTTTTATTTCAAGCTTGAAATTATCGAGCTAACTCATTCCTGATTGGTGCCTTTTACCACTTCCTGATCTAATGATTTGTCTTCAATTGATCATATGTAGCCCATTAATTAACTTAACCAATCACAATTTTTTCCCCATGAACATGTGATGTTTTTGAGTTATTACACCTTTGAGGTAGAATTAAATATTTTTAGAAATCTGGATTTTTCTATAAGAGTAATGGTGAGACTATCAGCATTTGCTTTTATTAATCATTAAACTTCCAGTATTTGCATCTGTATAGGCATCAGGAATTGCACTCCAATTTGCCCTCCTCCCGACAAGCGTACTACTGAAGTACCTTATTCGTAGACTTGGTATTCAACTCCATGGAGGGCTTGATATTGTGGTACTTACCTACTACATGGTCAGTAAACTTGCAAGAAAGTCATATTTTGTCCATCGCAGTGTGCAAGTGAATTTTTATTTGTCTAATATAACTTAACTGCTATCAAATAACTTCCCTGATGCTGAAAATTTACTTTTGCAGATTTGGAGTTTCACTCCTTCAAATTTGCTTTTCTCATTGTATTTCACTTTTCAACCATGATTTTAAATTGAATTAAGTATTTAATTAATATTTCCTGGTTCAGGCTTTGCAAGACTCAGTAACAATTTGTCAGTCTAATTGACTGAAGAAACACCTTGTTTCTTGCCTGTGCATACTGGCTGCAGATCCTAATAGACTGCACTGTATTGTATTAGATTTGTGATGATTGTAAATTTCCTCTCAAAAGCCCACAAAACGTCTGTAGATGGTTATAATCTTAATGAATGGATATATCATTTGTTCATCTCTGACTGCAAATCTGTTCCTATTTTTGTCTTATTTTTCAAAATTTACTTATACATGTTGTATTTATTTATTATGTTTGTATTAAACAAAAGCATCTTCTATTCACTAATTTAGTGGCATGCAAATATTCATCAGAATTCAGCCTTCTTTATTTTTGAACAGTACATGATATATGTAGCCATAGAGAAATTTAAGGGAAAACAAGGATTGAATACCTCATTTAAAACACACAGTTTCTAACATAGTATTTATTTGTTACCTGAAAAAAAGCCTTGCTAGCTCATGAAATCTTCATCACTTATGTGGTTTTTCCATCATTGGCATAAACTTTCAGAATTTGCTGCCATTGTGCATGTTATTTTCCATGTACTACTCTGAAACTAAAAGTCATGCACTGCTGAAAGGGATAAGTGTGACTGAATGATCAATTTCAAACTGCAAGCGTCCCTAGTGATGTCCAGAGTTCATAGCAGGTGTGCAGCACTGGGAGAAGCTGAGCAGCGAGACTGAAACCCATCTACTGCTATATCTAATGTGAATCAGAATTCCAGTTATTAACTGAGTTTTTATTATTGACATTCTATGTATTTGGTTTCCCGAATTTCCCCTTTGTAATTTGGCTAGTTTAATAATGAATAATACGATGCACAAGAATATAAAATTACTAAATAGATGGAAGAACTAAAACATCTTGTGAAATATATTCTTAGTTGCAACAGTCCTTATGAAGAGCCATAGTATTTTGCGGTAGAGGTCTGTTACACAAAAGAGGTTTTGAACTCTGTGTCTTTTCTGATCCCAGATCATCTTGGCTTTCTTCCCATGGCTGGAAAGCCACAGTGTCTACACTGTTCAGGCTTTCAGTTAAAATCACAGTTGAAACGTGATGTCGCTTGCTCAGAAGACCAGATAGTAAGCAGGAATGTCAATAAGGATGACACCCAGCAGATTGTCATCATCATCCACATAGGTATATATGGTCAAAAATAACTGGATGCAGAGTAAAGTAGTGTGCTCTTTAGCTTAACAATGCACCTTACTATAATCACAGATCAGCATATTGATATGTCGCCTTGTGTGCCAGGTTCTCAACGTTCACTCCGTTACTGGCTCCAACTCATGTGATGGTTGTCATTTGTCCTCCTGTGTCTATTGTACTCCAGAGAACAGCCTGTGAGTCAATGCTTTGCAGATGTTTCAAAACAATTATCATTGAATCAACTATTAATATAGTCATTGTCACTTTGCCAAAGTTCAGCATATAGATTTATCTCAAACAGAGTGTAGCCATTGTCTGAGAAATTATCTAAAGGAAAATTAATCTGAGATCCTTTGGTGGATTGTATTCTATTATTAGTTCCTGAAATCTGGCAGTGATATTCCATGTGAAAGCAAAAACAGATACAAAGTAGTAAAGTCATAAGAAAATTCATGAGATTCCAGCTCAGGCTTTAATAAATGTTAAGGGTATCCTTGTGAGTATTTGAATAGTTATTGGGCTTTTATACATGTAACAGACCTGATAGCTAATCTTGCCTAAAAATTAATTGGAATCAAAGTTTTGAGGATAAGGAAAGCCAGCCCTATTCCAAGCTTTTGTCCACCTTTGTTCAAAACTATATTTGGACCAAAATTTCATCAATAAATAATAATCAGATAATTCTGGTCACCCTTCTAATAGGAAGGATGTTGTTAAACTTGAAAGGGTGCAGAAAAGATTTACAAGAATGTAACTGGGACTGGAGGGTTCGAGGTACAGGAAGAGGCCGAATAGGTTGGGGCGTTTCTCCCTGGAGAGTCAGAGACTGAGGGGTGATCTTATGGAGGTTTATAAAATCATGAGGGGCGTAGATTAGGTGAATAGCCAAGGTCTTTTTCCGAGGGTGTCGCAGTCCAAAACTGGAAACCATAGGTTTAAGGTGAGAGGTGTAAGATTTAAAATGAAGCTGTGAGGTAACTTTTTCATGCAGAGTGGTGTGTCAATGAAACAAGCTGCCAGAGGAAGTGGTGGAGACAGGCACAATTACAATATTTAAAAGGCACCTGGATGGGTATATGAATAGGAAGAGTTTAGAGGCATTTGGGCCAAATGTTAACAAATGGGATTAGTTTAACTGGGAAGTCTGGTCGGTGTGGATGTGCTGGACTGAAGGGTCTGAGTCGATGCTCTATGATTTACTTCAGTGAAAGGGGCACAGTACAGGCTGATAATAATGCACATCTATTATGTGTTGTTTTATTTATTAGGAGGAAGCTGTAAAGAGAGACTGACACTAAGATGGCCACATCACTTGTTTACACATTAGACACAGCACATATTCATAATTTATGATTACATTCAGCCACTTGCCCCAGTTGCACGAATACTATAATCTCAATAACAGACAACAAATCTCTGTAAATCCAGCAATTATCAAAATAATAACTCACAATTTTTTTCTTTTTGAACTGTATCTGTAAATCATGATCTTCCTGATCTTCTCACAGGTTTTGATGTACAGTCAGATTTTAGACTGTTTGGTTTCAGTTTAAGTCTCATAGAAGTTCTAGTACTTCAGACACTGAAGTCTGTACTGTTTCACAGTCAGGCATTGTCAAATAGATCGTGCTCTAACTTTGATCATTTCTTAGAGTCAGATTCATAGAGATATACAGCATGGAAACAGACCCTTTGGTCCAATTCATCTACTGCTGACCAGATATTCTAAATTAACCTAGTTCCATTTGCCAGCATTTGGCCCCATATTCCTCTAAACCCTTCCTATTGATATACCCATCCAGATATCATAAATGTTGTAATTGTAAATATTTGCCCTCTAATTTTGGACTCCCCAATCTCAGAGAAAAGACCTTGTCCACTTATCCTATTCATGCCCCTCATGATTTTTAAAATCTTCCATAAAGTCACCTCTCAACCTCCAATGCTCCAGGGAAAATAGCCCCAGTCTTTTCAGCATTTCTCTATAACTCAAACCCTCCAACCTTGGCAACATCCTTTTAAATCTTTTCTGAATCCTTTCAAGTTTCACAACATCCTTCCTATAGGAGGAAGACCAGAGCTGCACACAATATTCTAAAAGTGGCCTAACCAATATCCTGCACAGCCGCAACATGATCTCCCAACTCTTAAACTCAATGCACTGACCAATAAAGACAAGCATGCCAAACATCTTCTTCACTATCCTATCTACCTGTGACTCCACTTTCAAGGAATTATGAATCTGCATTCCAATGTCTCTTTATTCAGCAACACTCCCCAGGACCTTACCATTAAGTGGCTAAGTCTTGTCTTGATTTGCCTTTCCAAAACACAGCACCTGACATTAATCTATATTAAACTCCATCTGCCATTCCTCGGTCCATTAGTCCATCTGACTATGATTCTGTTGTACTCTGGGGTAAATTTCTTTGCTATCCACTACACCTCCAAATTTGGTGTCTTCTACAAACTGACTAAACATACCTCCTATGTTCAAATCAAAATCATTTGTATAAATGATGAAAAGTAGTGGACCCAGCACCGATCATTTTGGCACACTACTGGTCACAGGCTTCCAGTCTGAAAAGCACCGCTCCACCACGACCTTCTGGCTTCTACTTTTGAGCCAGTTCTGTATCCAAATAGTTAGTTCTCTCTATTCTGTGTGAGCTAACCTTGCTAGCCAGTCGACCATGAGGAACCTTGTCAAATGCCTTACTGAAGTCCATACATATCATATCCACTGCTCTGGTCTCATCAATCTTCTTTGTTATTTCTTTAAAAAGTTTGATCAAGTTCATGAGACATAATTTCCCACGCACAAAGCCATATTGACTGTCCCTAATCATTCCTTGCCTTTCCAATTACATGTAAATCCTGGCCTTCAGGATTCCCTCCTTGCCCACAGCTTGGAATAATACGATCTAAAACTTCTTACTTTTCCATCAATTTAAACTAAGTCTCTCAAAAATCAGAAGTATGTGTAATATTTTCACATCCCAGTTCATAGATTGTGAAGGGAGTTCAGATCATGAATATATTAATTCCTCTTGTTTTCTTCTGTTTGTGTCATTCTGAATTTCTGACTGAACTGTTTCCATTGAACTTTAGCAGACAAACACAGTAGAGCTAACTCTAATGTGTTCTTAATCTTTGCTTCATTAAGCTCACACTATATGAATACCTATTTGTTGGAATGCATTTGCACATTTTATACTTCTGATTTGCTACAAACATGTTACCTCTGAAGTACTTCCTTTCCGTTTAAATAGAAACCATTAGAACCCATATGAAATATGGTGTCAGAAGTGTATGTTTGCAATCATGTGGATTTTTCAGAGCTGTAAGAGAGCCTGAAATAGAAGAAATAGAAGAGAAAGAAAGAACAGTAGTCAGCAACTTTTAATTGCTGGGTGAGTCAGAATGGTTTTGAATTTTTCAGTTCCTGGTAATTGGAAATAAAACATAATTTGAGACCGAATTGAAACATCTTCCAGTCTCAGTGGTAGAATGTTTAAGTGGGCACAGAATAAAGAAACCTGAACAGATAAGAGTGGCAACTCTGTTACCAGTGCTGAGGAAAGACTTTGATAAGCTGCACTGCAGTCTAGATCTCACAGAGGAGCAGACATACCAAACTGCAGAATGTTTGACTGTCTTGAAGATGTACTTTTAACATTCTACTAACATTCCATGTGTCTTCAACCTCAAGGGGAGAGGGAGAGTAGTGATCAGAGTGTGATAGTGCTGATTCATCTAGCTGAATTCTAATGACAATCTAAGAAGAGGTAGGATTTTCATAACCATAAGAGATTTTCCCATGAGAACACAATTTAAGAGGCACCTAAAGGGCAACTTTTTCACACAGAAGATTTTATGTATATTGAATGAGCTGCCAGAGAAAGTGGTGGAGGCTGGTACAATTACCACATTTAAAATTCATCTGGACTGGTTTAGAGGAAGGGTTTAGAGGGATATGAGCCAAATGCTGGCAAATGGGACTAGATAAATTTAAGATATCTGGTTGCCATAAATGGACTGAAGGGTCTGTTTCCATGCTGTACAGTTCTATGACTCTATGAGAGAGGAGAAACTTACTCTCAACAAAGCTACTGACATATGCATAAGCTCTGAGGTAGTCAGTCATCAGATAAAACGGAATGTCGGGAAAATGGACAGAGCTTTGCATTATCCAAAGAGATAGTTGAGGCTTAACAAGAACAACAGCATTGAAAAATAGAAGAAATATTTGCAAAAAGACCAGCAGAAACATCATGACCTGAGTGCAGACACAAGGATTGCAGTGCGCACTGCACAAAAGGATAGGAACCATGAACAGCATGGAGACAAGTGTGCTCACATTGAAAGAAGCTGGATCATTTAGTATGCACTTGTTTAGGTGGAAAGATGATAAGCAAATCATTGAAGACATCTGCTGAAAATATGTCCGAAAATGGTTCTGACAGAACACTTTACATTATACAACACATTGGCATTGTCAGGTCTAAAGGTTACTAAAATTATTAGTAACTGTGAGGCTGCTGTGCTTCAGACAGGAATAGAAGCCCTGATGAAGAGCAGCTCCCAGGACCGCTAGCTGCAACAGACAAAAGAAAGGCTGACTACAATGAATACATGAGGGACAATTTTCTTTATATTGATTAACTTGTAACTGCAAAGTGCAATCATTTTTTATGAGAAGGAACTTTCAGCAATATGCATGTGTTACACTTATGAATTTTGATAATCATGTGACCTCTTACATGCTTACTTTTGGTTTATGAACAAGACATTAAAACAGAGAACATGAAACAATACCCTCGTGTGGCATGCGGAGGCTGTTCTGTATTTCTGCAGAGAATTAGCTAATCGCTTTATCATTCTGAAACTTGAACATCCACACAGTACTTGTTTCTTGTTTCCTTGATTATTCTCACTGGTCTTTCTGCTTCTCTGTTTGATGCCAGATAATACAAATAAGAAAGGGTGTGTTTGATGCCATTTTGTATCTTGAAATTCTAAATAGAGCAGAATTAATTCAAGGACAATTATCTGACACAAACCTCTCCCTTAAATTTAAAAATCACACAACACTAGGTTATAGTCCAACAGGTTTAATTGGAAGCACTAGCTTTCGGAGCGCTGCTCCTTCATCACCTGATGCTCCAAAAGCTAGTGCTTCCAATTAAACCTGTTGGACTATAACCTGGTGTTGTGTGATATTTAACTTTTTCACCCCAGTCCAACACCAGCATCTCCAAATCATGATTCTCCAGTAAACTATGACAAGAATAAAAGGTTGTAATTCATCTATTGATTCTAAGCTTTGATGTTTTGATTTATATGCCTTATTTTGATCCAATTAAAGTGATTGTCAATAAGCACAAAAAATTGTCACTTTCCTTGTTGCAAATGTTTATATGTGCTCTTTGAAATGTTTGACTCAGCCATGGCAGCTTACTTCTGAAGTTTTGACAAGTGGTAACCAATGATTCTAGATCACTGTCTAGACCAGGCCAATAAACAAATCCTCTGTCTATGGATTACATGCTAACTATTTCCCTGTGTCCAGAATGCAATACTGCCAGAATCTTGTCTCAAAGACTACCATTCTCTAATCCTTCTTATTGCAGCCCTGTTCACATGCCAGCTCATTACATCAATTGTGGAAGAGATTCAGTTCTCATCCATTCACCTGTCAAGTTCTGTGCAACCATTCAAAGTTAATTCACAGACTCTTTTTAAAATGGATTATTTTTGAGTTTCAGCTACAATTTCAAAGTATTGATGTCTTATTCCTATTGCAAAGACTGCATCTTCACAGCCTCGTTCTGAGACCTTATGCTGAAAAAGTGGGTCAACAGTAGCATTCCCCTTTTGATTTATATTATTCAATGCTGTAGCCATGCTGTGAGAGAAGTACAACCCAATGCTGTATTCCAATGTTACTATTGTCAATATTGCAGACTTTGGATACAGATTGGTTACTGGGATTTATGATCTGTAACTAACGTAAAGTTTTTACCCAACAAAACTGATGGAACTTATGACTCCAAAGATAATTCCAAGTGCTTTCCTTTACTGTTTGTGTATAGTTATATTCACTTTTATTCAGTCTGTGAGATACAAATGCTGTGGACTTCTCTTGAGCATTATTCATGCAATATCTTAACGCTGCGCTGACAAGATGGTTTGAGACATCATCCACTGCTTCAGCTTATGACTTGTGTTTGTTATAACACAGAGACAGAGAGCCAAACAAATCAGCCTCCCTACCTCTGTATTTGTGACACAGTAAAATTAAAGCCTTTAAAAGCCCTCAATAGTTACTTCAATACTTTCTAACCAGACTTTTGAATAACCCATCCCAGACTTTGTGAATAATTAATTCCAGACACTGGTTTTGTGCTTTAAACAAAAAGACTTAACAATTTACTAAATGCATTAACTTTAGCAGAGACAGAAATATACAACAAGGTAATCTAATTAATGTCTATGCCTTAAACCTGAAACATTTGTTTTCAGCACCTTGTCACACAAAAGACAGGCAGTCAGACAAGTAAACACAGTTAAGTGAAAAAATAAGAGAAAATAACAAAACTGGCCAGATTACTCCTGTGGTGCATTGTTTCATAGGCAGAAATATACATTAAAAATTTATAAAATAAATAATTAATTGATTGCTTTTCTGGAAACATTGATCAGGATCACCAGTCAGTTGAAAATAGTTATAGTTCTAACTCAGCTTTCTTCACTTTGGCTTCTGAAAGCTGGTGAGGAAGATTAGGTAAGGAGTTTACAAGTCATCATGCTGTGCCATCAGGAGCCAAGTTCATCTCTTCAGAAAACATACTTCACAAGAAACAGCTTCAACTGTGGTTCCACCCTGACAGACTGACTTTCTTTTCCCAAGGACTCGGTTACCATGCAACAACTGCCATCTGCTTGAAATTTAAGGTCTCTCCCAGACTTACTGGAACTAATTTCTAAATATTGACCTTGTCAATAGCCAATTTCTGCTATCAATTTAAATGCAATCCTCTTCCTGGGGTTGCTGTCTCTCTAGGAACCCTTTTAATTAAGAATCAACTGGAAATAACCTCCAGGCCAGGGTTCTCAAACAAACAAATCTCATTTTGTTTTTTCTTTTCCTTTTACCAGTTGCTTCCCAAAGTCCACAAATCATCTTCAGCTCACAATTCTCAGTTCACAGCTCCAAACCAAAATTGATAAAAGAGTAAAAATAAAAGTAAGAAAAATCAGTAAGTGTTCCAATATGTCAGAGTGAACAAGCAGCTCATCACTGATCATGCTTCCCTTATGTGCCTAATTTTTACAGCGTCCCTTAGTTCTGGTCCCACCTGCAAGATGAAACATCATGTCTACATCCACATTGTCAAGACCACTCAGGATCTATCTACTTCAATCAAGTCATTCCTTATTTTCTAACCCCAGTGGAAAAAAGCCCAGACTGTCCAACCTATCCTTATAAAGTAACTTGTACGTCCCAGGTATCAATCTAGTGAACCTCCTATAAATAGTCTCCATCACATTTACATACTTTCTCAAAGAAAGAAACCAATAATGTACTCAGTACTCCAGACATGGACTCATCAGTGCTTTACATAACTGAAGCTCTTGTTTCTCAAGAACCTTTCTCTGCCTTAAGAATATTTACTGACCTATCCCACTTTCACTCTTGTCTGATGAAGAGAGTTCAACAGACTCTCAATTCTCTGAGAGAAGTTTATTCCTCATCTCTTTAATATTTACTTATTTTCAGCTATGTCCCCTAGGTCTAGTCTTTTACATAAGGGGAAACATCCTTCCAGCATCCACCTGTCCACACCACCAGAACCTTATATCTTTGAATAAGATCACATCACATTCATCTAAACTCCAATACCCAACTTTTGTTTAGAAAATAAACTCCCCTCAGCACAAGAATGAATTGTCCTTTCTGCTTTATACTTCACCTGGTAAACAGTTGCAATGAGTCTATCTTTTAGCACTTGGCATTTCAGAATGGATATGCTAATTGCCAGGGAGCATGCAGGTTAAGAGCAAACTATCAAAAATCTAACTATCCAAGAGACAGTACAACATGAAATCAAAACTATCACCTAAAGAGAGCACTCTATCAGCAGGGGGAGGTGATGGCCTAGTTGTATTATCGCTACACTGTTAATCTACAGACCAGGTAATGTTCTGGGGACTTGGGTTCAAATCCTGACATTGGCAGATAGTGCAGTTTGAATTCAATAATTATCTGGAATTATGAATCTAATGATGATCATGAAATCATTCCTGATTGTCAGGGGTTGAAAAGCCCATCTGACTCACTAACACTCTTTAGGGAAAGGAAATCTATTGTCCTTACCTGGTCTGGCATACATGTGATTCCAGACCCATAGCAATGTGGTTGATTCTTAACGGTCTTTTCGGCAATTAGGGATGGGCAATAAATGCTAGCCTGCAGTTATGTCAGAGTCTGGGTGTCCCTGGAGAAGGAGCACATGGTGTCCACCAACACCCTCGAACTTTTTAGGGAAAGGTGGACACCACAGGGAGTGGAGTGTATTATTTCCCCCTCCAACTGTATTTTGATTTAAACCCTGCCCTCCCCATCACTGTTTGATCACGCAGCATTGCCCTTTGAGAAGGGCACAGCTTGTCACTGGCCACTCAGGTGGTGGAGTATAAATAAAGATTTACACACTTGCTGCTTTTCACTGTGTCTGACATCTGCACATGCATGACATGGGTGCTGGGGGGAAAAATAAGCATTACTGCTGTTAGGTGGTAGTGTGGGGATAAGAAAAAGAAAAAAAAAGGAGTGTCAGAGGTTCTGCTCACTCTGAAAGCTGGCTCTGAGGGAGCTAGTGAGCAATAAATAAATAAATAAATGCTGGCCTAGCCAGTGACACCTTCATCCTGTGAATCAGTTTTTAAAAAAAATCTTTAAAGGTCTTCCTAGTGGTTTTTCTAGATCTGGACATTGACCAAGCTTCCCAAATTTTTTGGCCAACAAGTATCCCACACAGGGAACAGCCCCAACCAACAGCATGAATAGTAAAACCAATGCATCCTGACAATAATTTGGAGCATCAGAGGAAATTCTTTCCCAGTGTAGAGCTATAACCAATTGCTTAGGTGGTGTCCCCTAGTTATTTCCAGTCACATTACATGCATAACTATTCAGTGTCACAGAGCTATAGAAATGCATACAGTGTACATTAGTACAATCAAGAACCACTTTATTACATTCAGATACTAATTCTGCTCACCAGAACCAGCTTCCCAAGGTCATTGCATAAATTTCATGGTCTGTCAGACTGGCATATATGTTTTTCCAGCACCACACTCTTTGACTCTGACCTGCAATCCTCTCTTTCTCCTGATATATATGTTACACCGTTTAGACAAAATTTTATGATGACAATGCATGGCATGTTGTAACTGAAGAAAGTTGCAATAAAGATCAGAACTTTAAAACCACAGTACCCACAGCTGTCAATTTTACAAGCAATATGTTTCAGTGGCACTCAACTTTGACACCTTCGAATAAAATAACAATCCTGCCAAACTCTGTTCTCTATTATGTGATAGTAAGTAATTGACAGAAAATTTAAAAAACAAGTTTGTGTTAAATAGACCGTGGTTTCCAAAATTCCTAGTGTACAGTATTTCTTTTTTTCAGCTATTTGCAAGGGTTGTTAGTGCTGTGGTCAGAATTCATATAAATATTTCCAGTTAAAACATTTCACATCCTTGAGACGACTTGCAAAATATTTTTACAACAAGACTTTTCAACAAATCTTTAGCAGACTGATGGAAAGTTAAGTCACTGGCTATTTGTGTACTTATTCTTCCAATATTTTCCCCATTTGTTATCCTATGATTGAGCACTCATACTAGACGGCAGAGTGGTGTATGCCACAGTCAATGCCAGTCAACAACAGGCATGATTCAAATCAGATGAGAATTTCTCCTCTGTGGACTAATGCTAAGTTGAAAAATTGTCAGTGTACTGGAAGAACCAACAACTTGCCTGAACACCATTTGTGAGGTCATGACTGCATCTTTTGGTTTTGTACCTTCATACAATAGTTTTCCACAAGTGACCTCCACCACCACCCCACCCCCAAAATGCTACAGTCCTCTGATTATTGAATTGAGCAATACCAGCAAGATCAGTGGCCTCTATAGTCATGCACCAGCCAGAGAGGTCACAATGGGAGCATGCCACCCTTCCTACCAGGTACATTGGGTCAGGGGGTGTTAGGACCATTTGAAGCATGACCAGGTGAGGGGGATTGTTTGGCAGCTAGTGCCACAGGGAAGAAAGAAGTGGGACAGCTTCATTGTGGGTCAAGAGTGCCTGATTAAGATGCCCACTGGCATTATTCTATCACTGGCAATCCTTGAGCAGCCAGTTAAGTAGCTCAATAGGCCTCACTGCAGGGGGTGGAGATTAGGCATGCTCCACCTTCCCTATCTTTGGCAAAATGCCATGCTAAGGAAGACAACAATCACACCAGATTCTGTCTCCTGAATAATGTCATGACCATCCTCCCTCACCTCTTAGCCTAGAGAGTGGTCAAAATCAACCCTCTAATAGAACATAAGGGCATAAGAAATAAGAAAGTTAAAGTCAACCATGCGGTCCCTTGAGTTGGCTTCACCATTTATCAAAATCATGGCTGATTGAATTTTGGTATCAACTCAATTTTTATAACAGTTCCCTCCCAAATTTTAATTCCTTTATAGATCTGCGAAGCTCACCCTTGAATATATTCAATGATGCAACTTTAACTGTTCTCTGGCGAAGGGATTTCCTAGGAGAGGAGAAATTCTATACGGGGAATATTTCTGACAGAAGTCATAGTAAAGAAGCCATTCAACCCATTGCGCCTATGCCAGCTGAATAAAGTAGCCACTAATTCTATTCCCACTTTCCAGCACCACAGCCTTCAAGCGCTGATGCAGGTTCCTTTTAAATGAGTAGCGTGTCTCCACCTCAACCACTTAACCATATTAGATGCAGGAAAGATGTTCCTGATGGTAGGGAGTCCAGAACAAAAGATCACAGTTTAAGAATTAGGGGTAAACCATTGACGACTGAGATGAGGAGAAATTTCTGCACCCAGAGAATGGTGATTCTGTGGAAAATGGTTGAGGCCAAAACATTGCGTTTTCAAGAGGGAGGTAGATCCAGCTCTTGTGGCTAAAGGGGTATGGGAGGAGGGCAGGATTAGGGTATTGAGCTCAATTATCAGCTATGATCATAAAGAGTGGCAGAGCAGGTTACTCCAGCTCCTATCTTCGATATCTCCTATAGGCAGCGAATTCCAGACACCAACCACAATAATGATCCCTTTATCATTTCCATGGATCACCTTGAATCTGTGACCCTTAATAATTTACCTCTCCATGGGGAAAATAGGTCTTCTCTGTCCATTTTATCCAAGACCCTCATTGTTTTGTACACTGAGATTGAGTCACCCTTCAGGCTCCTTTTGGTCTAAGGAAAACAACCCTAGACTATCCAAACTTTCTTCATAGGTGCAATTTTCTTGTAAATCTCCAGTTTTGTAAATTACTCCTCAACTCCATCTTCAATGGGAGATCCTTTATTCTGAAAGTGTTCTCCCTAGTTTTAGACTCCCCCATGAAAGGAAACATCCCCCATGCATCTCTCTTGTCAAAACCCTCGATGTTTCAATAACATTGCTTCTCATTCTTCTATACTCAAATGCATATAGGCCTATCCTACTCAATCCTTTCTCCCTTCATCCCAGACATCACCAATCCCTTTACACTTCTTAGTTAGCCACGATGTTAGTTAGCTTAGTTAGCATCTCCTCACACAGTCTTTCTTAATCAATGGATACACCTAAATATTACATGGAGTTTATAGCAGGAAAACACTTGCCTTTAATTAAAATTATTCATTCTTGGAACATGGGCATCACTGACTGGGCCAACATTTATTGGTTGTCTCTAGTTCCCTTGATAAGGTGAAGATTAGCTGCCTTCTTAAATGGTGCAATCCATTTTGGGTAGGTAGGTCCACAATATCATTTGGGAGGGACTTCCAGAACTTTGACCTAGCAACACTGAAGGAATGGTGGTACATTCTAAATCAAGATGGTGAGTGACTTAGACGGGAGCTTTGAGGTAGTGTTGCCATGTATCTGCTAAACTTGTCCTTCTAGATGGAAGTGGTCGTGTGTTTAGAAAGTGGCGTGTAATGATTCTTGGTGAATTTCAGGAGTGCATCCTGTAGATGGTGCACACTGCTGCACAAGGTGTGGTTGGTGTAGGAATTGGATGGGTGTGGTGCCAACCAAGTGGCTGCCTTCTCCCAATGGTGTCAAGCTTCTCAAGTGTTGTTGGAGCTGCACTCATCCTGGGAAGAGGGGAGTATTCTATCATACTCCTGACTTATGTCTTGAAGAACCTGCAGGGACAGGTTTTAGAAATTCAGAGGTTAATTACTCACTGACCTATTCTTGTAGCCGGATATGTCTGAACCAGTTCAGTTTCTGGCCAAACTGATCCCTGAGTCTCCTTTATTCACTACTACATGTAACTCTACCTTCTTGATTTAATTTTAGTGATCCAAAGTTCTGGGACTCAATTCTGTAAATTTGGAAATGTCAAAAACATAATTCATTCACCTGCCAGGTCTCTGGTATCATTTAATTTTGTTTTTAATGTTTTATAATAGATGTAATATGACAGAAATCAACAAGCCAGTCACAACTAAAACTTGAATCCTGATAGTTGGCTTTGTGTTAGAACAATGTTGCCCAACATATGAAACACAAACTAAACCAGGCCCACTCAATCACTTCATCTGGCCCTTGATGCTCTTTCCAGTTATTGAGGAAATCCAGCCCTGAGGCCAAGATGTAAACTTCTACCAGATGTGACCCAAAGCAAACTGACGTGGCAAATACTCAGTCTCAGAAAACTGCATAGGTTACCATGTTTTGGAAGTTACTAGTTGGTGCATGAAATGTTTACCTCTTGACATAATGAGAAGCCCTCGGTCATGCACCCTGAGGTTTCACCACCTCAGAGCTGAAAAATGCGTTACTGGAAAAGCGCAGCAGGTCAGGCAGCATCAAAGGAGCAGGAGAATTGACGTTTCGGGCATAAGCCTTTCTTCAGGAATGAGGAGGGTGTGCCGAGCAGGCTACGATAAAAGGTAGGGAGGAAGGACTTGGGGAGGGGCACTGGGAATACGATAGGTTGAAGGAGGTTAAGGTGAGGGTGATAGGCTGGAGTGGGGGTGGGGGTGGAGAGATCGGGAAGAGGATTGCAGGTCAAGAAGGCGGTGCTGAGTCCGAGGATTGGGACTGAGAAAAGGTGGGGGGAGGGGAAATGAGGAAGCTGGAGAAATTTCTCCTTTTATCTTAGTCTGCTTGGCACACCCTCCTCATTCCTGAGGAAGGGCTTATGCCCAAAACGTCGATTCTCCTGCTCCTTTGATGCTGCCTGACCTGCTGCGCTTTTCCAGCAACACATTTTTCAGCTCTGATCTCCAGCATCTGCAGTCCTCACTTTCTCCTAGTTTCACCACTTCAGCAAATGAATTTCAAGGCATCTTGTTGGGCAGTTCAAATAAAGAAAATTTTACAAAGCTGGGCAACTGCCAATTCTCACTGTGTAACTATAGGTTCTGGTTGATTCAGCTTAACATGGGTTGGACCACCCCAGCTTCCAGGCGAAGAATGAAGAATTCAAAGAAAAAGCAGAAAATCTGGATACCTCCTAACAAATTATAATACCTCACAATTTAATTTTTTCTTTCTCCCATTTTAGAGAGATTAAGGCCACTCAGCATATTCAGTGTGCTCCTCAATTCCACAATATCATGGCTGGTCTGATCGTTCACAACTCCATTTTCCTGCCTTCTCTCCAACTCTCTTGATTCCTTTACTGATCAAAAGTCTGTCTATCTCAGCCTTGAATATATTGAATGATCCAACTATTACTATGTTCTGTAATGAAGAATTCATTCCCCTGTGAGAGAAAAACTTACCCCCTTCTCTGTCTTAAATGGATAACCCCTGCAGCTGAGATTATACCTTCCAGTCCTAGACTTCCCCCACCACAGGAAACAATCTAATCATCTACCACAAAAAGCTCCCAAAGAATCTTATATGTTTCAATAAGTACAGCTTTCATTCATGTAAACTCTAATGTGCGCAAGCTACTCAATCACTCCTAACAAGAAAATCACTTTGTACCCTCCAACACCAATGCATGTATATCTTTCCTTAGAAATTGAACCATTTTGTCTTTCCTGGAAATGCATCCAGAGTTTTAGCATCCAAGCACAGTTCAAAATACCTGCAGCAAAACTAAATGAACCCATAACAATGTAATTTTATATAGTTGCTTTAAAAGCAAAGTATGTCAAAGTGGGTGAGAGTAGAATAATTAGTCAAAAATTGATAAATAGGGGACATTAGGTCAAGGAACCAGAAGCTTAGGCAATAAGGTAAACTTTAAAAGGGGCAGTAGCAACATGGATACAAAATTAGTTTGGTGATATGAAACAGAGAGTAAGGGTCAACAGATACTTTTCAAGTTGAAGGAAGGTTTGAAGTGGAAATCCCCACAGGTCAGTTTTGGAATTCTTGCTTTTCCTGATATGGATTAATAATCTAGATCTTGGTGTCCAGGTCACAGTTTCAAAGTTTACGGCACAAAACTTGGAAGAATTGTAAACTGTAAGGAGGATGCTATGGGACTTTGAAAGGACATTGACAAGTTAGGGAAATGAGTGGATAGGTGGCATCCCATGATGGCTTCCTGGCACAGCATGGTATCCTGTCAGCCTGGCAAGGTGGTACCTCCGGTGGTACATGGCAGTCCCTTGCCTGGTATGGTGTCAGTGACGACTTCTGGACTTGAGGTGATTCCAAAGCAATCCCTCCAGCCTCATGAACCTCAAGTTGAAGTTGGCTTTGTCTGGAGCCAAGGCCTGGTGCAGACTGGAGGCCAGCGTGATTTGGATTGGAAGGCCATTGTTCTAAGCTTTTATTTCTGCCATGCTGGACTTTTTTTTCTCTATTTTCTAAAATCTTGTAGCTGAGGATGCTTTACCTAGGCACCATTGTACCTAAGATGGTGCTATAAACTTTTCACTGTACTTATTTGAGTACATATGACAATAAAGCTAATTCAATTCAATTCGGTTCAAGTGTGAGGTGATGCTTCTCTGTTGTATGTTTCTAATCTTCAGTGTTACCACCTCCCGACATGTGCCATCCTCATTGTCCTCTGCCTTGTGTAAGCAACAGTGACTCCTGCCTCTGCTCGGGTTCTGCTTCCTCTCTCAGCGTAATGTTCAGAATGTACCTTTTGCACAACTCACTGAAGAAGTGCATTGGAAAACAAGCCCTGCTATTCCTGAAATCATCATAAAAGTGAAACATTTTTAAACGAAGTATGCAAAATCCCAAATGTTCAGATGCAGGTTGACAAAGAGCATTGACCAAATATCTATGATGAACAAGATATTGCTATTTATTACTGGCCATTAGATTGTATCTACAGGTAAACAGTTACATTAAATTAAATGAACTCTACAAATTAAAACATTAAACCCTATATATAGTCCATCTGACATACAGGCAAGCAGACAAACATGAACAGAAAGCTAAACACATGATTGGAGTAAAATCTGGGAAAATAGTTCTGTAAGCTTTGTTCATGTGATCTGCTGGATTGGTTCTTGCTGATCCAAATGTTTCGCCTCAACCTTCTTTTCTCTGAATAATTTCGTTAATTTGGCATGAGCATAAGATGGCTACTTCAGTTATGAAGGTTCTCTGACTTACCCAATTCAAGGTCACAACTTGCAGCATCTGCTTAAGCAAAGAAAAACTGGCTTTCTTCTATTTTAAAATGGCTAACTGCAGATAGCGAGTATTTGTTTGGCTACTGCAGACCTGCTGCTTTCTTCACCAATCTGACTAGCTTTTCCCTGTCTTGCTTACAGCCTAAGCTATTCAGCTACTTGACAACCAATCATCTTGTTCTTGGCAGGCGCATTGATAATTGGTCCCTATTCCACACCAGTCAGCTTCACTAGTAAACGACTCTTTGGTTTCAGTTCATCTGCACATTGTTGGACGGCAACACAAATAAAGTTCACAACATTCCCTACCTTCAAAACGTTCAACCATCCTTTATAAATCCATAGATTAGAACTGTTCATTCTCACTTCAGTCCATAAGTCATAAAAAGTGCAAAAGTACAATGACATGAATTTTACAATCTACTCTTTACATATGACAAACTGATCTTGTTTTTAAATGTTTCCTTCTTTTGGACTTGCGTGTTCTTAATCTATGCATATGTGTAGTTCAGTCCCTTTCTTGTATTTTGTATCTCATTAACTTAATCTTTTGTTAACTCAAGAAATACTAGTCCAATTGACTCCTTTGGTTTTGGAGAAAGTACACTGCATACTCAGAATCTTTCTATACTCAACCGCTTTCTATACTCCTCACGCACTCACGACTGTATGACCAAATTCAGCTCTAACTCCATTAACAAGTTTGCTGATGACATCACCATAGTGGGTTGGATCTCAAACAATGACAAGACAGAGTACACGCAAGAGAGAAATAGCTTAGTGGCATGGTGTAAAGACAACAATCTCTCCTTCAATGTCAACAAAGCAAAGGAGCTGGTCATCGACTTCAGGAAGTGGAGAGCATGCTTCAGTCTGTATCAATGATGCTGAAGTAAAGGTGGTCAAGAGCTTCATGTTTAAGGAGTAAATATCACCAGCAATGTATTCTGGTCCGTCCACATCAACACTACAGTCAAGCACACCAACACCTCTACTTGCTCAGAAGGCTAAGGAAATTCGGATTGCCCACAATGACTTATCAATTTTTATTGATGCACCATAGAAAGCATCCTATCCTGATGCATCACAGCTTAATATGGCAGCTGTTCTACCCAAGAATGGAAGAAGTTACAGACTCATGAATGCAGCCCAGAACGTCACACAAACCAGTCTTCCTTCTTTGACTCCTTCTACACTTCCTGCTGTCCCAGAAAAGCAGTCAACATGATCAAAAGACCCCTCCAACACCTGTAATACTCTATTGTACCATCTTCCATTGGGAGAAGATACAAAAGTTTGAAAATTCATACCAACAGATTCATGAACAGCTTCCTCCCCACTGTTATCAGACTTATGGACAGACCTCTCATATATTTGAGTTGATCTTTCTCTGCATCTTCTCTGTAGCTGTAACACTATCTTCTGCATTCTGCTCTATTACCCTGATGTACTTATGTAAGATTTGATTTGTTTGGTTAGCACTCAAAACAATATATTTAACTGTATCTCAGTGCATGTGGCAATATTAAATCAAATCAAAGTATCCACAGGGGAAGACATAGTAGCTCAGTGGTTAGCGCTGCTGCCTCTCAGCATAAGGAACCTTGGTTCAATTCCAGCCTTGGGTGGCTGGCTGTGTGGAGTTTGTGTGTTCTTCCTGTGTCTGTGCGGGCTTCCACCAGGTACTCTGGTTTCCTCCTACAGTCCAAAGATGTGCAGGTTAGGTAGAATGCCCATGCTAAATTGCCTTAGAATATCTAGAGATGTGCAGGCCTCTCATAGAGATGTGCAGGCAAGGTTGATTAACCATGAGAAATATGGGGTTATAAGGATAGGGTGGGGTACTGGTTCAGGTGGAGTGTTATTTGGAGTGTTGGTGCAGACTCAATGGGCTTGAATGGCCTCTTTCTGCATTGTAGGATGCATTGTAGGAATTCTATGTTCTTTCTAAGTTAACCCTGTTGTGATCAACTGAGGTGGGGTTGGGGGGGGGCGGGGGGGGGGGGGTGCAGGGGGAGGTGGAGGTGCACGTGAATAACCAAAGAGTGCCAATTCATCTCATCTTACTTAATGATTTAGGGTATTTCATCTGGAAACATAACCTATTAGGGGACCTCACATGGGAACTGTCCCTAATAGCCCTAGATAAGTCAATAGTAAGCTGCAATTCCTGGCATGTAAGAACACCAACTTGCTTTTAGGAAGGGAGTTTGGACATTTTTGTCCAATATAGTTCCAAGTTGGGAATCCATGTCTCTTGGAGAGATACTTGCAGGTCATGGTATTCCCATACATCTACTGCCCCTATTCTTCGAGGGGATACAGGTCACAGGTTTCGAAGGAGCTGTCAAAGAAGCCACGGTGAGTTACTGCAATGCATGTTGGAGATGGTGATCTGTGCGTCAGTGGCAAAGAGTGTGTGCATATTGAAGATAGTGGATGGGGTTCCAATCAAGCAGGCTGCCATAATCCACACAGTGTCAATCTTCTCAAGTATTGTTGGAACTACACCAATCCAAACAAGTGGGAAGTATTCCATCATACTCTTGGCTTGTGCCTTGTAGGTGGACAGATATTGCTGAAATTAAGGTGAGTTACTCACCACAGAATTCGTAACCTTCCTACACTTGTCAATACAGTATACATGACTAGTCCAGTTCAGTTCCTGATCATTTTGATAGTTCCTAGCATTTTGATAGTGAGGGATTCAGTGATTGTGGTGTCATTTATTGTCAAGGGACAATGATTAGATTCTCTTTTTTTGCCTTTGCTTTTGTGTGATGCAAATGTTATTTGCACTTACTAACCCAAGTTGCAACATTGTCCAGGTCTTGCTTAATGATAAATCTCAGTGATTTAAGTCCATCAGCACTTATTGCTAGTAGCAAAGGTCAATCAAAAGGTGAGAAGCATTTTAAGAGGTAGTAACAGAGAAAATAAGAAGTTAGCTTTGCAATCCAGGATGACAGACAATAGGTGAACAGTTTTAGCAGATTAAAGCAGGGCCTGGTAGTGTTTGATGTGGTTTGAACTTGATATGGTTAAATCAGTTGTGTGCTATATATATTCACATTTGTATACCTTGAACTTAAGGAAGCAGAAGTTTGGGTTGTACTGAGGGGAAAGAGCAGGCTAGTAAAAGTTAATGGTTTTACCAAAGAATTGTGTTTATACAGATATGGTTCTAAACTACTTGTGCATTAATTCTAATTGTTTAATCTTATTCTAGCCTAATTTTAAAAAGTATAACCATTCATTTTGAATTGCGTTTAAATCATTAATTGCTTTGTATTACTTTTAATTATTCACAGTGTGTGAACATTGCTGGCTAGGTCAGAACTTATCACCTTCCTGTAATTGCTCTCAAGAAAGTGATGGTGAGCCATTGCAATCCATGTGGTGAAGATACACTCATGATACTGTTGGAGATGAGTTCCAGGTTTTGATTTTGGTAAAGAAGATATGTAGCATGATGTCTTCATTAGTCAGTGAATTGAGAATAAAAGTTGGCAAGTCATGTTGCAGCTGTATAAAACTTTAGTTAGGCCACATTTGGAGTATTGTGTTAAGATCTGATCTCCACACTTTAGGAAGGATGTGGAGGATTTGGAGAGAGTGCAAAAGAGGTTTTCCAGGATGTTGACTGAATTGAACTGTATTAACTATAAGGAGATGTTGGACAATCCGGATTGTTTCACTGGAGCATAGGAGACTGACTGGTGACCTCTTAGAAGTATATAAAATGATGAGAGTCATGGATGGGGCAGATAGCAGGAGTCTTTTTCCCACGTTGGAGATGGCAAATACGAGGAACTTGTATTTAAGGCAAGAGGGGGCAAATTTAAAGGAGATGTACACAGCACATTTTTTTATATAAAGGATGGTAGGTGCCAGGGGAGGTGGTAGAAACAGATATGATAGCAATATTTGAGATGCTTTTATACAGATACATGAACAGTTAGGGAATACAGGGAGACAAATCATGTGCAAGCAGATGGGATTAATTTAGAATAGATTGGTACAGATGTGGTGGGCTGAAGGGTCTAATCCTGTGCTGTACTGTTCTATGTTCTAATAATGTCCAATTCTGTGTCCCACTTTGGCCTATCTCTGAAATTTAAGTCCTGGCAATATTTCACTGACATCATGTCTTTTTAATGCTATTATATATTTTGTGTGCTTAAAAATCTTTTATTTCACAGTAATACATTTTGCTGCCCTTTGCTGCTGCACTGAAGGGCTTTCCCATTTTTTTCAGATAAAACAGTGGATTCCACTTTCTTAGAGAAAATATTGTATTTTTGCCATTCATAGCTAAAATAGAGGAATGTCATCCTGTTTAAAACTTGCTGCCTGTAGCTTTAATAAGCTATTTCCACTTTAATCACAATTTTAACTGAAATACATTCCTCATGGTTTAAATAAATGATTTCCACCTCTATCAGGCTCTTATGAAAGATCTCTCATCTTTTCCACAGCCTGAGTGGAGTCCCAAAAACCTTCTGTTCCAAGTTGATAAGGTTTAAACTCTTAATTTGACTCATGTTGATTTTATTTTCTGGCTTCACAATGTCTACAGATCTGCAACTTCAGATTAATAGTTCTTTCCAGGCCTTTTACTTCCTTTCCTATCACCATATTTCATGTGTCTACCAGCTTTGGGAGCAACATTCAATCTGAGCTTTGAATGATTTTTTTAACCGTTTTATTTTCAACCTGGATTATAAAGGCAAATTGAAAGATTAAGGAAAGGCCTTCTGTTACCTCCAATACCTGTAACACCACTTCTTTTAGTAACCTGGGGTCCCAACCATCTAGACCAGGTGATTTATCTCCGCCCTAAAACACAGGCCTCCTCTTCCCGTTCCCTCTTCTCTTTCAGTTTTCATACTGTCTAATGTCTCCATTACCTTTTCTTTGGCTGATGTTTGTCAGATTCGTCTTCATTAGAAAACACTGATTTTTAAAGAAACATATTAAGTGTCCCTGCACCCTTGAGCTTACACGACCCTCTTACATGACCCATATCAGCTCTTACTCTCATCTTACTCATACTATTTTCACACTGGTAGAAAATCTTTGAGTTCCCTTTTTCTTTTTCTATTCCATTCTATTCTCATTCTCTATCTTTGCCGGTCTTGTTTTCCTCCTCACCTCCCCTGTCAACCTACTGCATTTGAACTGGTTTTCATTTAAAGAATTTGGCTTCATGCAGTATCTACTCTCATAATACCTATCCATTGCTTATTGTCCAAGCAGCAGTATGTTTGGCTCCATCACCCTTCACCCTCATGGAACGTACCAGTGCCTCACAGACCTTTTCCTACTGTGTCCACTTTTATGCCCTTAATGACTGTAAGCCTTAGCATGAAAATGGGGGTTGGTCGGGGTGGGGAATTGATGAGCCACGGTGGAAGTTGTGATGACTGGGATAAAGAAGGGTGCCAGCCAGTGGTGGGATGGGGTGGGGAACAGGGAGTTGTTAGGGGGAGGAGTTATGAGGTCTGGTTGTGATACCATTCAGAGTTTGCCTAAGTTAATCCATAGCAACAAAAAGGGATCTGCCATCTCTGTGATATCAATTTTTGCTGCTCTCCTTCTTTCCTGCCAATGCTTCTTTACCACGTGCTGCCTCTCTCCCTGTTTCCTGGCCCTTTAGGTCACCTCATCTCTTCTCTTCATTGGTTATCCTTTCCAACTAACTGTTGCTCTTTCCCCAACTCCTGACTCCACCAGGTATCCTGTCAATCTCTTGCTACAGAGTTCAGCGGGGAGTTGTGGTTTTTTCAATGTGACCTGTTGCAAGAGTTCCATCAGCCATTCCATGACTGCCATTACTGCCTGGGATCTTGCAACCCCAAAGTCTCATCCCCAACTTTTTTGTTCTGAGATTTACATATTAATGAATCAAAACCTGCAACCCATTCTAAAAGATGAAAGACTTAACAGCAATCTAGGTTTGTTCAATACATTGTATCAGTTGCATAACACTTATGATCTTGTGCTGTAAATTCTGAGTCTTGTGATCCTGTCCAACTAGCTACCTGTCAAAGGAGCAGTGTTCCAAAAGCTAGTACTTCCAAATAAACCTGTTGACTATAACCTGGTGTTGTGTGATTTTTAACGTCACCTTGGAAGGCAGCAACCAGTGAAAATGCAAACTGGGAGCAAGTCACTCAAAGATACCAACAAGATTCACCATTGCTAAGGGTATCAGTCAACAATAAATAAGTCTGATCTCAGATTAAAAATTAAAAATCCCACAACAGCAGGTTATAGTACAAGAGATTTATTTGGAAGCACTGGCTTTTTCGGATCGCTGCTCCTTCATCAGGTCAAACTAACTGCCTTTACCTTGTCATTCATATAGTCATAGAGTCATAGAGATGAACAGCATGGAAACAGACCCTTCAGTCCAACTCATCCATGCCGACCAGATATCCCAACCCAATCTAGTCCCACCTTCCAGCACCCGGCCCATATCCCTCCAAACCCTTCCTATTTATATACCCATCCAGCTGCCTTTGGAATGTTGCAATTGTACGGTCCAGGGAAAACAGCCCTGGCTAGTCAACCTCTCCCTATAGCTCAAATCCTCCAACCCTGGCAACATCCTTGTAAATCTTTTCTGAACCCTTTCAAGTTTCACAACATCCTACCGATAGGAAGGAGACCAGAATTGCATGCAATATTCCAACAGTAGCCTAACCAATGTCTTGTACAGCCGCAACATGACCTCCCAATTCCTGTCCTCAATACTCTGACCAATAAAGGAAAGCATACCAAACGCCTTCTTCACTATCCTATCTACCTGTGACTCCAGTTTCAAGGAGCTGTGAACCTGCACTCCAAGGTCTGTTTGTTCAGCAACACTCCCTAGGACCTTACCATTAAGTGTATAAGTCCTGCTAAGACTTTCTTTCCCAAAATGCAACGCCTCACATTTATCTAAATTAAACTAATGGCTATTAAGTTTTTTTTTTAGAACAGGACTTGAACCCAGACATCTGAATCAGAGGGATGGACACAACCCACTGCACCATAAGACTTCCAATGTCTCAACTTTACTGAGTCATTAAGTTTTTAGTTGTGACATTAATTTCCACAGGAGCTTGACAACAGTACGAAATTATGCACTTATAGCTACAGCTATCTGGGATACAGTAAGGCTTAGTTCCAGTCATTATCGCACTTTGGCATATGCATTACAAAGCAAGCTAAAATTCTCTTTGCTTCATTACATTGGTTTCCTGATTGGTATTAGGTAATGGCATGAGCTTTCTTGTTCTTAAAGATATTATATAAAGTCAGATATAAGCAGATATGTTTTGAATTCAAAATCCCTTGTAACAAACATTATTATGTTGTGAAAATATTATGCACTCTGTCCAAAATGATTTTAAAGTTACACTATTTTAACATTAATCTTGAGAGGGCTAGAATACAGGAGTGGAGATGTATTGCCGAGGATGCATAAGGTTTTAGTCAGACCATATTTGAAATATTGTGAGCAGTCTTGAGTCCCTTATTTCAGGAAGGATGTGCTGCCTTGGAGAGGATCCAGAGGAGGTTTACAAGAATGATCCTGGGGATTAAGGGCTTGTCATATGAGGAGCAGTTGAGGACTCTGGGTCTGTACTTGATGGGGTTTAGAAGAGTGAAGGGAATCTCACTAAAACTTTTAGACACTAAGAGACCAGGATAGTGTGGATGTGAAGAAGATGCTTCCACTAATAGGAGAGACTAAGAGCTGAGGACACAATGTCAACGTGAAGGGACGATCCTTTAGAATTAAGATGAGGAGGGATTTCTTCAGGCAGCAATGGTGAACCAGTTGGAACTCATTGCTACAGAAAGCTGTAGACACAAGTCAGTGAATGTATTTAAGACAGAGATAGATAGGTTCTTGATTAGTAAAGGTCACAGGGAGAAAAGAGAATGGAATTGAGAAAAATGGGAGCTAAGATTGAATGACAGAGCAAACTTGATGGGCTGAATGGCCTAATTGTCCTCTTATATCTTATGAATGTTATTTATTTTTCTCACCTAGTTTTCCTTAGTATAATAATTTACAAAAACTAATATAAAAATAACTAAAATGAAAATACATTCAATTTACAATTCATTATACAGATCATTTAGAAATGCGAAATTATTCTCATATTGCATGATATCTAAAAGATGCTGAAAATAAATTGACTTTTATTCTTCAGTAATTCAGAACAAGAGGCCTTTTAATTTTTTTTTGTCTCTCTTCTGCTTTAGATGAACACATCTTCATCAATTTCCAACCCCCTAAAGCCAGATACAGTCTGTGAATAATTCATTGCAAGCTGTTTAGCAACTTACCTCACATGAAAACAGCTCTGATTTTATGATGGCCCTTTAAGTCACCCACAAGAGATTTAATGGAAAATCTGAACCATATACGTTAATGGAAATACTTTGGAAAAGAGTCAGGCACTATTATTTTATGTGTGATTTTACTACAGGTAAAAACGCTAATAAACAAGCATCACCTTTCTTACAAATTGCTTTTACAAATGATGGTTTATTAGATCACAGACTGAAGATTATTTTGCTTGTTTATATTGCCGTCTGTCTGAAAGATGACACTGGCAAACTGCTCAATGTGCACTTGGCAGTGACTTTAATGGAAATTTACAGTTGCAGCTGGAATAGTGTGCTGCTAAACTCCAACTTAATTTAGTTGCAGTTCACACAAGCAAATAAAAACTTACAGTTTGATTTCAATGTCACCTTAGTGTGCTTCTAGAATCCACCTGATACAGCAGATAATGTATCTATTCTCACTGTATGAGTTGACTTTCAACTATATACACAGTATTCACACAAACAAATGTCTCATGAATCTGAGTCTGCTGATTTTTGGAGGTGCAGTATATTCTGGCAAAGTGGCCAAGAGATTATGTATTCTCCTGACGAATGCTCCAGAAACCCTGATTCATCAAGTTGCACCTAATGCCACATGTAGCCCCTCATAAATGGAAACCTTTCCCATTAACAATAGCGAAAATAGCAGAGCCCCCACTATGTCATACTTTCACACAGAACAAAGATGTTTTTAAAGTATTTGGGTAAAGGTGGCCACTATTTGCTACATGCCCAGTTTTCATCAGAAAATTACATCAATGAGCACTTCAATTGATTTTGGTAAACATTAAAACAAACTTTGAAAGTATAAGACACAGCAGGAGGTAATCCAGAACTCTACAACAGCTATTCTACTTCCTTACACTTATCAGTGGTTGATCTATAGCCCCATGGGTTATAGCATTTCAAATGTCTGACACCTTTTGAACACGCTGTGGGTTATTTGCCTGTTACCCTTTCAGACATTCGTTCCTGCGCTCCAACAGCCTCTGTATGAAAATAAGTCTGCTCAACTCCCCTCTAATCCTTCAGCCTTGAAGTTAAATTAAATCTATAGCCTCTGGTTATTGTCATTTCTGTTTGGGTCCCTCATCATTTTGTACATCTCAATTAAATATCCCCTCAGTTTCCTTTTTTCCAAGGGGCAAAAAACACACAGCATATTCAATTTCCCAGATGGAACAAAACAGTAACTGAAAAGTCTTACTTCAGAATGAATATTCTCCCTGTACTATTTTGAGATATACAAGATGAGTCAGACCACACTGTGTCATTCACAGTTTTTACTGGATTTTTATTTTGAGTTTTCTTCAGAGGGAAAAAATATTATTTGTGACAACGTCCTCTCCAACCTCCGCTGAACTGTCTCTAATGGAGTGACAACCTTTCTGTAGTAATGTGGTGACCAGAACAAAAGACTAAACTGTAGCTGTGGCCTAACTAGTGTTTTGTCCAATTCTGACATAGAACATAGAAAAGTATAGCACAGAACAGGCCCTTTGGCCCACGATATTGGGCCGAGATTTAATCCTAATATAAAATATAGTAACTTAACCTACACGCTCCTCAACTCACTGCTATCCATGTGCATGTCCAGCAGTCGCTTAAATGTCCCCAATGACTCTGCTTCCACCACCTCAACTGGCAACGCATTCCATACATTCACAACTTTCTGCGTAAAGAACCTACCTCTGATGTCTCCTTTATACCTTCCTCCTAATATCTTCAAACTATGACTTCTCGTACCAGTCAATCCTGCCCTGGAGAAAAGTCTCTTGTTATTGACTCCATCTATTCGTCTCATTATTTTGTACACCTCGATCATGGCTCCTCTCTTCCTCCTTCTCTCCAGAGAGAAAAGTCTGAGCTCATTCACCCTTTCTTCATAAGGCAAGCCCTCCAGTCCAGGCAGCATTCTGGTAAACCTTCTTTGCACCCTCTCCAAAGCCTCTGTATCTTTCCTATAGTAGGGCGACCAGAACTGGACACAATATTCCAAGTGTGGTCTCACCAGGGGCTTGTAGAGCTGCAGCAAAACCTTGCGGCTCTTAAACTTGATCCCCCTGTTAATGAAAACCAAAACACCATATGCTTTCTTAACAATCCTATCCACTTGGGTGGAAACTTTGAGGGATCTATGTACTTGCACACTCAGATCCCTCTGTTCCTCCACACTGCCAATCCTATCTTTAATCCTATATTCAGCATTCGAGTTCGACCTTCCAAAATGCATCACTTCACATTTATCCAGGTTGAACTCCATCTGCCATTTCTCAGCCCAGCTCTGCATCCTGTCTATGACGCGCTGCAGCCTGCAGTAGCCCTCTGTACTATCGATGACACCTCCAACTTTTGTGTCATCTGCAAATTTACTAACCCACCCCTCAACCTCCTCATCCAAATCATTTATAAAAACTACAAAGAGCAGAGGCCCAAGAACAGAGCCCTGCGGGACCCCACTCAACACTGACCTCCAGGTAGAATACTTTCCATCTACAACCACTCTCTGCCTTCTGTCAGCCAACCAATTCTGAATCCAGACAGCCAAATCTCCCAGTATCCCATACTTCCTGACTTTATGAATGAGCCTACCATGGGGAACCTGATCAAATGCCTTGCTGAAGTCCATATATACCACATATATACCACATCTACAACTCCTCAAAGAACTCAATAAGATTTGTGAGGCATGACCTGCCCCTCACAAAGCCATGCTGACTGCCTTTAATCACACTATGCTTTGCCAAATTGTCACAAATCCTATCCCTCAGAATTCTTTCCAAAACTTTGCTGACCACAGAGGTAAGACTGACTGGTCTGTAATTGCCAGGGATTTCCCTATTACCCTTCTCGAAAAGAGGAACAACATTCGCCTCCTTCCAATCCTCCGGGACGACTCCCGTGGAGAGTGAGGAGGCAAATATCCTTGCCAGCGGCTTAGCAACCTCCTTTCTCCCTTCCCGGTGCAGCCTAAGATAAATCTGATTTGACCCTGGGGCTTATCAATCTTAATATTTTCCAAAATTTCTAGCACATCAACTTCATCAATCTTGATCTGGTCAAGACTGTATCCCAGCTCCTCTACGTTTTCATTTAAAGTTCCCTTTCCTTGGTGAAAACCAAAGCAAAAACTCATTTAGGGCTTCCCCTATCTGCTCAGACTCCACACACAAGTTCCCTACGTTATCCCTGATCGGCCTTACCTTCTCCCTGATCATTCTCTTATTCCTCACATAGGAGTAAAATGCATTTGGCTTCTCCCTAATCCTTCCTGCCAAGCCTTTTTCGTGCTGCCTCCTGGCTCTCCTCAGTCCATTTCTGAGCTCCTTTCTAGTAATCCTCTAAAGCTGTGCTGGATCCTTGCTTCCTCCACCTTACACAGGCTGCCTTCTTCCTTTCGATGAGAAGGTCCACTGTTCTCGTCATCCAAGGTTCCTTAATCTTACCCCTTTTTACCTGTCTCAGAGGAACAAATTTGCACATCACTCGCAGCAACTCCTCCTTAAATAGTCTCCACATGTCTGCTGTGCCCTTTCTGTGGAACAATTGCTCCCAGTCTGTACTTCCCAAATCCTGTCTGACAGCATCATAATTTCCTTTTCTCCAATTAAATATCTTCCCTCGGTAACTGCTCCGTTCACTGTCCAAGGCTATGCTAAATGTGAGGCAGTTGTGATCACTTTCACCAAAGTGCTCTCCCACTACGGGATCTGGCACCTGTCCTGGCTTGTTGTAGAGCACCAAATCTAAAATGTCCTCTCCCCTCATCGGTCTGTCTACTTACTGAGTAAGGAAACCCTCCTGAACACACCTGACCAAAACTGGTCCATCCAAACCATCTGCACTAAGAAGGTTCCAGTTGATATTGGGAACGTTGAAATTACCCATAACAACAACCCTGCTACTTTTGCATTTTTCCAGAATCTGCTCGCCTATGAAATCTTCAATCTCTCTACTGCTATTAGGTGATCTGTAGAAAACTTTGAATGCAGTGGCCTGTTCCCTTGCTGTTCCTAACTTCCACCCATACTGACTCAGTGGACAAACCTTCCTCAACAACATACTTTCCTTGCTGTTAAACTCTACGCCTTAACAATATAGTATCCCCAATGCCTTCTTAATGATTTCAACCATCTGTCCTGCTAACTGGGTTCTGCGGATACGTACTGCCAGGTCCCTATGTACGAATGCACTCTCAGTATCCTATTTATTTTTTGTGTATTCTCTTGCTTTATTCCTTCACCCATTACCTTCACTATTTGCCTGACTCAATAGTCAATTGCTATCTTCCTGCAGCCTACAACATGATCAACAACATAAACAATTTTCTTATCATCTGCAAAGTTCATCAAGTCTGAACTGCTGAATATTTTCTGAATGAACTATTTGCATTTACAATTTATTAAATACTGCTGATTGAAAAATATACTAAAATTGTTTAAAATGTTTTTTTTCACTTGCTCCAGAAGAACATTTCACTGTGGCAGGCATGCCAACTTTGCAGCATCAATTTCTCTTCCTTTGCCCAGAGGCTGGTTTCCTGGTGCAGAGGAGTATTTTGAAATGAACTGACCCCAGAAAATGGGATCAGCAACAGGACAAGTGAGCAGACACTAAGCTTGCAATATTGACATACATCCAATTTTGGCCAAAGGAGCACTTTCATAAATGTTTCATAAGTGCTCCAGATTTCCATATATCCCTTTGCTGGGAATGTCAGTGCATTCATTCATAAGATTAATTGGAATATCAGAGTTTGTTTTATTTAGAGTGTGTTTTCTAAATAAGTGGAACAACATTGAAATTTGTTTTCCTATTTGGTATTTCACCGGCAATGTATTGTGTATCACTGTTAGTAACATTCAAACTGTGTGTTCTTTTTCTGCCTAAGCCTTTTCTAAAAAGTAGTAAATGAGGAGTGATACTGGACTGGGTCCCACAGTCTGTTGTTACCCTATCTATTGAATTGGGTGAGGCTCATATCAGCTCCTGGTCATCCCATCTCATGGAACTTGGCAGAGAATCATTATGCAACTCCTTGGGTGGAGAACAGGAAGAAAAATTTGCAACCTATCATGTGACAAAGTTTTCCATCCAGAATATTTAACTTCTGCTGTGCCCACTTCAAACAATTTGATTTAATTTAATTCAATTCAAAGTATAGCCTTCGCATGCTTTTGGCAATACTCATAGGTGAACATGTAATGGTTTATGGCATTATTCTGCCCACTGGTAGTATTGCTTCTTTAAAAATACATAGAGGCATGTACGCGAATGTATTAGCCACCAGTCTGCTAATTTTCACCATTTCCAATATCTAAGATTATTTCTATTCAATTCCTCTATTTTAATTAGTTTCTCCTGCCACTGTACTGAAGTGACTCTTAGCAAAGTCATATTATTCTTAGAATGCAACCAAGGTGAACTCATTCTTCTCAACCAGTTTGTATCCTTTGATGCAAATATTTGGTCACATACTTTCTTCTGACACCTCTTTGTCAAATTCAGCTAGCTAGGACAGTATTGTAACCAGTGAGTCACCTGCAGTGGCTCTTCTTCCCTCCCTCATCCTCACACGGTTATCTCTGGCATCCCCAAGGATCTATCCTTAGCTCCCTCCTATTTCTCATTTATCGTCTGCCCTCAGCAATGGCATCCAAATACATGTCATATTCCTCATATATGTTAACAACACACAACTCTACCTTCCACTACCTTGCTTGATTTTAAATTGCCTAATGGTTTGTCTGATATCCAGTAAGGATAGGCTGAAATTGCCTCGACCTAAATATTGGGAAGACTGATACATTGTTTAGATTAGATTACATTACATTACAGTGTGGAAACAGGCCCTTCGGCCCAACAAGTCCACACCGACCCGCCGAAGCGCAACCCACCCATACCCCTACATTTACCCCTTCACCTAACGCTACGGGCAATTTAGCATGGCCAATTCACCTGACCTGCACATTTTTGGACTGTGGGAGGAAACCGGAGCACCCGGAGGAAACCCACGCAGACACGAGAAGAATGTGCAAACTCCACACAGTCAGTCGCCTGAGGCGGGAATTGAACCCGGATCTCTGTCGCTGTGAGGCAGCAGTGCTAACCACTGTGTCACCGTGCCACCCTGCCAAAAATCTTATTCCCGTGCCAACAATTTTTCTCTTTCCCTGGCATTTGTCTGAGGTTAACAAAACTGCTTGTAACCTTGGAGACATATTTAATCCCAAGTTTAGTTTTTTATTGTAACTTCACACTATCACTAAGGTGGTCTATTAAAATCCCTCGAAATGTTCTTTGTTGTGTACAGTCTGTTTATTTCAATGTGGAGTAACCTTAATTTATTTTCATGCTACAATGTACATAACACCACTTTAACGGAGACAGATTGTGATTGGCCTGCATTCTAATTTTACATTTTCATAACAGCATATCCTTCACTCAATCGTTACTATCAAGCCAGGGAATCTACCCTAGTTCAATAGAGAGTGCAGAAGTGCTTACCTAAAAATGAGGCGTTAACCTGGTGAAGCTACCAAACATCATCTGTGATAGACAGAATTAAGCAATTCCCCAAACCAATGGATCACATCCAAGCTCTGCAGTTCTGCCACATCTAGTCATGAATGGCAGTGGACAATAAAACAACTCACTGGAGGAGGGTCTGAAAATATCCTCATCTTCAATTATGGAAGTGTCCAATTCATCTTTGCAAAAGATAAGGCTGAAGCATTCAAAACATTTGAGCCCAGAAGAGCCAGGTGGATGTCCAACTCAGCCTCATCCAGTGGTTCCCAGCATCACAGATGCCAGTCTTTAGCCAATTCGATTCATTCCATGTGATATCAAGAAACAGTTGGAGGTACGGAATACTGGAAAGGACCTGGGCTCTGACAACATTCAGCAATTGTACTGAAGACTTGTGCTCCTGAGCTTGTTGCTCCCCTAGCCAAGCCATGCCAGTACAGTTACAACACTGGCACCTATCTGACAATGTGAAAATTATCCAGGTATGTCCTGTACACAAAACACAGGACAAATCCAATCCAGTACATTATTGCCCCATGAATTTATTCTCAACCATCAGTAAAATGTTAGACGGTGCCATTAGCAGTGCTATCAAGCAGCACCTGCTCAGCAATAACCTGCTCACTGATGTCCAGTTGGGTTCTGCCAGGGCCATTCAGCTCCAGACTTCATTAAAGTGTTGGTTCAAACATGGACAAAAGAGCTGAATTCCAGAGGTGAGGTGAGAGTGAAAGCCCTCTACATCAAGTTGCGTTTGACCAAGTATAGCACCAAGGGCCCCTAGTTATACTGGGATCAATGGGTATCAGGGGGCAAACTCTCCATTAGTTGGAGTCATACCTGGCACATAGGAAGATGGTTGTGGTTGTTGCAGGTCAGTCATGTCAGTTCCAGGACATCTCTGCAGGAGTTCCTGAGGGTAGTGTCCTAAGCTGAAACATCTTCAGCTACTTCATTAGTGAAGTTCCCTCCATCATGAAGTCAGAAATGGGAAGTTCGCTGATGATTGCACAATGTTCAGCACCATTCGTGAATCTTCAAGTACTGAAGCAGTCCATGTTCAATTGCAACAAAATCTGGACAATATCCAGGCTTGGGCTGATTAGTGGAAAGTAACATTAGTGCCACACAAATGGAAGGCCATATCCATCTCCAATAGGATACTATCTAACTATTGGCCCTTGACATTTCAAGGTGTTCTCATAGCTGAATCCCACATTATCCTTGGGGTTAGTACTGACCAGAAATGTAACTGGACTTGCCACATAAGCACAGTGGCTACAAAGGCATGTCAGATGCTAGGAATACTGCATGAGTAACTCACCTTCTGACTCCCCAAAGCTTGTCCACCATCTAGCAAGGCACAAATCAGAGTGTGATAGAATATTCCCACTGGCCTAGAAGGGTCCAGGTCCAACAACATTCAAGGGGTTTGACACCACTGGGGAAAAAAATATCCCACTTGATTGGCACTACATCCACAAACATCCATTCCCTCCATTACAGATGCTCAGTATCAGTATTGTGTGCACTGTCTCCCCATTCACATAAGATCCTCAGAAAGCATATTCCAAACCCATAAGCACTTCCATTTTGACAGGAAAGGGAACAGATGTATGGTAACACCACCATCTACAAGTTCCCCTCGAAGCCACTCACCATTCTGACTTTGAAATATATCACTATTTCTTCACAGTTGCAGGATCAAAATCCTGGAATTCCCTCCCTAAGGAATGCTTCAAGAAGGCAGCTCACCCCCCCTTCTCAAGGACGCCAGAGATTGGCAATAAATGCTGGCCATCCAATGATCCCCACCTCCCATGAGTGAATAAAACAAATTACAATGCCATTGCACATGCTTATGGGTAACAGAGTACAGTATACTGCTGTAATCACCTCCATAGTCACTCCACAGTGCCCCTACAGCTCACCTCTTACTCTTTTACATCATTTGCATATTTCTTCCTTCTAGACCTGACTGCACTTCTGACTGATGCTCTAGTTACACCCTCTGCAATTGCAAGATCATTCAAAATTCTTCTGCCTATGTTCTACTTTGCAGCAAGCTCCTTTTGCCCATTGCCCTGCACTTGCCAAACTGCATTGGCTTCAAATTAAGCATCACCTTGATTTAAAATTCTCATCTTTGTTTTCAAATGTTTCCATGGGTTGGCTCCTCCCATCCCCTCTAATCTAGGATACCTGGGCCACTCTAATTCTGGCCTCTTTGGGCCCTAATTTTAATCTCTCCACTAATAGTGTCCATGTCTCTAGGTGCCATGCCCCTAAGTGCTGGAATTTCCTCTTTAACTCTCTCTCTATTGCTTCTTCCAAGCAGTCTTTCTTTCTTTGATTGAACCTTTAGTCATTGTCTTAATATTCCTTTATGTAGTTTGTTGACAAACTTTGATGATGCTCTTGAGGAGAACCTTGAATGTTATAAGCTAAACATTGACTGCTAAAAGTACAGGTGATGAACTCTTTCCTTGGAAAAAAAAGCCTGTGTTGGTGATATTTGCCTTTAAGTCCAAAGTGAAACTAGGACAATTCTGAGAAGTTAACCTCTAGTGATGAAAGCTAAACAGAGGCACAAACTAAAGCTAATTTGATGGTGTCATATTTCAGCCTTTCCTGCTGCAACAATTAAAAATCACACAACACTAGGTTATAGTCCAACAGAGAAGCACTATCTTTCAGAGTACTGCTCCTTCATGGGGTGGTTGCGGAGTATAAGATCATAGAACACAGAATTTACAACAAAAGTTTACAGTGTGATGTGATTAAAATTATATTTAGATTTTTTTTATTAGATTCCTACAGTGTGGAAACAGGCCCTTCGGCCCAACAAGTCCACACCGACCCTCTGAAGAGCAACTGACCCAGACCTATTCCCCTACACCTATCATGAGGGGCAATTTAGCATAGCCAATTCACCTAACCTGCACATCTTTGGACTGTGGGAGGAAACCGGAGCACTCGGAGGAAACCCACGCAGACACGGGGAGAATGTGCAAACTCCACACAGACAGTTGCCTGAGGTGGAAACTGAACCTGGGTCCTTGGCGCTGTGAGGCAGCAGTGATAACCACTGAGCCACTGTGCCGCCCATATTGAAAAAGACCAAGATTGTCTGCAACAGGACTTGGATGCCAGGTGAAAGTGGCAAGGAAAGTAGTCAGAGCGACAAATAATTGGGCAAGCTGGCTCTGGAGTGATGTTTGTCTTCTCCTTTATTGAAGTCAATAAATGGCCTCAACTTACCTACTGGCCCAATTACTTACCTTTTTTTGGCAGTCTAACAAACTGACTTGTTTCCCGAACAGGGTTGTCAGGGTGACCTGCCTGCTGGGTTGGAATGGTTCTCCATTTACTCAAATCTGGGGGAACTGGGAGCAACGGGGTGGCCACTGAAAGAAGTAGAACTAGAGTAGAGCTTTATAATAAGGTGCCATCCATTTAAGATGACAATGAAGAGATTTATTTTTCTCACAGAGGGTGGTGAGTCTTTGGAACTGTGTCCTCGAAATTCAGTGGAAACTGAGTCTTTAAGATATTGTTAAAGGTAGAGGTAGAAAGCTTCTTTACAGGCAAGCTGGAGAGAATGGTTAGCAGGTAAGGATAGCGCCAATAGCTGGGAACAGTTTGGAGTAGAAATTACAAATAACTATTTCACAAAAATCAGTGAAAGGTAAGACACCAAAAGAAATACAGGGTTTTTGCTGTATTTTCAATCAGTTGAGTGAGAATTTTCTTTTCCCACTTTGATTGAATCTTTTTCCAGTTTGTTAAAGAGTGGCATTAATTGCAATGTGGAGAGGTCATAGGTCTCACCCCATGATTACCATGTTGGAGAGGGAATCCTGGTGTAAGCAGAATGTCAAACAAAAAGTAAAACTAAAAATCCATGGGGAAGAAACAATTGGTTTTATTTGCCTATTATGTGCATAATGTTCTAACGCATCTTTTACTGGTTGCAATACGATTGAGGATTTTCACTTTTATGGGAGTCGGTGCTATCTCACATTGAGTTATTATCCCTTCCCATGCTGCTTTTGTGACATCATCTGGATTACATACATTTATCACTTGAAAATCTGCTAGTGATCTGCTAGCTCGGTCTTAGAGAAACCCCGTCAAGGCTGAACACAGCAGTAGTATGAAGGTGGCAGGTGTCTATCCAGCAAAAAAAACTGGGGTGAATTTTGACAGCAAGGCCTTGCAACTTGGATCCATACTGAATGGTCACATTCAATGGCTCCAGCTCAAGTACAGTTCAGCAAATGCAGTGATGGCACTGTTTGGGCTGTACTTGCAGGAAGATGGCATGTTGATGGGCATGTGCCCTTTAATACTGGATTAGTGGTGCTGGAAGAGCACAGCAGTTCAGGCAGCATCCAACGAGCAGCGAAATCAACGTTTCGGGCAAAAGCCCTTGATTTCGCTGCTCGTTGGATGCTGCCTGAACTGCTGTGCTCTTCCAGCACCACTAATCCAGTATTTGATTTTCAGCATCTGCAGTCATTGTTTTTACCTTGTTGATGTGCCCTTTAAGTCAGGTCCAGGGGGCACCCAGACCAATCAGGCAGGCCCTGGTGAGTGAGAAGACAGTTGCTAAGGGTTGGTGATGACATTGCCATCAGGTGATCAAGAAAGCTCAAGGAAGCAGGTACCTCTGATAAAACAGTGTGGGGTAGCAGGAAAATGATAGGCATGACAACTGCTGTCTTCCCTTATTCCAGACACTCCCCAAAAGGGAAAGGCTGGTCAAATTCAATTGCAGGGTTCTTTTTACCTGTTCTAAACAAACTTTCTGTTAAAGATCAATGTATTATTAGAATTGTGGGAAGAATTCAATATTTCTAACAAAGAGCATTGACATGGAAGCCAGGTTAACGCAATATAATTTTAAGGCACTAACATGGCAACATTCACTGTGGAACCAAATGAGGCTGATTTTTCTTCTGTTTTCGGCGAAGATTTTAATGCAGATATTGAATGCGATTATTCTAGGTCAATTTTATTTTCATTTGGTGTAAGAGACTGTGTGCACAGAGCTAATAGAATTATTAACATTGGTGTTAAAGAAAACGTGATCAACGATGTCTTGTTCAGAAAAGAAAATGATAGAATAACTTAAGGATTAAAGAGACGAGAAAAGATTGTACAAGACTATTTAAAGGAGAAGTAAGAGTTCGTGGATATAAGTCTCATTTTTGTTGTCAGTGATGCAATGTCATATGATGCAATGCTGTTTTGAAATGGCATTTCATCTTTTCAAAGGATGGAGGCTTGGAAGGACAATATATTTTTATTTTGTTTCATTTTGGACCGTGAACTGAGAAAAGGAGGAAGATATTGCTTTAAACTAAGGAGATTCTGTAACGAGATGGCCGCTGTTTTTAAACTCATGTTTACAGGGGCAGCCTGTGTGGTATATAATGTTGCTTACCCCCGAAACAGTGAGAGCAAATCAGACACAATGGGTTCTGAACCAAGGGAATACTTGTTGACAAGACTGTTCTGATTGGATCCTGAGCAAGTGATCATTGTTTGTGTGGCAGCAATGAGCTTAGTCTGCAAAGAGAAAGCAGTAGACGTGATCGATATGGACTTCAGTAAGACGTTTGACAAGGTTCACCATGGGATACTGATTAGCAAGGTTAGATCTCATGGAATACAGGGATACAATCTTACTTCACTTGCCATAACTTGTTTGCTGCTTTGCACGTGTCAACATATGATTTATTATGACCTGAATTTCCCAGTTAAAAAACAAATAGCTGTTCTCTGTTATTTTGATGGAAATGTTTATTTTGAATTGGTCAGCATCTCTGCCAAAACTACATGGAGAGGAGATAATAGTTTCAAGGTCAATGCATTTGAAATTTAAATGTTTATTTAGTTAATACTAATACATTTGTTCCTAATAACTGAGTCATTTGTTTAATTCAATATTAATATTTCAGCAGGAAACTCAACATACTGGTTGTTTGATTCAGGATTACAGACCACTAACATATTATAGGGTCATCAAAGGGAGCATGGGTTAACCTCCAGTTAATGCAACTCTCCCTTGAAGGGCAATGCAAAATCCTACTGTTAATCTGCTTTGCCTAATCTCCTCCCAGCAGTCTCACACATTCAGTCCAATGATTCAGAATAAACTGTTGAAATTTCAAAGGGAATCACAACTTGGGTTCTAGTCTAATGAAAAATAATGGAAACAATTCATATTTGAATGTAACCTGCACCATATCTACTAATATACAGACTTATTATCTAAGACCTGTAATAAAATTTCGACTTCAATCATTCCCGGTTTAAACAATACCATCCTCAGGGACTGGTTTGAATGCTGTTAGCATTAGGTCTCTGGGCTGAAACATTGCCTTGGTGTCTCCTCACTGTACTCAGTGCCAACTGTCCCCATTGCAATCCACCTTTCAATTATCTAGAGGGCTAAGATATTCCTCTGTGGATGAAACAATTGAAATGATTATGCTGAGTTCAAAATGCAATCACAGCTTTCACTCAGCATATTCTTTCTTCCTATCCGCAGCACTGCTATCACCTTAAACTACAGGATTTAAGTTCATTCCAAATCAAACAGACTTGCGTCAGCTGAGTATAAATAGCTTAATACAAATCTCCTGTCTTTTCCCACTGCAAAAAAGAGATAAGTAAGTGTGTCAAAGGCCGATAGTTTAATATCTCCAAGCACATTAACTAAATTGAAGTGAAGCCTTATATAAACACACAGCAAAAGCACTTTTAGTGCCAATCTTACTGGTCAAAATCCTGAACTAAATATAACCTGATCATGTAAACAAGACTTAATAGCCTAAGGGTTGGCTGCTTCACAAAAAGCCAGCTCCAAACAGTTCTCTCCTGTTCAATATAATTCTGAAATTCTTCTCACGAAGGGATAGGAGGGGAGTCTCAGCCTGGAATTTGTTGTAATTAAACTTCACCCTCTTTTTGGGATCACCCACTTGTTAACCATTTCGAACATTTTTTTTCCATCATGAGTAAGTTATGGGATGGACATTAGCAATACAGTGACTTTTAAATGGTCCAGCCAGCCAATTAAAATCACTGGACTTAAACAAGGAGGTCACAAGCAGCAGCCACAATCAAAATTCTTGGAAAATGAAGACAACTAAAACATTTGCATTGACAACGTGGCACTAAAGCAGCTGACACAGAAGTAAGTTTGTAGTAAGTTATAGTTGACACCAAGATTGGTGCTTTAGTGAACAGTGAAGAAGGCTATCTAAGATTACAAAGACATCTTGATCAATTGGTTTAATGGGGTGAGGAGTGGCAAATGGATAAATTTGGATAAATGCAAGGTGGTCCATTTTGGTACAACAAACAAAGGCAGTACTTATATAATTAAAACTGTGGCCTTGAGCAGTTTTGTAGAACAGAGAGAACATGGGGTTCAGGTACATAATTCTTTGGTGTTTGTTACACATTTAAATAGGGTGTTTAAGAAGACATTTGGCACATTTGCCTTCATTGCTTAGACCTTAGGAGTTAGGGCATTATGTTGAGGTTGTACAGGCCATTGGTGAGGTCTGTCTAGAGTATTGTGTTCAGTTCTGGTCTTCCTGTTAGATGAAGGATGTTATTAAACTGGAGAAGATTCAGAACAGATTTACCAGCTTTTGCTGTGAATGGAAGGTTTGGACTATAAGGAGAGGCCGGATGGGCTAGGACTTTTTTCACTGGAGCATAGGATGTTGAAAGGTGACCTTATAAAGGTTTACAAAATAATCAAGGATGCAAAGTGAGTGGCAAGTGTTTTTGCCCAAGGTGGATTTCCAGACTGGGGGCATGCTTTTAAGATAAGTGGAGTTTTTTGAAGAAGGAACAAAGATGATTGATGAGGGCAGAGCAATAGATGTGATCTATATGGACTTCAATAAGGCGTTCGACAAGGTTCCCCATGGGAGGTTAATTAGCAAGGTTAGATCTCATGGAATACAGAGAGAACTTGCCATTTGGATACAGAACTGGCTCAAAGGTAGAAGACAGAGGGTGGTGGTGGAGGGTTGTTTTTCAGACTGGAAGCCTGTGACCAGAGGAGTGCCACAAGGATCGGTGCTGGGTCCTCGACTTTTTGTCATTTACATAAATGATTTGGATGCGAGCATAAAAGGTATAGTTAGTAAGTTTGCAGATGACACCAAAATTGGAGGTGTAGTGGACAGCGAAGAGGGTTACCTCAGATTACAACAGGATCTGGACCAAATGGGCCAATGGGCTGAGAAGTGGCAGATGGAGTTTAATTCAGATAAATGCGAGGTGCTGTATTTTGGGAAAGCAAATCTTAGCAGGACTTATACACTTAATGGTAAGGTCCCAGGGAGTGTTGCTGAACAAAGAGACCTTGGAGTGCAGCTTCATAGTTCCTTGAAAGTGGAGTCGTAGGTAGATAGGATAGTGAATAAGGCGTTTGGTATGCTTTCCTTTATTGGTCAGGGTATTGAGTACAGGAGTTGGGAGGTCATGTTGCGGCTGTACAGGACATTGGCTCGGTCACTGTTGGAATATTGCATGCAATTCTGGTCTCCTTCCTATCGGAAAGATGTTGTGAAACTTGAGAGGGTTCAGAAAAGATTTACAAGGATGTTGCCAGGGTTGGAGGATTTGAGCTATAGAGAGAGGCTGAACAGGCTGGGGCTGTTTTCCCTGGAGCGTTGGAGGCTGCGGGGTGACCTTATAGAGGTTTACAAAATTATGAGGGGCATGGATAGGATAAATGGGCAAAGTCTTTTCCCTGGGGTTGGGGAGTCCAGAACTAGAGGGCATAGGTTTAGGGTGAGAGGGGAAAGATATAAAAGAGACCTAAGGGGCAACCTTTTCACGCAGGGGATGGTACCTGTATGGAATGAGCTGCCAGAGGATGTGGTGGAGGCTGGTACAATTGCAACATTTAAGAGGCATTTGGATGGGTATATGAATCGGAAGGGTTTGGAGGGATATGGGCCAGGTGCTGGCAGGTGGGACTAGACTGGGTTGGGATATCTGGTTGGCATGGACAGGTTGAACTGAAGGGTCTGTTTCCATGCTGTACATCTCTATGACTCTACATAAGGGTCAATTTGTTTTGCACAGAGAGTGATTTATGTGTGGAATGCACTTCCAGAGGAAGTGGTGGATGTAGGTACAGTTACAACATTTAAAAGACTCCTAGATAAGGAGATGAATAGGAAAGATTTGGAGCATTACAGGCCAAGTGGAGGCAGGTGGACCTAGTTTACATTTGGATTATGGTTGTTACAGACTGGTTGGGCCGAAGGGCCTGTTTGCATGCTGTATGAATCTATGACTGTGACTCAGCTAATTAAAAAAGGGCATTCATCTCAAAAGTGGTTGGTGTAGAAGCTATTGGTAGCAGGTTGCTGACAAGGACAATGTTGACTTTACGACCCAATGCACCTGGGCACAGAGTAGAGGGAAGATAGCTAAAGTCAACTGCTACAGGACTAAAAGGATTCAGAGTATGATGATTATTGTATCATCTGTAGGCAAAAGCCATTTGGTTCACTGATGTCCTTTAGCCCTGTTATCATTAACTGGGCTAGCCTACATGTGCTTCCACTGTGGCTGACTGTTCTGAAATTACCTAGCAAGCCATTCAAATTTGGAATTAGGAAAGTTGTCTCATAGACCTGTCAAGCAGCTATCTTCTCTTTGGCTGATGAATCGGCGCTCTTTCATATTGAGCAACACTTGAAGGAAGCACTGAGAATGGCAAAGGTGCAGAGGGTACCCTGGATGGGGGAATTTCAATGTCCCATCACCAAGAGTGGCTCAGCAGTAGCACTACTGCTTGTGTTGGTTGAGTCCTAAAGGACATTGCTGGGTCTGTGGCAAGTGGTGAGGGAAAAATATACTTGACCTCATCCTTACCAATCTGCCTAATGCAGATGTATCTGTCCTTGACATTATCAGTAGGATGACCACCAGGCAATCCTTGTGGAGTCCTGCCTTCACATTGTTAATACCTTGCATCATCACAGCACCATCCAAACTCATGACTACTTTCATTTAAAAGGACAAGTGCAGCAGGTACATGGAGAACCATGACTTGTAAGTTCCCTTCCAAGTCACTCACCATCTTGATTTGAAAATATATTGCTATTTCTTCAGCATGCTTGGAACAAAATCAAGGAAATCCCTCCTCAGCAGCTTTATGGGTCCACCTACAGCACAAAGCCTACAGCAATTCAAGAAGGCAGCTCAGCATCACCTTCTCATTGAGCCATTAGGGATGGGCAATAAATGTTGGCCCAGCCAGCGACATCCACGTCCCACAAGGAAATATCTTTTCAAAAATTATAAATTGTCATAACACAGCACAGCACAAAAAGACAAACAAAACTTTATGGCAAAGAATAGAGCATTCTCAGGCAGTTTAAAAAGTATTGACAACCAGTTGTATGTTCAATCTGCGATCCCATAAGCACTGTAGAATAGGCAGATATAAATAATTATACATTCCTTAAATACATAACATCTAAAGATTTCCTGTCAGCTTGAGGACAAACATAAAGGGATCAGACCAGAAATGAATATTGTCCCAGGAATAAGAAGCCTTTGGCAGAACCTGAAAACATATAATTAACAGAAATGCTGAGGAGAACGAATCCTCCCTCAAGGTTAAAACCACCAACATCCTAATGTTGTTTCACTTCTTTCTGCTCACTCACACTCAATAAAGGGTGGCATATAATCTTTAAAGACATTTCTGGGATTCAAAGTGTTTTGTGGCTTCAGAAGAACAGAGCACTGTCCGTGTCCCTAAGCTATCCAGAAATTCACATTGTGCTGTAGCTCTCCCAAAAACACTGGCAAAGACCGGTGCAGCTGCATATGCCCCGAAGGACGTAGATAATGAGCTTGGGAAGGAACATTGGGTGAGTGACATTGCACAGTCAGGAAGTGTTAATAGCAGATGAGGAGCAGACTTGATGCCTGAAGGGCTGTTGCTTTGCTGCAATGTCTAGATTCTGAACTTCTAGAATAAAAGGAGTTTGTTGTCTTTGAAAGGAATTAATCTACAGGAATCACTTGTGCTCTTAAGAAATATCTTGCAAAGTCTGATTCAGAAATGTTTGTTCGTGATAACCATACATTAGATGATGAATAATTGTCTGCTCCACTTAGTCTCCTGTGGAACACATTTAGAATTCAGGGGAAGCTGAAACAGTGCCCAGTGGTATATATCCTGGCCCTGTTGGCATATTGCTTATGAATGCTCATACTGTTGTTCTAGTAGCCTTGAGCTCCAATTAAAATAAAGCCTTGCTTGTCCAGTTCCAGAATGCTGGGAATACGATTGAGGTAGGAATTCACAGGGATCATTTCTGTTCCTGCATAATTAAGGAGACATTTTGATGAGGATTCTGGCAGGATTGTGGCTGCAGGCACAGAAGGTTTTGTGAAATGTAACGTCTTTTCAGAATTCCAGTACAAACAGCAATGCCAGCATCAGAATGTATTAAGGAACAACCAGTGTCACAGCATCAGGGAATATTGCTGAATCAGTGACAGGAAAATATCCTTGACTAGATAAAGGATCACCTAAAGCCTGGCCAGATCCCCCAATGCCCTGCACAGTGTCAGAAACCACTTAGGGGATTCAAACAGTGTGGAAGCAGGACATTCATCCCATCGAATCAATACCACCTCTCCCACTCAGACCAATCGCATCCCTATAACCTTGCCTTTCTCATGGTTAATCCACCTAACCTGCACACTTCAGGGCAATTTAGCATGGCCAACCATCTAACCCGCACATCTTTGGACTGTGGAAGGAAACCAGAGCACCCAAAGGAAAGACACAGGTAGAATTGTAAGCTCCACACATTTGCCCGAGGCTAGAATCAAATCTGGGTCCCAAGTACTGTGAGGCAACAGTGCTATCCACTGTGCCATCCAGTGTAATGAGCTGAAAATAATTCATCACTTATTGAAAACAAAGGAAAACATGTTGCTAAAACTCAATAGTAAGAAATATAGATTGCATAATTAAATTAATCATTTGTAAGATCCTTGAAATTAGTCAAGGGAAAGTTTGTGCAGGATACTTAGTATGTTGTTAGGATGAAATGCTGACGGCAACCTACAAATGCCAATGGAGCATAATTTTGGAAGAACTAACCAATTACGTAGCTATCTCTATGAGCTCCGTCCAATTAAGGATGGTGGGCAGGCTTCTAATCTAAATTGAATCCCATGCAGCACTGGAAGATTGGAAGCCCCATTGTCAGAGGTGGGCACAGCCAGTGAAGAAAGCAGAACAAGATAGCTTTTCAAGATGGAGGCACCCTCTGTAAACTTCATAATATTCAAATGTAATTGTTGCCTACAGGGATGGCCTATGGCTCTGTTATAGCCCTTTGGCAATTGCAGGGGTTGGAATGGGAAGAAATGAATGAATGTATCACTAGCTCCCTCCAATCCCCACTCCCCACCACTTAACTTCAGCCAAAGATCTGCCTCCATCCATTGGCCAAGATCTGTACATCCTCAAAAGAAATCACATGTGATGAAAATTCCAGACAGTTCTCTGAATTGGCCCTGTAAATGGCACTGCTACAGAAATACAGCTCTTTGTGTCTGATTAAGATGGCAAGACTGTAAATAACTGTAAATAAATGGTGACACAGGAGAAAGATTTGCAAAAGGTATGTTGAGCCATTTTCTTGAATCCTTGGACAGCAGAATTCTTCAAAGTGAAACATTAGACATCGAGCTGAATAGATTTTGGATAAGCATCTTATTCCTAGCCACACTGTTGTTTGTGCAGTAATACACACCGAGCTGATGTGCTGCTCGAGACTTAATTCTAAATTGACTTGCTCTTCCATGTCAGAGTCTTTTTATCCAGAAAATTTCTCATGTATGCAGCAGACATGAAAACCCTGAGGCAGTATAATATAATGAATGATATGCATATGAAAGCCATTGGGCTACAGGCAGCTGATAAATACTGTAACATCACTTGAAGAAACCCAAATATTTCAACTGTATTTGTACTTGTTTTCAAATTCCTTGAGTCTAGAGATATAGCATTTAACACTAGAGTTCCTTCAACTACTGGATATGTTGAATAGCATCTAGGAAAAGGTGGACAGTATATGTCACCTGCCATCTCAGATAACCCTTCCTTGTCTTTGCTAAAACATGTGACAACAGAGCACTGAAAGCAACCTTCAAAGCTGTAAACTTGATTAACATTTTAGCACTTAATATTGAAAACCAAAACAACCCGTTTGAAATTAACTATGTATTTACTCTCACATATTTTCATATAATGCTTGAAGACAATGGTTTTGAGGATTTCCTAAAATTTCCCAATTTACATGATAGTGCTGTTTGAACTGCCTGGTTAAAAACAAGTTAGAGAAAGCAAAGATTTTCTAACAGGTAGCCAGTAAGGGTAAAGTGAATGAATACAGAATTCACAACATTCCTCACCAATCTTAATTTTACAGTGCCATAACACTTTACAATGGTAAAAGCATCTAGATTCTGATATCCAGATCTTGGTGGACTGTAATTACCAGTGAAAAACTAAATCTCAACCACAAAAAACAATTACGCATGTTAGAACAGTCTGTTCCATACTGAAAGGAAAATTAACTGACCCCATTTAAGTTGCTGGCTTTCACCAGACAGTTCAGTCTAGACTTTTCAATCATGCTTTTGAAACTCCAGGATTACCACCAGTATTATTACAACACTAATCAGAAAATCCTGTCTTTATCTGCAGCAAATAAATCAAATGATGTGTGCAGGTCATGCAATGATCTGAACTGGATGGCACCCAGTTTAGTTAGGTTCATCGCTCTGGAGCTGGAAGGAGTTCAGTTAGTTCACACCTGCAACTTACTTGACTTCAGTCAGTAAAGCTCAGCCTTTAAAGAATTTTCCCTGCTGTAGAGTGCGGTTTGTGAATACAGTAAATCCCTAGCACATCTCCAATATTCCATTAAAGTCAATCTCATCCACTATATATCATATTAAACCTCCAATTCAACTCATGCAAGACACTTATAGCACAGAAAAAAGGGACCTTTGGTTTAATCATTCAAGTCTGGAATCAACCCCAAAGAAGATACTGAACCTACACGACCTATGGGAAATTAATAGGGACATCCATTCCACACCCTTCTCAATTTTACCTTTCTCTGGAGTCCATAAAAAGTCAAACATCAAACATTTGAATACCATGAGTTTCTTATTGGGCAAATTAGGTTAGATTACTCAAGTATTAGAAATGAAAGTACCATGTATTCACTCACCACATTATCAACTTCTGGATGAACAATACAGATAAAATTTAAAGTTACATCCTCCAGACAGATAGACAGAATAAATTTACTGATAAAGCTATTCTCAACCTCACAGAAGAGCAGGAGTAATCCTTGAACAATCGCCTTACAGCTAAATTATAAATTATGGCTCCGCAGGTCAGCGCTGTAATGTTCTATGTTCTATAAAATTGTTGGTGTTACTAATTCACTTGTTTAGAACCATCCCAAAACGTTAAGTTTTCTTTTCCCTTTACCAATGCTGAATAATCTGGTATGTATCTGTAAAACCTGGCTCAAGATTGGCAAATAATGTCAAGATGTTTCAGAACTCTTCCTTAATTAGAATGTTCCTTGGTCACAATTTAGTAAGGGAAATACACAATCTAATTAATGTTTGCCATTACACTATAAAAATGCTGTGAAAGAAACGCTGGTGTCCAACATTATTTTGGGAGGTCTTTGGGCAATGTTTTAATAACACGTAAATTAAGTTGTTTTAACAATTTTCATATTTCTCCCCCATCTTCATGTTCCATATTCCAGCCAATCTTTGCAGTGTTCATTTAAAATGCAAGAGTAAGTCCATCATGTATAGGGCTCCTGAACCATGGTTAGAATACACCGGTGCAGAGAGAAAACAGAATACTGCAGATTTAGGTACCACAACTGTAAATACCAGAGGTTTATGTTAATGAGACAAGAAGCAGTCATTAAAGTTTTATTTTAACAAAGTTAGATGTTGTGCACCAAAAGTACAAAAGCAATGTGAAACATACAGTTAAGGACAACAATATTTTTCATTAGAATTGGATATAGTACAACTACAAAAATGATTCATTCAACATTATTCAGGCCTGACCCATCTATTTTCTGTCTAATTTCAGTCCTAATATATTCTATTACTTCTTTTAAATGTCCTTGGAACACAGTTTGAAATGAGAATGTTGGACCAGTGATTATGTTCTTGAACATAAGATGCCTGAATTCATGATTGGAGAAATGACTTCAAATCCACCCTGGCAACTGGGGAATTTAAGTTCAGTAAATTAAACAGATCTGGAATAGAAAGCTAGCATCAGGAATGGTGACCAAGTAATTTCTGGGCTGTCATAAAAATTCAACTGGCTCACTAAAGCCTTTTAAGAAAGGAAATCTGTCATTGTTGACAGTCTAATCTACATCTGACTCCACTGTGATTGACTTTAACATCCCTTTGTAATAGACTTGCTAAGTGAGTCAGTTGTGGATGACCATCTCCTTCTGAAGGGAAATTAATGATGGGCAGTAATAGCTGGTCTTGCCGTGGACAACAAGATCCTATGAAATCTGCAGATTATACTGTTACAGTGTTGTTGTACAATCCTGATAAAATATGTTTGTAAAATAAGTCCTTTTACTGTTTCCAAAAGAACTTTAAACATCCTGAAAATCTTTATTTCCTTTCCAGTGAGATAGTGAATTCTGATGTAGAAGTTAAGATTCTTACAATCTTTTAAGATCCTTGTCAATCCGTAATTAGAAAATGGGATTCACTTGACTATTGTAAGTAAACTAGATCTCTGATTTTAGTTGTTTCACTATTGATGGCTGTGTCATCTATTTCCAAGGCTCTAAGCTCTTTCTAAACCTTTGTATCTTCCATCAAAATGCTCTTTACAGCTTACCTCTATGACTAGGCTTTTGGTCATCAGTCCTAAACATTTTTATGTGGGTTGGTGTCAAATTTTCTTTGACTATGATCCTGTGAAGTAACTTGTGAATTAATACTCTGAACAGTTGCACATATACTTCAAGTACTGAATTAATTTGTAGCAGTTTTCTAGACACTTTCAAGCATTGTCAGTTCTCTTGGAGGGGAGAAAACCGTTAATGTAAAAGTTACAGTCTAGCTCAAGAGACTCAGCCCATGATCACATTGTCCATACTGTTTCTCATATTGATTTTAAAAAGCAAGGTGATAAATTGCATTAATTCATTACAATTATTTCTCCTACTTTTCCCATGGTTAACTTTTGTAAAAAGTAAACACAATAAGGATATTGCATATTCAAGATGTGTGTGCAAAGTGAATTAGGTAAAAACAAGGACTGCAGATGCTGTAAACCAGATCCTAGATTAGAGTGGTGCTGGTAAAGCACAGCAGGTCAGGCAGCATCTGAGGAGCAGGAAAATCAATGTTTCGGGCAAAAGCACTTCATCAGGAATCTATTTGGGCTTTTGCCCGAAACAGCGATTTTCCTGCTCCTCGGATGCTGCCTGAACTGCTGTGCTTTTCCAACACCACTAATCTAGAATGCAAAATGAATTATAAATTTGACACAATCCAAGTACTTCATAATTATACACAATAACCACAGATATTAAGTTACATTATCAAAATGTATAAAGCAGCCTACACAGTTACCGGCTATTAACCTTAGACCAGTACTTAAACTTCAGTAATGAAAAAAAGTTGCATTGCATACAGCAATTTTCTGAAACTTCTCATATTTTCTCAAATTTAATGGTACTTTTCTTGATGTTGTACACAATGGTGATAAAAAAGAAGAATCCATACTAGCATGCTCTTTGTTTATGGAAGGATTTCAAATTTAATTATCCCTCAAAACCTAAGACTTTGACAGGCATCAAGACCAAAATATCCTAGAGTTATCATATGTCAAATCGAATTAGCTAGTCTTAGAGTGGGGTTAGCCTCCATAGCTCTAGGCGCTAGGGGGGAACATCAGGTAGGTTTCCCATTTCTGATCACGATCCATCTACTGTTGGAAAAACTACAACTACTGTTCATACAGTTCAGCTTAACCATTCAGAATCTTCCTTTAAGCCTTCCTAACTTAAAGCTGTACTCTAAATATTCATCCCAATTGAATACCTAAGCTATGCATTGAATCATGTTGCCTCTAAGTATCAGTAAAATGATTATTTCCTTACATTCAGCCTCCATTTTCCATGCAACCAACGAAAGTATAATGCATTCGTGCGGCACCACTTGATTAATTGGGGAAGTTAATAAAATGACAGAACTGAATAACAATTTTACTGAAAGTTTCATAGTAACGATGGGCATGTGAGTGTCCGAACACCCATGTTTGTCTCTCTCTTGTTGATGATACGATTGATAGAAGAATTGAAAAATCTGGAAAAAAAAGGAAAAAGCGGCCACTTTTCCAACAATGCAATGCAACTTAAAATCAAGTTACAGGAACAGGTTCTTCTTTGAATACTTTAGATAAAAACAGAGACTGAAACCTAAAATGTTGTGGTTTGGATTTAGAGTGCAAAACATTCAAACAAGGGATAAGAGTAGACTATCTGACCCTTTGAACCTGCTCCACCATTCAATAAAATAATGGCTGATCTGATTTTAACCTAAATTCTACAATTCTGCATACCCCCAGTAATGTTCCCACCACAGCACCCCCTTGTTGTTTAGCCTAACAGATAATGCTTCAGGCCAAAAGCTGGAAAAGTCTTTTGAAAAACTAGTATAATCATGGGGGCCTGGCCAGCTGTCTAGCTGTGCAGTTCAGTTCAGTTCAGGAGTGAGTTGAGTAAGAGTCACAGGAGAAAGAAGCCTTCTCTCTATCCTTCTGCCCTTATAATTTTGAACTGTAAGTTGCCTGTGCCATTGTTTGCTGTTTGTGCTGTGGGTTTTGGGACTGTTGCAGATATTTTCAGAACAGCTTCATTAAATCAGGTTTGTATTGGATACATTATCCAGTATTCTGTTTTCTGTTCTTTGTGTTTCATTCCATAATTTTGTGAATAAAATTTGTTTATTTAAAAATTAGCAGTTGACCCAACCAATGTACTCCAGGAATATCCACTATACACCTAGCTAGACAAATAGCAAAGTTACGATCTGGACTACCTGCTTAAAAATGTTTTGAGGAGTCTGGCGTAATCCATAACAGATGACACCCAGATCTCTCCGCATCTCAGAGCTTTGCAACCTCTTATCATTTACATAATGTGCTTCCTTTTTGTTCTTTCCATTTTGCACACTGTTTGCCAGATCTTTGCCCAGCCATTTAATTCACCTATCCCTTTGTGGGATACACAAGTCCTCCTCACAACATATCTTTTGTGGAATAGAGTAAGAAGTGAACTTTAATTCTGTGCTAATATTGGCTGAAAAAAAGAGTGCTTCTGACAAGGCCACAGTTGTGAGCAAGTCGGTGCGTTGAAGTCCAAAGGAAAGATTTACATTTGTGTGCTATTTTCTTCAATTTCAACATGTTCCAAAGTATTATACAGCTAATTAACTATTTGTGAGATTTAGTCACAGAATTGGATTTTATGGAATGCTATACAAACCACCTATTTCCTGACTGAAAGTTCAGACAAAGTCTAACCAGCATTGGTATTGACAGAGCCCCGCAAGTAAAGAGGCTCAGTGGAAGCTGGCTTTGTGATGCTGGGGTGGAGAGTTAAAAGTGGATATGACTTGGGCTCTGCCTCCAATAGACATAGGGTCACCAGGATACCAGATGCATTAGCAGGTTAGCTTAATGGGTGGTGAGTGAGGATGCATATTTTGGCATGAGTTGGCACTAAGTTGGCATAAGTCTACAAAGGATTATAAAAAGCACAGGATTAGGTAAAACAAATTAAGTTAGCATGGGGAATGAGTGTCAGAAGAGGTGCATAGATTGGCATAAAGGGTCCAAAGGGCCATGATGGTAGTTACAGGAATTTAGATTATCATGGAGGGAGTACAGGGCAGGGTGTAGCATGGATTTGCATGAATGAGGAATGGGAAGTGAGATGGTGTGAATGAGGGTATGTGAAGGAGAAGGGATGTTTTATATTTTCTGAATCAATGCACTGAATGCACTAAAGCAGCCCTTCCTCTCAGTCCATCTCCAGCTTTATTCGAGAGCTATTGAGTCCAAGCTCCAGTATAATCTCACCCCCGCCATCTGACCAGAAATCTGATCTTTGGGTCACCGTTTTTGGCTTTGCCAAGCCAGGATTTCTTTCCAACTCTACACATGTGGTTCCTGGACAAAGATCTGGGCATTATTTTCCATGGGAAATATCAGCACAAGTATGTTAATAAAATATGGACATAAATAAAACTGGCATTCTTACCATTTTAGGATTGTCTTCTACTTCTTCAGAAAGATTAATTTGTAGGATTTGTTTTGGTATGATCTACACCTCTAGTGAAGAAAGAATTAAGCAAAAATGTCAATGAAACAAGAGTTGCATGGTACAGTTGTTTAGCCATGCTGACTATTCACGCAAAAACTCCACAATCAGAGCTTTTTTGCAAAGCACAACAGTAATCTGCCACCATTCAAAAATGAATATATAATACTTTTACTTTGAATAACTCTACTGTTTCTCTTGAAATTAAATTTCATTTTTTTTCCATATTGTACTCTATCTGCCACTTCTTTACCCACTCTCCAAGTCCTGCATGCTTCCTCAACGTTACCTGCCTCTCCACATATTTTTGTGTTATCTGTGAACTTAGCAACAATGTCCTCACGTTCATGTATAAACGTGAATAGTAGTAGTCCCAACACTGAACCTTGTAGAATTTTACTAGTCACTGGCTGCCATCCTGAAAAAAGACCCCTTTATCTCTACTCTGTCAGTCAGCCAATCCTCTATTCATGCTAGTACCTTGCTGCTCACACCATGGATTCATGTTATATTTAGCAGCCACCTGTGCTATACCATATCAAAGGCCTTCTGGATATACAAATAGATCACGTACACTGGCTCTCTATTATCTAACTTGCTCATTTACTCCTTAAAAAGAATCTAACATGGGCATGACCTACTCTTGATGAAGCCGTGTTGACTCAGCCTTATTTCACCATGCACATCCAAGTACTCCACAATCTCATCCAAACTAATGAACCCTAAAATCTTACCAATGACCAGGCTAACTGATCTACAATTTCTACTCTTCTGTGTCCCTCCCTTCTTAAATAGGGGCACCACGTTAAACATTTTCCAGTTCTCTGGGACCTTCCCTGACTCCAGTGATTTCTGAAAGATCAACACTAATACACCTACAATCTCCTCTGCTATCTCCTTTAGAACATTGGGATGTAGTCATCACCTAATAACTTACATCTGATGTTGTCTCACAAATTCTGCAAACTGCCGATCTTTAGCATATAGATCTATTATCCGTAGTCTGTCCTGGATTTCCTGAAATACCACCAAAAATACAGAGTTACATAATCAATTGTTTTCATCTCCTAATGCATGCTACAAATGGCATAAATATTAGAGGAGCTTTCTGATTGTTATACTTATCATATGTTTTGACTGCATTTTAGTTTTCATGATGAAAGTCAATTCTGAAAGATCAGTTGATTGCAAAAAGAATAAGCCTTAAAATTATATAATGCCCACTTGATAATCAACTGTAACTAATTGACTAAAGAATATTTGGAGTAAAATCAAAGCTGATACAGAAAAATAAACATTTTGTTGAATTTATTTATAGAAAATGATATCCAAAAATCAATAATTTGCACAGGCCTCATATTTGTAAAATAACAGCTCCTAAGGCAGCTGTGTAATGTTTTGTGAAATAGATTAAGGATTACAGTTAAATTACTGAAACCACGAAAAAAAATCCTCAAATGTTTCTTTAACATTATTATGGACTATGGAAAATGTTACCAAAATAAATAGCTATTAGAATTAAATTACCTAAATTGGGGATTTATAACTTCTGTGAATAAAAATATTTTCATCCAATCTTTTGAAACTTGATTATTGCCTCTCTATGATCTCTGTAAAGTCTGATAAAGTTTTAGATAGAAACTCAAACATGAAAGAATGACTCAACAAGATTTGAGTTTTGAAGCTTTTTATTGTAAAAGTTGCCCAAATCCTACCAGGGCTGCTCTTTCATTAGAGAGAGATAAGTAGTGATGGTTTTACCTCAGGGTCACCACGTCTCAGGCAAAGGGAAAGTTCTTCATGGGAACCTCAGCCTGTAGTGGAATTGAACCCATTCTGTTGGCTTTATTTTGCATTGCAAACCAGCCATCCAGCCAACTGAACTACAAATGACTAAAACAAAACCATTATTAAGTAAATATTATTACTTTTTGTGGACAACTTATATTTTAATACAGAAAGTGGCAATCCATTGTTTAGGTATCACTCATTGCATCTTCACAGAATTACATTATTGTAGTAAAAACCCTCAGTTGAAGGCATGACTATTTAAGCCAGACTAAAGTCCAGGATGCCCAAGAAGTCAAGGCTAGAGCAGTGCATCTGTCCTGGAGAATTGTTATGCTGGAGATCATAATGATTGGCAGGAGTAAAACACAAAAGGATTTGAAAATGATGAAAAGGATTCTCTATCAAGGGGACTGAACATGCACTCACCAAGACATATTATTGGTGTGGTTCACATAAAAAAGGATGGGTGCTCAGCCCTCCACCTCCCCATCCACCTCTGAGTATATCCCCACAATAGTAGTGGATAGAGGGGTGGATGGGGTGGGGTTTGTTTGGCACTAATATTGACAGCCTGCATGTCATATTAAAATAAATTGTAAAGGATTGATTCATCTTGCTCGCAGCTCATTTGAACCCAATAATATTCTGCCCATGCTATAAAGGGGTTGGCAGGGGTGGGCAGGCAGGTGGAAGAGGTCTGTTTTTAAAGGGGAAGGGTGACTACTGAACAACAGAGAGGCATCCCAGAAGATGGAATCCTCCCCCCACTCAATTCTTTCTGCATGGACTTTAAAACACCCCTCTACTAACCTTGCCTAGCTTCCTAAGTTGCTTGAACTCTCCCTGCTGAATGAATCCAGTTACATGTGCCTCAGATCCTTCTTTCTGGGAATGCTTGCAATCCTAGCAGACGCCATCAGTACAGGACATCATTCAGATTGGCTAGAAGATGAATGGGCAGCAGCTCCTAAGGTCAGGAACTTCATGACCACCCAATCTGCACCAATTTAGTCCACCCACATTGAGAGGTGGCTGAGGGACAGGCTTCCTCCAGGTCTGTCAGCTGACCATCAACACTTTCCAAGGGGTGAGCAGTGCGCTCACCCTCAAAAGTTATTCCAAGGTGTTGTTTAGAAGAGAGCTAATTCAGCAGCTGACATAAAATGAAGTTTCAGGACTAAAGCTTGTAGTGTCTGAAATATGAAACATTCAGTCGTTACACAAGAGATGGTTCCCAGGTCGCAACATTCTACAGTAAACCTACCTCTTTGCTAAGTTCACTGTGCTCATAGATGTGTCGGATTTCATCACTGCTGAAGTTGGCAGATGCCTCTGCACTGCCTGAGCTGTATGAGGCCAGTTGTGGATAACGTTTATTGTAGTGACTGTAACTAGTTGTGGCATCACTTTCATACATAGGATTATATTTTGTTCCATTTTCCACTGATTCCAGGCTATTACTTTGTCTAGGGAAGGATTAGAACATGCTTTTATCAATATTCTAGCATAAGGCACAGGAATCATTGACAACTTAAGTCATACTTAAGAATACAAACACACATAAGCATGTTAAACACTTTTGTCAAAAAACAAAAGATAATCAAGACATACATTTAGGCCGCATTGGAGAACATTCAACAAAATATTCATGTTAGCATGTTAAAAAATAAACTATGAAGCAGCTAAAACTGTAAAATTCTGTCAGAAAAAAAATGAATAAGATGGACTCTTTTCTTGAGAAAAAACAAATCTAAAGGGTAGCCTGATACAGGCACTTAAGATTATGAAAGAGTTTCGTAGGGTAAAGGTAGAAAAAAAATTGCCATCTTTCCAGCTATAGGTTGTTGGTACTTCAAAGTATTCAGAAAATATTTACAAAGATGTTGCCAGAATTGGAGGATTTGAGCTATAGGAAGAAGCTGAATAGGCTGGAGCTGTTTTCCCTGGAGCGTCAGAGACTGAGAGGATGACTTTATAGAGGTTTTTAAATCATGAGGGGCGTGGATAGGGTGAATAGTCAAAGTCTTTTTCCCAGGATAGGGGAGTCCAAAACTAGAGGTTTAAAGTGAGAAATGAAAGACCTGAAGGGCAACGTTTTCACGCAGAAGGTGATGCAATATGGAATGAGCTGCCAGAGGAGATGGTGGAGGTGGTTACAATTTCCAACAGTCACAAATACATCTGGATGGTTACATGAATAGGAGGGGAGGGATATGGGCCAAAAGGAATTCGATCAGTTCAGAATATCTGGTTGGCACAGACAAGTTGGAATGAAGGGTCTGTTCCCATGCTGTACAGCTCTATGACTCTACAACTCTGTTTGGTGGAGGAAGGAGGCAAAACTACTAGCTGTAAATATAGAACAATCACAGATTAATTAGAGAATTCAGGAAAAAGACCCTTACCCAAACAAAAATTAGAATGTGGAACTTGATGCCACAAGAAGCAGTTAACAAGCCAGTCCCAAAGGGTTAAGTCAGGGTAAGCAGCCAGCTATAGGACATTCACAGAACCACAGAATTGTTATAACACAGATGGAGGCCTTGCTGATCCTTGAGGGCCCTATTCTCTCCCTCATTACCCTATGCAAGGCGGACTTTGTATGGAGCCGCAGAAAATGGTGGGGGGGGGGGGGGCGGCGGGAGATACTAAATGGGTATTTTGTATCAGTATTTACTGTGGAAAAGGATATGAAAGATATAGACTGTAGGGAAATAGATGGTGACATCTTGCAAAATGTCCAGATTACAGAGGAGGAAATGCTGGATATCTTGAAACGGGTAAAGGTGGATACATCCCCTGGACCTGATCAGGTATACCTGAGAACTCTGTGGGAAGCTAGAGAAGTGATTGCTGGGCCTCTTGCTGAGACATTTGTATCATCGATAGTAACAGGTAAAGTGCCTGAAAACTGGAGGTTGGCTAACGTGGTGCCACTGTTTAAGAAGGGTGGTAAGGATAAGCCAGGGAACTATAGATAGACCAGTGAGCCTGACCTCGGCAGTGGACAGGTTGTTGCAGGGAATCCTGAGGGACAGGAAGTACATTATTTGGAAAGGAAAGGACTGATTAGGAATAGTCAACATGGCTTTATGCGTGGGAAATCATGTCTCACAAACTTGATTGAGTTTTTTGAAGAAGTAAAGAAGAGGATTGATGAGGGCAGAGCGGTAGATGTCATCAGTGTGGACTTCAGTAAGGCGTTCGACAAGGATCCCCATGGGAGACTGATTAGCAAGGTTAGATCTCATGGAATACAGGGAGAACTAGCCATTTGGATACAAAACTGGCTCAAATGTAGAAGACAGGGGGTGGTGGTGGAGGGTTGTTTTTCAGACTGGAGGCCTGTGACCACAAGGATCCAGTGGAATGCCACAAGGATCGGTGTTGGCTCCTCTACTTTTGGTCATTTACATAAATGATTTGGATGCGAGCATAAAAAGTATAGTTAGTAAGTTTGCAGATGACACCAAAATTGGAGGTGTAGTGGACAGCGAAGAGGGTTACTTCAGATTACAACAGGATCTGGAACAAATGGGCAAATGGGCTGAGAAGTGGCAGATGGAGTTTAATTCAGATAAATGCGAGGTGCTGCATTTTGGGAAAGCAAATCTTAGTATGACTTATACACTTAATGGTAAGGTCCTAGGGAGTGTTGCTGAACAAAGAGACCTTGGAGTGCAGGTGCATAGTTCCTTGAAAGTGGAGTCACAGGTAGATAGGATAGTGAAGAAGGTGTTTGGTATGCTTTCCTTTATTGGTCAGAGTATTGAGTACAGGAGTTGGGAGGTCATGTTGCAGCTGTACAGGAGTTTGGTTAGGCCACTGTTGGAATATTGCATGCAATTCTGGTCTCCTCTCTATCAGAGAGATGTTGTGAAACTTGAAAGGGTTCAGAAATGATTTACAAGGATGTTGCCAGGGTTAGAGGATTTGAGCTATAGGGAGAGGCTGAACAGGCTGGGGCTGTTTTCCCTGGAGCGTCGGAGGCTGAGGGGTAACCTCATAGAAGTTTACAAAATTATGAAGGGCATGGATAGGGTAAATAGTCTTTTCCCTGGGGTTGGGGAGTTCAGAACTAGAGGGCATAGATTTCGGGGGAGAGGGCAAAGATATAAAAGAGACATAAGGGGCAACGTTTTCACGCAGAGGGTAGTACATGTATGGAATGAGCTGCCAGAGGAAGTGGTGGAGGCTGGTACAATTGCAACATTTAAGAGGCATTTGGATGGGTATATGAATAGGAAGGGTTTGGAGGGATATGGGCTGGGTGCTGGCAGATGGGACTAGATTGGGTTGGGATATCTGGTCGGCATGGACGGGTTGGACCAAAGGGTCTGCTTCCATGCTGTACATCTCTATGACTCTATGACCTTGGATCCAGGAATATTTAACTCCAGGACCTTCCTTTCTTTGAGTCAGGACTGTTATAGCCACCTTTGAGGAGTCAGGACGAGCATTCCTTCCATTAGTTTTTAATACATTTGTTTATGCTGTTACTCACTCTGTAGATTGTTGAGGGACACCTTTGGCATATTGAGCACGAAGAGTTCTGGCTATGCAGAAGATCACAGCAGAAGCTACCAAAAGGAACCCAACCACTGAAGCAAAAGCAATGGCCACCACAAGAGTTTCAGAGACATACTCCTCACAATGCTCTCCTCTGTACCACCAATTTTCACCCACACGACACCTACCAAGAGGGAATAAAACATTGTTAGTATTCATATCTAGATGTAACAATTTAATGTTTGGGCATAATAGACAATGTTTATCTCCTATCATAAGAGCAAACCAAAAGGCAGTACTTGAGGCAGTTGGGATTACATCCTTTAATAGCATGCAAAGCAGAACGTTCTAAGTTGGTGGCCAGATCGCCACAGCCTCAGTTAGGTTTCTGCCCACATCGAGCAGGTCACTGTGAGGACACCCATTGAGACAAGACCAGTGCCAAGAAATGATTGCCAACATTTAAATATATTGAGTCAATGGTGTTTCCAGAGAAATAGGAATTTGGGAGGAGAGGGCAGATTTTGGGAAGTCGGTGTTCATCTGATAAACATGCATCTGGTAAAGACAAAGGTGTTGACCAGTGTTCCATTTTGGATGACAGTATTTGACATAGCACAAGTGCAGACTAATTTACCCTTTCACAGATCAAACTCCTCCCAGGTAGAAACCAGTTCTTATGAATTATTTTTAGTCAGCTCTTTAGATGTGTTATGACATATCTTCAGGACTGCTGGAATTTTACTTTGTTTAAAAATATATTCTCTAACCTTTTCCCTAGATAGTATCTTAATCATAACTATAACATGCACAGATACACACTCAATTGATGCAACATTTGCTACTTTAGCAGAAGATGGGGTGGTGTGAATCAGAGACCGGGAGGTAAAGCCAAAGTGTTCCTTCACAAAAAACCTTCCTGCTCCTCTGACCCCAACATGAAAGTCAAATGAAAATGCTTTATTGGACATCTTCTGGTCTTGACTCCTCTTCCCCTAGGTTCAGCTGACAGAAAATCCACTATGTTTCCTACACAGACTTTTGATTAAAACAAAAGTTTGGACCTAATGACATTGATGGAGGGTGTTCTGCTTATTTGCATGTGGCTTTGGCCAAGTTTCCTTCTTGCTTACTCAGACGAATAGGTTAAAATCAGAGTCTGCACAATAACAGCTGGTGAATCCTATAAAACAATTTTAACTGCCGACCAACTGACCGAGTGAGTTGAGTTAAGATTGCTTAGTATTAACAGCAATAAACATACAGGAATAAAAATACAAAAAAAATAAAAATACAGGAATGCAGCAATAAACCATTTTGTGATATTTTCTATGTATGGATAATATTTCAGCATTATCAGACAATACAGTAATTTGACAGATATTCTGAAGAAGTATTCTGATCTCAAAACATTAATTCTGCTTTTCTCTCTACAGAAGCTGCCAGACCTGTTGAGCTATTCCAGCGCCTTCTCTCTCAATTTCATATTTCTGTCATCTACACTTTTATTATTATTAGTCAAAAGATTTATTATTAGTTTAGCTGAATGTCAGACCACTTCTGTTTTAAGATAAAAAGATGTTAAGTTCCAAGCCAGAAGTTTTAAATAAGAATAGAAATAATTGAATTACACAACAGGCTACTCAACAGCTGGAAGGGTGAAAAATAAGTTAATATCTTTCTGTAGACCCTTTATCAGAAACAATGATATCACTGAGGCTTCTGAAGTCACCTCCCTGAAAGCATAAGAGATGACTTAGATATTTTAATCAACCTGTTCAGAGATGGTATTACATACCTTTGGTATAGCTGGGACTTGAACTTAGGCTTCCTGGCTCAGAGGTAGGGACACTACCACTGCACCACAAAAGCCTTAAGAGAGCTGACTTAACAAACAGTCAAAACAGAATTACCTGCATCACATAATTATTTTTTAAAATTGATTTTAATTCACTTTTCTCAAATTATCAGACTCGGTAACAACTGCAACTTCATTTGTGTAGTGATTTTAATGTAATAAACTATTCCAATGTGCTTCACAGAAGTACTATTGGAAGAAATTTGACATTACGCTACATAAGGAGATATTGGGATAGGTGACTAAAAGCTTAATCAAAGGAGGTAGGGTTTAAGGAGCAACTTAAAAGGGGCAGGAGAGAGGTAAAGCATCAAAAATATTCAGGGAGGAACTGCAGAGCTCGTTGTTACAATCCTGTGAGGAACCATTTGCACCTAAAGAAGAAATCCAAACCCACTTAGAAATTTACTGAATGGACCATGCTATAAGATTTCACATTTTGTTAACCAAAACAAGATATGTCGTGAAATCTTTATGGTTCATTCAAATTTCCTGGGACCAAGTCAAAAAGAACATCACCACGCTCTGGATTAATTTTTTTTCAGTGTTACAGCTGTTTGCCACAGTATAAGATTTAAGGAGGCTTTCGGTTGTGACCTTCCAATTTCATGCTGATCTTATGATTCTGTATTCAATAGCTCAAGTACAGACTTCCCTGTGGCGTCTGCACAGAGGTTAAAAATCAGAAAACGTCCTTGCTTTCAAACTGCAACCAAGTTGATTACTTCCAGAATTCCTACTGTAAAAAGGTTAACTGCCTTTCACAGAGGATTACTGTCGATTTATGTCTTTAGCTTCCAGCTAAACAAGTTTTCAAGTTGTTTTTCCCCTTTCCAACTTTGCCTTATACCAGCTCCTTTCAAAGGCTGGGTCATGGATGATTTACTCTACTTTGGCTCTAGCCTTACCTCTTGACTCTTAAGAGTTATAAGCTGAAAAAAGACTCCATGCTGACACAGTGTCTTTACTGCTTATCTCAACCCATCCTGCCAACTGTCACAGAAAATTACTCTAAAACAAAGAACTGGACTCAGCTCTCCCTATCTCCATGGCAAGTGACACACTACCAGCTCACAGGTAAAATGTAAATTAACAAATTGGACTAACATAATTTAGGATAACTGGCCCGAATGGATGAGTTGGACAAAAGGGCTTGTTTCCATGATGCACATCTCTACGAATCTAACTGCCATTCAATTCCAAAATTTTCCTTAATTCTTTCCACTAAACATTATATTCTTTATTTAGAATAACTGCAATGTCATGTCTCCTATTCTTTAGCTAAGTAAGCATTCCTGCTGTTTATGATCTTACCTGTCTAATTATTAACTTTGTCAACATGGCACCGATGTTTCAGTGTAACAAACTCCAAGACTGTTTGAATTGCATTCACTGCAGGGTTATTGCCAGTTTCTAAATCAGGTTTTGCCATTTAACATATATTAAGTACCTCAACCTCTAAACTAAAGGTTATATGTTAACACATGTTTGCATAACAGTGTTCTATTGCTGTCACTACGCAATCATTGTTTGAATAAGACTGAGTAGTTAAAAATCTTGCACATATACATAATGTCATACTTCAATAACATTAATATCCAGAGCAAAAATGATGATTGATTCAAGTAGCTGCTGGATATAAAATTAGCAATATGCAAATATATGATTAATTAAATGACAATCTGACAAAAATCAGTTTCAGTTACTCGGGTAGGTTAAGCTACCAACAGCCACAAAACCATTCTGTTCCCTCATTCATTAAAGATAGCATTCATAGCTTGCTACATTAAAAATTACATCATTCTGAATAAAATCTTACTAAATTTATCCACAAAGCTAGAAGAACATGCAAGAAAAACTTATAAGAATATTTCTTTGCTTAGTGGCTCTCAGTCTTGAATCTTCAACAAGGTTATCAGATGTAATAAGGTAAAAACAATGACTGCAGATGCTGAAAATCAAATACTGGATTAGTGGTGCTGGAAGAGCACAGCAGTTCAGGCAGCATCCAAAGGGCTTTTGCCCGAAACGTTGATTTCGCTGCTTATCAGATGTAATCCCTGTTGTCAAATTCTTTATGTGTGAGATATATGTGTTATGGGAGTTGTAACAATCAATCCTTTCCTGTGAAGCTACAACACTCAGAGCATTGCACAATAATTCATTTCATGACAGTCAAGCAAAAAAGAATCAAGATACTTGGTTCTGATCCTTAAGCAAATTTTTCAATTCCTAATCTTTTGACTGGGCACTTTACTGTGTTCAACAACTTCAGTCCACAATCCCAATTTGTTTAATTTTATTTGCCTTTTTTTTTATCCTTTTATTTCTCATATTTTTGATTTCAAACAGGAGCATTCCTGCTCGAGGCGCAACTGACTTTTCTTGCCCCACCACCATTTCCTTTGGCTGTGTAAGACTATCTTATGCCATTCAATCTCTCCTGTCTTGCTTTATCCTTGCTCCACCCAGCCCTTGCTGAAAACATATTACCTGTACATCACTAATTTCTCACAATTCTCCTGAAATGGTCTTGACCTGAAGTTTTAACCCTGTTTCCCTCTCCACTGATGCTTGCTGAGTACACAAGCACTTTCTCTTTTTACTTCAATAAAATGTGCAGACTGTTACGAAGGAGAGGGCATGAAGTTTGATGTGAGGACCGAAGACACACACACATTCCTGGCCTTCCACAGTCTAAGCTCATAATAAATACTCTATTGTTATAATCACACCAAGAAACTCAACTATTCCACTTAATGACATTCACGAAAGCTTGAACAATAATCCAGGTTGGGAATTCATCATTTTCTTGTTCAGAATCTAGAAATGGACATTAGTCAAGAATGACTGCATACTTGGTGAAAACTAGCACTACACACGTCACCATTCAACAAGTGAGTATGCATTTTCACCAAAAGTAGAGCAAACTAGTGAAAAAACAAGCCCGATGATATTATAAAATTTTAATGTGGAATTCATGCAGAACTCCACAACTGTGGAGTCAAAGTTAAAAAAATTATTATCCTGAATTTGGTGAGCACAGCAACAGAAAATTCAATATATAGCTGCAGTAGTGAGGAGATTCAGGCTGTCTGCTGTGACTGACGGCATAGGGCTCCAGTTGTCCAAAATGTCAGTGATTGTTTTCAATACCCCTGACATTTATATCAGAGTGCTTTTAGATCATGGAAGGACATTGAGTCATAGAGATGTACAGCATAGAAACAGACCCTTCGGTCCAACCCATCCATGCTGACCAGATATCCCAACCCAATCTAGTCCCATCTGCCAGTACTTGGCCCATACCCCTCCAAACCCTTCCTATTCATAATACCCATCGAAATTCCTCTTAAGTGTTGCAATTGTACCAGCCTCCACCACATCCACTGGCAGCTCATTCCATATACATACCACCCTCTGCGTGAAAACGTTGCCCCTTAGGGCAACTTTTATATCTTTCCCCTCTCACCCGAAACCTATGCCCTCTAGTTCTGGACTCCCCAACCCCAGGGAAAAGACTTTGTCTATTTATCCTGTCCATGCCCCTCATAATTTTGTAAACTTCTATAAAGTCAACCCTCAGCCTCCGACACTCCAGAGAAAACAGCCCCAGCCTGTTCAGTCTCTCCCTATAGCTCAAATTGTCCATCCCTGGCAACATCCTTGTAAATCTTTTCTGAACCCTTTCAAGTTTCACAACATCTTTCCGATAGAAAGGAGACCAGAATTGCACATAATATTCCAACAGTGGCCTAACCAATGTCCTGTACAGCCACAGCATGACCTCCCAACTCCTGTACTCAACACTCTGACTAATAAAGGAAAGCATACCAAACACCTTCTTCACTATCCTATCTACCTGCGACTCCACTTTCAAGGAGCTAGGCACCTGCACTCCAAGGTCTCTTTGTTCAGCAGCACTCCCTAGGACCTTACCATTAAGTATATAAGTCCTGCTAAAATTTGCTTTCCCAAAATGCAACACCTCACATTTATCTGAATTAGGCTCCATCTGCCACTTCTCTGCCCATTCCCCCATCTGATCAAGATCCTGTTGTAATCTGAGGTAACCTTCTGTGCTGTCCACTACACCTCCAATTTTGGTGTCATCTGCAAACTTACTAACTGTACCTCCTGTGCTTGCATCCAAATCATATATATAAATTACAAAAAGTAGTAGACCCAGCACTGATCCTTGTGGTACTCCAGTGGTCACAGGCCTCCAGTCTGAAAAACAACCCACTACCACCATCCTCTGTCTTCTACCTTTGAGCCAGTTCTGTATCCAAATGGCTAGTTCTCCCTGTATTCCGTGAGGTCTAACGTTGCTAATCAGTCTCCAATGGGGAACCTTGTCGAACACCTTACTGAAATCCATATAGATCACATCTACCACTCTTCCCTCATCAATCCTCTTTGTTACTTCTTCAAAAAACTCAATCAAGTTTGTGAGACATGATTTCCAACACACAAAGCCATGTTGACTATCCCTAATCAGTCCTTGCCTTTCCATATACATGTACATCCTGTCCCTCAGGATTCCCTGCAACAACCTGCCCACTGCCGAGGTCAGGCTGACTGGTCTATAGTTCCCTGGCTTGTTCTTACCACCCTTCTTAAACAGTGGCATCGCGTTAGCAAACCTCCAGTCTTCAGGCATCTTAACTGTGACTATCGATGATACAAATATCTCAGCAAGAGGCCCAGCAATCACTTCTCTAGCTTCCCACAGAGTTCTAGAGTACACCTGATCAGGTCCTGGGGATTTATCCACCTTTATGCACTTTGTGACATCTAGCACTTCCTCCTCTGTAATATGGACATTTTGCATCTCAGCTTGCAACCGGTGTTAGACTTTTGCACAATGGATATGTTATCTGTGCAATTTGCAAAGAAGTACTAAAAACAAACTACAAGACAATGTTAGAATTATGGAATCATAGACTTTTACAGTACAGAAAGAGGCCATTTGATCCATCATGTCCGTACAGACTTCTGACAGCGCTACACAGCTAGTGCCATTCTCCAGCCTTAAATTCATCACATTCAGATAGATACTCAGTCCTCTTTTGAAAGCTCCTATGGAATTCTTCTCCACTACTCCCTCAGGCAGCACAATCCAAATCCTAACAACTGCCTGTATAAAGAGAATTCTCCTCATCTCACTCCCAGCTGTCTTGCTGACAATCTTGAAATTGTAAGCCCTACTTACTGACATCCTAACTAATAGAAACAGAGTGTCCTTCTTTATCTTGTCAAAATTCTTCATAATTTTGAACACTTCAATAAGATCACCTTTTAACCTTCTCTATTTCAAGGAGAATAAGCCCAATTTCTCTAATCTTTCCTCGTATCCGAAATCCCTCATTATTGGCGCCCTTCTAATAAATCTCCATTGCATTCACCTTAAATACGGTGTGCACAAATGATCACAATACCCCAAATGTAGTCTGATCAATGGTTTAGAAGGGTAGCATTAATCCCTTGCTTTTATATTCTATTCTTCTTTTATAATAATGTAGACATTGTATACTCTGGTGCTCCCCTCAAAGTTGTACCATTGTACTTGTATTGCCTTTCTGTGTTTCTTCCACCAAAATACATTTCTCACATCAGTGAGAAAATAAAACACATTTCTTAAATTGTGTACTATTGTATGCTTTATGTTGTCATCTCTGTCCTTCTTAGTGTTCTGAACTTTCCCGTGTTAATGGTATGAGTGCTGTATCATATTTTGAAATGGATCTCCCTAGTTCGGAAATAATCTTGGTGAATGGCTGCATTATCAACTGTCAAATAGCATAGATGCAAAAGGCATCCATCTACAATTAACTGATGGACCCTGTTGCTGTAGTTACTGGGAACCCAGTGCATTCAGAATAACTTGCATTGCCTCATGTACAGGGCTATATTGTGAATAGTGCCACCAAAAAGCTGTTACATGGCGATCACTGCCATCTTTATTAATGTAGAACACTGGACTTTTATGGAAATTCAGAATCCTTCCATTGCTGCAATAATTTCTTGAAGCAAAATACCTCCCTGTCTGCCTGGGGGCTATATGGCTTGAAGATTCATTTGATGTTCCACAACACAACTCTTATGGAACTTGGAGGCACACACAGCTGCTACATTCTTTTTACACAAGCTATCATACAATATAATGTGCAACAAGACAGTGCCTAATTGTGCTGCACTAAGTGCTGCATTCTCTTACAGTTCAAGTGAATCACTGCTTCCTTAACAGCATTAACTTCCTCAATGCCTCATCTGGCAATTCCTTAGCAATATCACTATGTATCTCCCATGAATATATCTATGTTGAATTTTGATGTTCTCTTCTATCAAAAATATATTTGACTAAGGTTGAACTTGTCAGCACTTTGCAGAATCTTGTTGTTAATATGTTTTCTATGTTCGTGATCAGACATTTTCTACAAGCATTGAACTATCTAACTTGATTATTGATATTTTGAATAATTATAGTCATTAAATGCCAAGTTGGCTGTAAAGAGATTTCAGACAATTATCATTAATGAAAGCACAACATAGCTGACTCTTATTTTCTCATTCAGTCACCAGGATCAAATGTTCACAAATTAGATGTTTGAATTAAAATTTCAGTAACAGTTTCATGATATGGAAGATGGGTATGTTTTACTCCCATGTCTAATAGAGAGTTAAACTTTTGAGTTCAAAATCTTCAACAATGTTTTTAACCAGGTTACCAAAAAATAACATTATTTTTCTGAACTCAGATTACCTTAAATGGAGATTTGAAAAAATATACAGGTGCATAAATTAACATTGATAATATGGAAAACAATCTTTCCTTAGTAGATACAGTTATGATGAAAATCGTACTTAGCAATTTATTTACACAATTGAAAATCCGAATATCTGAACAAGGACCAACTGGCAATAAATTTGTTGGAAGATGTGAAAAGAGAGAATAGCTGATCTGACTTCCAGATTCTGTACTACAAAACAAATGATGCAATAAATTAAATACGATGCTTGTTCAGGTTATCTGAATATGACATAAGAATTGTTATTTTGCTTAACTAAGTCAACTGGAACATACCTGCAGATTGCTCCTTGGCCTGGAATTATATCACATTTGCCATCATTAAGACAGAAGTCTGTGTCTATATCACAAATACTTTGACAGGGTAAGTCATCCACACTCATATACCCAACATTACAGACACATTCTGACTCTCCTGTCCAGTGATTCACCAAGCATTCAGAATGTTCATTGCAGGCTTGAAACTTGCATGGGTCAGCCCCATTACCTGAAATCACAAGGCACAGCTGTGTATTAGTTACTGTCCCTGTTACAAATAGACAGTACATGGTACAAAATAGGGTTCATTGAATACACAATGGAAAATACAATGTGCACATCACCCAGGAATTCTCTCCACCATTCGGTTTCCTCCCACAGTCCAAAAATGTGCAGATTAGGTGAATTGGCCAGTGCTAAATTGCCCGTAGTGTTAGGTGAAGGGGGTAAATGTTGGGGAATGAGTCTGGGGTGGGTTGTGCTTCGGTGGGTCGGTGTAGACTTGTTGGGCCAAAGGGCCTGTTTCCACACTAAGTAATCTAATCTAATCTAATCATCGCATGCAAGTTCCCTTCCAAGTCACAATCCATCCAACTTGGAAATATATCACCATTCCTTCAGGGTCATTGAAACTCCCTTGTGAATGGATTTGTAGGTCCACCTACACCAAATGAACAGTAGCAGTTCAAGAAAGTAGCTCACCATCACCTTCTCAAGGGTGACTAGGGACAAGCAATAAATAGTGGCCCAGCCAGAAATACCCACCATCCCATGAGCGAATTTTTTTAAAAGCCTTAGGATATTCAGCATGTTTAAAAGCAGCATAAACATTTGCTGGTGTTATTCTTACTAATGTTGTCTTGAATTATCATCTTTAAAAGTTCTCCGACCAACAAAATCAACATAAACACCTTGGGATTTTCTCTAATTCTGGTTGCCCAGGAAATTTCCTGGCCCTTTTAGGACTCCTAACTCCTTGTTTAAATCCTTTCCTGCTATCTGCATTTGTTGAGGGCTCTGTCTGTCTTCAGTTTTCTAAACCTTATGTATGTCTCCTTTTTCTTTTTGACTAAGCTCACATTTCTTCTTATTCATGATGAAGGGCTTTTGCCCGAAATGTCAATTCTCCTGCTCCTTGGATGCTGCCTGACCCGCTGTGTTATTCAAGCTCCCCCCCCACACTCTCAACTCTAATCTCCAGTCCTCACTTTCGCCTCACAATTTCTCCTGTCATCCAAGATTCATGAATATTACCATTCTTAACCTTCATTTTCACGGGAATATGCTGGTCCTGAACTCTAATCACATGTCCTTTAAAAGAATCCCATATGACAGATGTAGATTCATCCTCAAACAATCGCCCCGCCAATCTGCATTCCGCAGTTCCTGCCTAATGTTGTCATAGTTAGCCTTCCCCTGATTTAGTATTTTCATCTGAGGACTACTCTTTTCCTTATCCATAAGTAACTTAAAACTTACAGAATTATGGTCACTGTTTCCGAAATGCTCCACCACTGAAACTTCAATCACCTGGCCGGGCTCATTCCCTAATACTAAGTCAGTATGGCCCCTTCCCTAGTTGGGCTACTTACATATTGCTTCAAGAAGCCATCCTGGATAAACCTAACAAATTCACTACTCCTTCCAAGCCCTTGGCACTGTGAGTTTTAGTCAATATAAGAGAAAATAAACACACTTATTTTGACAATCCTAAAGTTTTTACATTTTTCTATAATCTGACTAGATTATAGAAAATAGATTATCGGGGGCATAGCTTTAAATTAAGGGGGGGGTAGATATAGGACTGATGTTAGGGGTAGGTTCTTCACTCAGCGAGTTGTAAGTTCATGGAATGCCCTGCCAGTAGCAGTGGTGGACTCTCCCTCTTTATGGGTATTTAAGCGGGCATTGGATAGGTATATGGAGGATAGTGGGTTAGTGTAGGTTAGGTGGGCTTTGATCGGCACAACATCGAGGGCCGAAGGGCCTGTACTGCGCTGTATTCTTCTATGTTCTATGTTCTATATCTGTTTCTCTATCACCTGCTGCCTGTTCGGAGGCCTGCAGTACAATGCCAACAAATTGATTGCATCTTCCTAATGTTGAACACTACCCACAAGGCATTGCTGAATGAGCCCTCTCAAATGCCCTCCCTGAGTATAGCTGGCATATTCTCCCTTAACAGTAATGCAACTTGCCCACTTCTTTTATATTTCTCTATACCACACCTGAAATATCTAAATCCCAGAATGTTAAGCTGCCAGCCTTGTCCCTCTCCCAAGCAAGTCCCTGTTATAGCTATAACATCATTGCTATAGCATAATATAAGCTCTAAATTAATCTGCCTGACCTAGTATACTCCTCACAGTTAAACAAACACACCTCAGATCGCCAATCCCACCATGTTCAGGAACCTCTCCCCTGTCTGTTCTTCCTCTTCATCTTACAGGTCTTGGTCTCTAACTCTTTCTTGGTCATTTCACATGCAGACCCACTGCTCTGGTTCCTATCTGTCTGCCCTGCTAGTTTAAACCTTCATGGAGTAACATAAGCAAACCTGCAAGGATATTGGTGGACTTCCAGTTTAGGTGCAACCTGTCCTTCTGGAAGAACCTGCCCTGGAAGACATCCCAATGATCCATATACCTGAAGCCTTTCCTTCTTCATCAGCTCTTTAATCACGTACTTAACTGTACTATCTTTCTATGCCTAGTCTCACTGGTACATAGCACAAGGAGTAATCCCAGGATTACAACCACAGAGGTTCTGCTTTTCAACATATTATCTAACTTCCTGAACTCCCTTTGCATTACCTCATCACACTTTGTGCCTATATAATTAATACCAATGTGTTAGTACCAGATGACTGACCATTATTGACAGGTTTATTCCTTTCACCTTTTTCTAAACTTTTGAACCCCTTGGATCCTTGGTGCCATCACCATATAGAGTACTGGAGTTACACAGCATGGAAACAGACCCTTCAGTCCAACTCATCCGCACTGAACTTATATCCTAAACTGATCTAGACTCATTTGCCAGCATTTGGCCCATATCTCTCTAAACTCATCTATTCATGTATCCATCCAGATACCCTTTAAATGCTGTAATTGTACCAGCCTCCACCACTTCCTCTGGCAACTCATTCCATACTCGCACCATCCTCTGTGTGAAAAAGTTGCCCCTCAGATCCCTTTTAAATCTTTCTCCTCTCATCTTAAACCTATGCCCTCTAGCTTTGAACTCCCCTACCCTAGGAAAAAGACCTTGGCTATTCACCTTATCCATGCACCTTCATGATTTTATAAACCTCTATAAGGTCACCCTCCTCAGCCTCCAAAACTCCACGGAGAAAAGCCCCTCCCTATAGCTCAAACCTTTCAATCCTGGCAATATCCTTGTAAATCTTTTCTGAACCCAGTCAAGTTTAACAACATGCTTCTATAGCAGGTTGAAGGACAATTGGAAGATGGTGGCTGGATACTCAAATATTTCCACCATTACTTACTCGGTAACCCATGTAGCCAAAGTGACTGTCAATCACTTTCAGCCAAACGTACCAAGTAGACAAACCACCTCAGCCTCTTCCTGTGGTCCCCAGCATTACAAAAGTGTGTCTATAACCAATTTGATCCTCCCTGGGTGATATCAAAAATGATTGAAAACTGGAAACTCCAAGGCCACATGCCCTGATAACATTTGCCAACAGTACGGAAGACTGGTGTTCCAGAACCACCTGCACCCCCACAAACCTGCTCCTTTACCATTGCAACACTGACATCTTCTCAACAATGTGGAAAACTGCTCAGATATGACTTAGAGACAACGAAAGGACAAATTTAATCCAGGCAATTGTCACCCGATCAACTACCTCCCAGTCATCAGCAAAGTAATGCTAGGTGTTATCAATAGTGCTATCAAGAGGCACTTACTCAACAATAAGCTGTAAATTCTTAGTTTTGGTTCTACTCAAATCACTAGACTTGTGACTTCTCTCCAGCCTTGGTCCAAACATGGACAAAGAGGCTGAATTCTGGAGTTGATGTGAGTTGATGCAGCAATTGACTGAGTGTGTCATCCAGGAACTCCAGCAAAACTGGAATCAATGGGCTTCGGCGGGGTGGGGGAAGCTCTCCAGTGGCTAAAGTACTATGTGGAGCAAAGGATTATTGTTGTACTTGACAGAGGCCGATCATCTCAGCCCCAGAACATTTCAGTAGGAGTTCCTCAGGGTAGTGTTATGATCTGAAGTGAAGCTTTACTGATAATTATACAATGCTCAGTATCATTCATGACTCCTCAAATACTTAAGCAGTTCACATCCAAATACTACAAGATCTAGATGACATCTGGGCTTGAGATGACAAGTGGCAAATAATATTTGTGCCACACAAGTTCCATGCAATGGCCAACTTCAACAAGAGAGAATCTAACTATTGCCCCTTTAAGTTTAATGGCACTGCCACCACTGAAGCCCCCACTACCAGCATTTTGGGGGTACTATTCACCATAAACTGAACTGGAGCAGTTATTTAAATACTATAGCAACAAAAGCAGATCAAAATTGGGAATTTTGCAGCAAATAACTCAGTTCCTGACTCCTCAAAGCTTGTCCACCAGCTACAAGGCACAAATTAGGAATCTGATGGAATAATTCCCACTTCCCTGATGAATGCAGCTCCAACAAATGAAGAAACATCACAACATCCAAAGAAACTTGCTTGATTGGCACACCACCCGCCAATTTAGGCATTCACCCTCTCCACCACTGATGCATAGTGTTAGCTGTTTGTAAAGCTTGTAAAGTTTGTAAAGCTTGTAAAGTTTGTAAAGTTTGATGCAAAGCAACAATTCACCAAGAGTTCTTGAACTACTCCTTCCAAACTCATAACCTCTACCACCTAAAAGGACAATGCAGCAGGCACACAGGAACACCACCCAAATTCCTTTCCAAGCTACATACCATCCTGGCTTAGAGCTAGATCATTGTTCCTTCATTTTCTTGGATCAAAATCTTGGCACTCCCTTCCTAACAGCACTTTTTGTCTATTGTAGACGGATTGCAGTAGTTTAACGATGCATTCATTCCACCTTTTCAAGAGCAAATAGGAATGGGAAATAAATGTTGGCCTTGCCAGTGATTCCCACACTGCTAGCAACATGCAAGTGCCCTAGCTAAACCAAAGTTGATGAAAGGACCACCACTGAGCCTGTAAATTTTGGAAGGAATAGCAATGCAGGTTGCTGGTAAACATAATTCCTGAATCACTGACAGAATTGCAAGCCCATTTTCAGTGTGTACATTTTTCTCTATCTTCCCTGTTGTAGCCTGCCTTTTCTAACTGTTTTTATAGATAACATCCATCTGGAAACATATTTATTTTATGCTGCTTTTCATTCTGCTTGTTTAATTAAAAGATTAAATTGGATATGTCTTATCCTTCTGATCAGCACTATTTTTAGAGAGTGTTTATCACCCTTCATTCTCCAATTGCTTCCATTCTTTAATGCCCATCTCACCATTTTAACTATTTGCTAATGCCTTTGCTCTTTCAATATCTTTACGTTGTCTCACTAATATAATATTTTATATCATTGAACAAACTCCTACTTTTGCATAAAATAACCTCAAGGTCATTCAATCTGTTATCCCTGTGAACAACTGGGGTATCTACTATTTATTACCACTTCTTTATTTTCACTCCTCATTTGAGATAACCTTATCTTTTAGCTGTCAGTTCTTTTGCAAGTCATGTCTGAAATGTTAGCACCTTTTTCATTCTAAAGACTGTGTCCTTTCCTCCCAGTTAATTGATTCCAATCAATATTAACTGGAATGATATCATTTAAAATTGTGTGGTAAGACTTATATGATTTCAAATTAATTTCAATAGTTAAATATATTCATAAGTTTTTCATGTTTGGTCTTATTCCACATGAATATTGAGTAGAAACTCAATAATTGCTATTTATCATAAAATACACTCAGCTCATAATGGGTATTAAGTGACTTACAATAGTCCCTGTGTTCCACAATATCAGATATCTATTTATGATGTGGGGAGCCAGTGTTGGACTGGGATGGACAAAGTTAGAAATCACACAACACCAGATTATAATCCAAAAGGTTTATTTGGAAGCACTAGCTTTTGGAGCACTGCTCCTTCATCTGCTGGTTGTGGAGTATAAGATCGTAAGACACAGAATTTATAGCAAAAGATTACAGTGTCATACAGTGATATATTGAACAAACCTGGATAGTTGAACAAATAGCAGCAGCAATAGTTGAATCATAGGGTGAGGTGAAGCAGTATCAGTTCCAGTAGCACTGGTTCGGGGTGGTGGGATGCTGTCAGCTCCAGCAGAACTATGTAGAAGTGGTGTTTGGGGAGTTTGTCATCTGCACTCAAGTTGAGACAGGGTGGGTTACCAGCTCCTGCAGAACTGTGTCAGGGGATGGGCTGCTGTTTCCAACTGGAACTGGTGGCCTAGAAGGTCAGGGCCATATGTTGTTGCTTTATTGAGTATTAGGAAAATTGGGGAGGTGTGTTTATTGTGGTAGTCAGTTAGAGTCAGGGGGTCAGTTTAATAGGCATACAGGAATTAGATTAGGATTTTAATTCTCCAAACATTTCTGAATAATTTAGATAAATCGGAAGCCTTCAAATTCTTCAACTTCAATGGATCCCTTTTGGAGAGTTTCAGATACAAGGGAATTGCCCGATCATAAATTTTATTTCCTGGGCAATTTCCCATGGAAACAGCTGCACCAGGGCTTTTACATCACTCCAAAGTGTAACCTTAACCAAACTGTTTCAATAAGTACCTGGCCATTGGAATATTTGGGCCTTTTGTCTGTCAGAAATGCACTTGAAATGCGCTTTAGCCAACTCCTTTTCTTTTATTCTTGCATTTGTTGCCTATGCCTGAGTTACTCTTAAACTTGGGTGCCATTTAGAATTAGGCAGCATCAAAGGAGAAGGAGAATTGACGTTTCGGGCATAAGCCCTTCTTCAGGAATGAGGAGGGTGTGCCAAGCAGGCTAAGATAAAAGGTAGGGAGGAGGGACTTGGGGGAGGGGCTTTGGGAATGCGATAGGTGGAAGGAGGTTAAGGTGAGGGTGATAGGCTGGAGAGGGGGTGAGGGCAGAGAGGTCGGGAAGAAGATTGCAGGTCAAGAAGGCGGTGCTGAGTCTGAGGGTTGGGACTAAGAAAAGGTGGGGGGAGGGGAAATGAGGAAGCTGATGGAATCTGCATTCATCCCTTGTGGTTGGAGAGTTCCTAGGCGGAAGATGAGGCGCTCTTCCTCCAGGCGTCGTGTTGCCATGGTCTGGCGATGGAGGAGGCCAAGGACCTGCATATCCTTGGCGAAGTGGGAGGGGGAGTTAAAGTTTTCAGCCACGGGGCGGTTGGGTTGGTTGGTGTGGGTGTCCCAGAGGTGTTCTCTGAAATGTTCCGCAAGTCCTATACATTGGGGAGACAGGCCGCCTACTTGCGGAACATTTCAGAGAACACCTTTGGGACACCTGCACCAACCAACCCAACCGCGCCGTGGTTGAACACTTTAACTCCCCCTCCCACTTCGCCAAGGACATGCAGGTCCTTGGCCTCCTCCATCGCCAGACCATGGCAACACGACACTTGGAGGAAGAGTGACTCATCTTCCGCCTAGGAGCCCTCCAACCACAAGGGATGAATGCAGATTCCTCCAGCTTCCTCATTTCCCCTCCCCCCACCTTTTCTTAGTCCCAACCCTCAGACTCAGCACCACCTTCTTGACCTGCAATCTTCTTCCCGACCTCTCTGCCCCCACCCCCTCTCCGGCCTATCACCCTCACCTTAACCTCCTTCTACCTATCGCATTCCCAACGCCCCTCCCCCAGGTCCCTCCTCCCTAACTTTTATCTTAGCCTGCTTGGCACACCCTCCTCATTCCTGAAGAAGGGCTTATGCCTGAAACGTCAATTCTCCTTCTCCTTGGATGCTGCCTGACCTGCTGCACTTTTCCAGCAACACATTTTTAAGCTCTGATCCCCAGCATCTGCAGTCCTTACTTTCTCCCTGCCATTTAGAATTAGGCCATTTTAGAGGGCAGGTAAGAGTCAACTACTGTGGATCTTTAATCACATGTAGGCTCGTCCAGGTTATAAAAAAAGACACTTTTCCCTGAAGGCCATGAGTGAAGCAAATGTTTTTTTTTAAAACCACAATGGTTTCATAGTCAACATTACGCTACCATTTTAAATACACATTTTACTGAATTCAAATTTCACCATTTGCTGTAGTGGATTTGAATTCATGTCCCAGAATTCATGACTCCAGACTCTAGCCTGGAGTCCTAGATTACTAGTCCATGATGCCATCCCACAATTCAGAAAATTTGGAAAAGAGGTTTGTGACTAGTAGAAAATTATCATCATGTACGGTAAATAAATCTGTTACAATTTTGGAGAAAGGAGCCAATGGAATATCATGAGGTTGTAGAGATTTTTTTGTGTTGCTGTGGTTGGGGACTCTGGCACGTTTTGCACTTCCTTGTTGTCTTCTCCTTCTCATTGCTGATCCCCTGCCAATACACAAAATCCTGCGCCAGGCGTCTTTTTGGCTCAGGCCCATATGTCCCTGGTGTAACTCTGTCAATATCTTCTGGTGAAGAACTTTATGCATAACCTCTTCTTCCACTTCAAAACTTATGCCTCCTGAGATAGCTAATTCATTTGTGAACAGCCAAAAGCACTTGAGTATGTCTGGCATCATTTTTATTGTGTTAGATCATGCTTTGATGATAACTTTTTAACGTGTTCTTTTGTGAATCATTAGTTCTTTCTTCCTGAAGGTGGTTGCATTTATGCTGGCCAAAATAAATAAACGGACTTTAAATATAATCTTTTATCTCAAAATCCACATTGTCTAATTGTAAGTCGAATGGACTTTCTGCATTCTTATTTGAATTTCATTGTAGTCTATGTGGTGCATTTCTTAGTGGTTTGCAATTATTTACAAAGGTTTGTGGTCAGTTTCCTCAAATAATTGTTTATCAAACAGATCCTCGTGGAATCTTGTGATGCCAAAATTCAAAGCTAGTGTTTCGTACTCTACATTGGAATAACTGGATTCTGCTTGCGATAGGCTTTCAGATCAAAATAAATTTTGTTTACTATCTTGCATGTTTCCTTGCACCTTAGTACTGTAAGATACAAGTTTCCAATTTTGCATGTTTGAATGATTCAAACACAGACTGATGGCCCTCCTGCCATACATATAGGATGCTTTCATTTAGAGATTTATTAACAAAGGTGCCTTCTTTCAAAAGTTTGGTAGAAAATTTGGGGTGACATGGTGGCTCAGTGGTTAGCAATGCTGCCTCACAGTACCAGAGACCCGAGTTCAATTCCAGCTTCAGGTGACTCTGTGGAGTTTGCACATTCTTCCTGTGTCTGCATGGGTTTCCTCTCACAGTCCAAAGATGTACAGGTTAGGTACATTGGTTATGCCAAATTGCCCATAGTGTCCAGGGATGTGCAGGACAGGACGATTAACCATGGGGAGTGCAGGGTTACAAAAATGGGATGGGTCTGTGTGTAATGTTCTTCAGAGTGTCAGTTTGGATTTGGTGGGCCAAATGATGTGCTCCCACACTGTAGAGATTCTATGAAAGTGCTAGGAATCTGAGACATCTCTGCAAACCTCATTTGTGTTGGGTGGTAGGCATGTGTCATACATCGTTGACTTTGTCTGGGTCAGGATAGTTCTTATAATCTGAATTAAGGCCATAAGTAGTAAAGTAGGCCATTGAGTCTACTCTACCATTCAATGAGATTATGCTGGTTTGATAATCCTCAACTCCATTTTCTTTTAATTTGATTCATATTTCTAAAATGTGACAAAGAAGGCAGAGGGAGGCTTAAATTTTTTTAACCCAAGACATTTGGACAGCCTAAATGTACTCCTGACATAGACATAGGCCAGCTCTTACTGACAGGGTTTTTAAGTGGAATCAGGGAAATGAAGTGCAGAACCTAATGCATGCATGAGCTTTTGGGCTCTCTAACTACCACTTGATTAGTGATGTGTTGGGCTCTGGGTACTGACCATTGGCAGTTTGTATTTGGGGTAGTTCACTGCCAGCACCCCTTTTTTTCTGTGCTGATTCCAAAGGCCTGTCTAATAGACAGCGGTTGAGAATAGACTATTGCCAGACTTTAACAAAAAAAGGCACTTGTCTTACACAACAAGATGTAGGTTGTTGCGTGATAGCAATAGATACAAATAATATTGACTACATATAACATAGAACTGTACTGCACAGAGTGGGCCCTCAGCCCATGACTAGTGAAGCATAATTACAATGATGAGGGGGCTAGAAATGGCAGGTCTGTCTCCACCGGACATCATATATGACTGTCTGATTTTGAAAACAAAGACTGTGAGACATCTTTAGATTGGGTGAAGATGAATGCAAGTTGATCATAATCTCCCTCACAACCATTATCTTACATAACAATAACAATCATGGCAGAAAACCCATCAAAGGTTGTCTTCCTGTTCCCTTCTATTTGATGCCCAAAACTGATGAGGAAATTGAGGAGGATGCCAGGAAGTATCATCTTCTTCTACAACATCATTTGAATATCTAGGCTGGAGCTGTGTGTACTCCAGGTGCAGAACTAATCGCATTCTTCAGGAAAAACACCGCATACAAACAGTGTCCAGTCAATATCATCTTCATGTATTTAACAGCTGAGCATTCCCCAGGAGCAAAAAATAAGAAACCTCTCCTGGCAATTCTTTGAAAATGTTGCCACTCTTACTTAAATAAAAAAAATCACACAACACCAGGTTATATTCCAACAGGTTTACTTGGGAAGCACTGTTGTGTGATTTTTAACTTTGTCCACCCCAGTCCAACACTGGCATCTCCAAATCATTACTTAAAGTACAACCCCTATATACAGTCCCTAAATGCTGCAAATTTATGATTATGATTAGATTCCCTACAGTGTGGAAACAGGCCCTTTGGCCCAACAAGTCCACACCGACCCTCCAAAGAGCAACCCACCCAGACACATTCCCCTACATTTACCCCTGACTAATCCACCTAACACTACATGCAATTTAGCATGGCCAATTCACCTAACCTGCACATCTTTGGGCTGTGGGAGCACCTGGAGGAAACCCACATAGACACAGGGAGAATGTGCAAACTCCACACAAACAGTCGCCTGAGGCAGGAATTGAACCCGGGTCCCTGGTGGTGTGAGGCAGCAGTGCTAACCACTGAGCCACCATGCTAAATTTCTTTTGGCAATTATTCAATTAATCCTGAAGAATGGGTCACAAGAGAGTTGTAAACAAAACCTGGCTTCAATTTTATCTCCACAGATCTCTGTGAACTCTGTTGAACCTTGGGTAATCTTCTTAAAGTCTATAACTATTACAAGCACTGAAGCCAGGTATGAACATGAGAAGAATTTAGATTACTACAATCCTATTAATGATATAGTAGGGTGGCCAGAAACGCACGTACAAAATAACAGCTATCCAAATAACCTGTGTTAAAGTTAATTTTTATATAAGGTAGTTGGACCTTGCATTTCAGCTCCTTTAGTATTTATTATGAACAGGATTCTGCTCATCAAATTATGACGCTGTCAGTCAATACAGGAAGGGACTCTGCTTTTGTACCAATAAAAAAAATTTCAATATCTCACAATTATCACTGAATTATCAAATAGAATTGAAAATTGGTTTACTGGTGACCTTCATGCAACTGTGGAATAAGCAACGTCACCTTGGTTCTCACCTAAAGTAAAGGAGGAAAATATGAATTCAGAATAATTCAAAGGGAAGTCAATTACAGGGCAGCCGAATGTTCAGTTTGGGTGAAATTTCATTCCCATTACAGTTTTTTTATTTATTTATCTCTAATCTACACATTGGGTTGGATTTTACACTTTTCAGAGGGAGATGCACTGGAAGGTGAGTGGTCCACTTACCTCCTTCCCACCATCTCAGTTTGGAGAATTGAATGTCACATGACCAACCAGGGACCATCCAGCAAGAGGCCCCCTATTTGGAGGTGCAACCTAATGCTCTGCCCAATGGGGGATCTAGGCTGGGATATCATGCAGCTGAAGGGTTATGCCCAACAGGACGTTAGTCGGGGTTACTAATTTAACGGACTCCCGCTTATTGAATCTGTATTTGCTTTTAAATGAGGCTTTAAAATGTCAAAAGATTAACTCAAAAATCATTCGGATGTTGTCACCTTCACCCAAAGAAATTGCTGTTACATTTAGCCATGGTCCCAGCAGGAGCTTTTGTTGTTTGGCCCTTGTGTCATTCCTTTAAAAATTCACTCATGGGCTGTGGACATCGCTGGCTGCCCAGCATTTATTGCTGATCCCTAGTTGCCCATGAGAAGGCAGTGGTGACCTGTCTTCTTAAACTGTTACAGTGTAGATGCTGTAGATTGACCCATAGCTCATAATTATGGAATTCCAGGATTTGACCTAGCGACAGTGAAAGAATAGCGATATATTTCCACGCCAGGATGTGCAACTCATTATGCATACAATATAGTAACCCCGATGCATTCTCATCTGACTTCCAAGAAAGAAAATGGATGACAAAATCTTCCATGTAATTGTCTTTTTTAACATGTTAAAACAGCTTGTTAATTTGTGATTTAAAATGCTGGCAGGGTTTCCAATTTGCACATTTGTGTTGTGTAATATTTAAGGCAGAAGTCATGATATCAGGCTGGCATTCCATATCATCACACCACGTTATATTTTCACACCATTTCATAAATATCTTATATATTCCTCATCCAGTTGTTAACAACAACAAATTAAAATAATGGCAACCAGCAAAAATGAAAGCTGTACTTTCTTCTTCATTGAACAATGCATAATAATTCATGTTAAAAGGTTTGCCCTCACACATGTTACTTGACAGGATGAGTTTTATAAAATCAAGCCAACCAACTTCACAAAGCACTTTCCTGGAGCAAAGTAGATGAAAACATTGACATTATCAGCCATTCACATAGCTTGTGCTTACCGGTCATGCTTCAGAATGGATAATGGATACAACAAAAGCAGAAAATATGAGCATCTTATGGAAAAATAAACAAAACAGTAGAAACTATCTACCTGATTCAACATCCAGAGAAAATCTATCAATCGCAAGGTTCATCGTCTGGTATGCTGTGTTGCAGAAATCATCCAGGATTAGGTAAACTGCATTGGTAACATTCTGTGGAACAGGCTTTGCAAACTTCATCCGGCTGTTAACAATAATGCTACCATTTCTGAAGTTTAAGATTTCAAGGTGCTTGAAATCAGTCAGGTTGGACTGAAGGTAGGGAACCAGCTAGAAAAGAAGCAAATAAAACTCTTGATAAGCATTGAATTGCTTCCTATACAAGATTTACATTTATTACATTTTGTGTTTACTGTCATTTTATTTTTTCAAAGTGTCTCAATTTTCCAAAAAAAGGAAGAATAAGTTTGATAAAACTTATCAAATTCTTTGAGAAGGAATTCACAGTGGATGTGGAAAGGGGGATACTGATTTCACGGCCTTAAAGAAAGCCTTTGCACTGGGATTATTAGAAACTATGAAGTGGTTAAACAAAAGTATGAGAAAACAGAATGAAAAATTACTTAGGAAAGATAACAGAAATTAAAATTATAGGCAAAATTTCTGTGTTTGTTGGAATATAATGGAAAATAAATTGTTTATGTATGGGTTTAATGTAGATGTGTTTTTGGAATTCCAGGGTTTTGACCAAGCAATACTGAAGGAACAACTGTAATATATTTCCAGGTTAGGATAGTGACTGTCTTAGAGGGGAACTTGCAAGCCGTTGTATTCCCATGTATCTGCTGCCCTCATCCTTTTAGTTGGTTGGTTAAGGGTTTGCAAGGTATTGTCTAAGAAATCTTTGTGAATTGTTATAATGAATATTATGAATGGTATACACTGCAGCTACTGAGAGGCAAAAGGAAAAAGCGTGAATGTTTGTGGATGTGATGCCTCTTAAGTGGGCTTCTTCATCCTCGATAATGTCAAGACTGGAGTATTGTTGGAGCTGCACTTATCCAGGCAAGTAGGAAATATTCCATCATACATCTTACTTGTGTCTTGTGGATGGGGGAACAGGCTTTTGGGAGTCCAGAGGCGAGTTATATACCACAATATTTCTAATCTCTGACCCACTGTTGTGGCCACTGTGTTTATATGGTTAGTTCATTCTGTTTCTGGTCACTGGTAATCCCCAAGGAGTAGATTTTGTGCAATGGAGAACAAACATTTTTTTACAGTTCTTTTCTGTTGGTACTGGCACAATTGGGATTTATGTAATTTAAGTTGATTAGTGTAAATTGACCTGTATTTTAAAAACAGTTGGATCTCTGAGACTGTTGCCTGACTAATCTGCAATTGTGGCAGCTAGTATATGGTGAACCATGTTTGTTGGCTGCATATCAATCACTGTATTCTGTTAAAAACAACCTTCTAAACATGCTTTCTTGTTTCATGACATTGATCTCTGGACCGTTAATTGGCATTGTTATAAAGGTTGAACTGTATCCAGGAAAGGTCTATAAATCATTTAGCACTTCTAAACCTTGCCATATTGTGTCACACAGTACAGAACTTGCTAAATTATCAATTACTTCACTTACTGGATATGAAATAGCTAGTAAATGAAAGAAGTTTCTTGAAATCAGTATACAGCATTTGTTGCCAAGTTTCAGTTCTGGAGAAGCCTAGATTAATTACATGAACGGGAAATGTACTTGTCCACATAGAGTACCTAATTTGGAAGACCGACCAAGCAATAAACGTAACTGTTTCATCCAGAAGATCTGCTGTTAGTCCAATTCTTGAGGATTTTCACACTCAAAAGTGAATCCTAACTTCACATTGTTTGATTTCAATTTTTTTAGGATAATTTTAAATAAGGTTTTTGTATTTCAATACATAATTTAGCCTGCAAAAAAAAAACTGACTAAATTTTATTGGCTTATACCCACTAGCATGTTATTATCTACCTTCTTAAGAACAGAAAATTAAGTAGAGACATCCTGGAAATTAATTCTTACTTCGATCAAAATGATTAGTTAATTATAGTATCACATCTACCAATTCAGATTCTGCTGTGTTGTTTATGTCAGGAACTCAATCCTTTCGATGTGATCATGATGTCCCTGCACTTATCACCCCCATCCTTAGTTACTCCAATGAAATCTCCACAGCAGCTTTTGCAAATCCTGGTGATCTTGCCAATGCCAGAGCAGATCTACAGCTTCACTTCCAAATGTGCAAATCACCCCAACCCTTCTCACTTTGAAAGACTGCCATTCACATTTGAAAGACATACCTTGTCTTTCCACTGAGACATAGCCAATTTGAAATCTCATCCCCTCTTGGTGACTCGCTTACTTACGCTTGGGCAGCTTGCCCGTTACTGGTTAATAAAACCTAACCATCAAAATAGGCTATATAGGCGTATGTGGCCTGAATATTTTTACAATTCAATATCATATCATAAAACACCAAAATTGGCTAAAGGGATTTGACTATCTATCATGTACAAACAAATGTAAATTTAAATCAGTTATTAGGAGGAAATAGAGACATAGGAAATGGGAACAGGAATAGGCCATTCAGCCTTGTGAGTCTGTTCCGCTAGTCAATATGAACATGACTGATCATCAAACCCTGTTTCTACTTTCATCCCACACCCTTTGATGTCTTTCGCCTTAAGAGTTATATCTAACTCCTTGAAAACATTCAATGTTTTGTCCTCAACCATTTTCTATGTCAAAGAAATCCATAGGCTCACCACTGTCTGGGTGAAGAAATTTTTCCTCATCTTGTAGGAGCAAATAGTAGCTACCATGAGTACAGGATCAAAATTAACGTAAACAAAATAATATAGAATTGGTTTATTTGATATAGGAAGCTCATCAAAAGTTAAGTGAAACAGAACTGCCCGATCTGGCACTAGGTGACAAAAAGATGGTTATAAGATCATAATTCTGTTCCAAAAAGAAAATAGTTATTGAAAGGATCTCCACAATTATTCTTGAGAGTCAAACTTGCCTCATCAGCTTTGATATGGCTTCGCCATTGTTAAGGGAAGCAAGAATTTACATCACACTATTTGTCCTTAAAGCATGTCAAACACTTTGCCATACAACAGAACACATTTTGAATGTAATCACTGCATTAATTATCACAAACAAACTATAATTCAGTGATTTAAATGTATATTTGAAAGAGACTGAACTTACTAATTCCAAGAATTGTTGTTCTAGTGCTTTATATTCATGTGAACTTTTGTTGAACAAGTCATCTGAGAAAATCATATTCGTCACACGTAGGCTGAAGAAGACTACTAGTGCCTGTCGAGATCTGTGACTTTCTCTAGCTGTGGTGCTTGTTGGAACAGTAACTGGCAATTCTGCGTAGATGCTAGCCATTTCTTCATTATCTGATTCTTCACGATGCTGGAGTATGTATGGGGGATCCAACTTATTTGAGATATCTTGAACTTCAAACATTTCTATTTTATCCTTGGCTATATCTTGAGGAGGTTGTATTTCATTGTGCTCCTCAATAATTGAATCATGGTGGTCTATTGGGAAGTAGTCTGTCGTCATATCCATTGCTATGGATGTCTTATTGGCAGGTTTTACTTCAGAAAACACTGTCATGTATATTCTCTGAATGGATTCATCATCAGAATGAATGCTGTTACTAGATTTACTGTATGCTTGAACAGTGGCTGATGATTTATTGACATTGTGCTCTGAAATAGATACACCCAAGCCTTGCACTGCTACTTCTGATTGAGTAGTAGATCCCATCACTGTGGAAGCAGCAGTATTAGGTAGTATAGGGTTATTCCATTCAGTAGCAATAACATTAGCGATTTCAGTGTCTAGTGGAGCTAATATTGTAGGAAAAGGTTGTAAATCATTAGACAATTCTGTGTTTGATTGGACCCCATTTGAAGAATCTAAGCTTGATTGGCTTATAGAGAATGTATCTCCAAAGGGCTGCGTCACCAAGATTGATTCTGTGGTTGCTTGCAGCAAGGTAGAGATATCTGCCACCGTCAGTGAGTCTGTCATCAGTTGCTGCATATTGGAAGATGCTGTGATAAACTGCCTTATTGAGGTTGAGTCTTGGATCAACTGACCCACTGTGGGTTGTTTTATTACCATATCTTCTGTGGGGAGAGATTTTGTTACTGTGTGCGCCATGGTGACCAATTCTAACATTTCTTGCTGTGCAGTGTCCAATTCGGTTATTATGTGCCCCTTGGCAAACAATCTCGTAGTGAACTGATCCTTAATGAAAGAGGTTTCTGGACTTCCTTTGGTAGATGGCTTTGTTCCTAGATGCTCTGTGACAAAGGCATCCATTGTTGTTTGACTTTTGGTGGATAGTTCAGTCACTGGCAGCTCGGCAACAAATGGCTCTTCAATTGATTCCAATGTTGTTGCATGTTCTGTGAAGGGTTGAGCCCTTAAGGTTGAGTCATTGGAATAGTAATTAAAGACATCTGTGGGTTCAGATGTTTGTATTGTTAATTCATTATCTGGCAACTGGTCAACAGGGGCTTTTTTACTTACTGTCTCTGCAATGTGAGGTTTGATTTCAACACCAATATCACTGTATGAAGCTGTTTCATTTAACAAAGGAACATCTATTTCATTAGAGATACTTGTATCGATAAGAATCTCAGGAGGCTCATCAGTCAAATCCCCAATAGTTACATTTGGTACATTTGTCGGAGAATCTACAGTAATGTCATCAAAGATTGGCATATTTGTGAATTGAATGGAATTGCTGACCAGTGATTCATTATCTAGCTTATTGTGGAAAACTGGCTGAAGGGCTACAGTCGCCCAGGACCGTAAAACGTCTTCCACAGATCCTGTCCTGGATTCATAGTTGGAAAATGTACCACTCTCAAAACTAAGCCTCTTTGTTGTACTATCAGATGCATCTGATGTAGTGATTTGTATTGTGGACAAATCAGAGGTTCCTTTCATTTCAATATCAATCAGTGGGCTTAGATCTGAAACAGATGGTGCAAATATTACATTCATTGTGCTCGTTGGCATCTTCTCATTAGAAACATTTTGCTGTTCCACAGGATTTATATAGTCAGTTAATATAACAGGAGTATTTTCAGCTTCTGACATTCCTTTGCCAGTTGTTTGATCAGACTGAAAATCAATAACTGTTGAATGTGACTGTAATAGCTCTTCAGTACTCAACATGGAATCTCCTGATCCATCCTCCTTGTCTGCAAATTCTAAAAGTTAAAAGCACACATTACTTCGCTTGTAAATTCACTGGAGACATGAAGTAAGTATCAGTGACCAGGTCAATGCTATTAATATCTCCACAACTAGGTAAAATCCACTCTTCATAAAGTTGAGTTTTTTAAAAATGTTTTGCATCCAAATTAGAAATTATTTCAAATTGATATCATAAGTGGTTGTGGCAAGAGGTCTTGGTTGACATTAACTGAATCCATATGTTGCAGATCATGTTGTGTTCAAACAAATGTTACTACCCTGCTATGCCAGATATGCTGCTTGTTAAAAAAAGCCCCTTCTTTCATATTGAATGAAATGTCTGACTATGAAAATAAGTCATTGTGTAGGGACTTCTTTTGAAATGGGGCACTGTGCCAGATTAATATAGACAGAAATCAAAATTCGATCTATTCCAGCCAGTCAATGTTGTCAATGTGGACAATCATACCCATTCGTGAGTGTTTGACAAATGTGGAATAACCGTGATTTTGTCATTCTCCATTTTGCTGACAGAAAAAACCTGAAAAGCAGTTACCAGTTTCTTGATTTTCTGGGTCAAACTTGATGCCTCCAAGTGTAAGACTGGTTGATCGCTCTGTAAAGGAAAACACAATCAAATTACTTGATTCTTGTCAGTTCAGATTTTAATCTCCAACACATTTCTCAATCCTGAAGTGTATTCATTACAATTGATATTGTTTACCATTCATGAGCTGAAGAGTCTCTGGATTAAAAGTCAGTGATGCATTCCCAATTAGATTTTCCTTGTGTAAGGCCTCAACTACAAGATTCTTGAAATCCATTAATGTGTAGGCAGCTGTCAGCTGATGTTCCAGTTCAAAGGAAAGATCATCTTCTATTTTTTTGAGGTTCACATCGACTAAATTAAGTGTTTCGTTCTGCAAAGCTGGTGTATTTCCATCAAATGTTACAGTGTAGTGAACCGCCACATTATTACTGCTGCACAGGAAATAACATGTGTTAGCAGAACATAAAATCACTACAAGCAGTGGTTAAATGGATTTGGACTCAGATGGAGAAAAACATTTTCTACTACATGAAGAAGTTGTCTTGAGTTAACACAGATCACAAAGCTGGAGTTTATGAGGTTTTAAATGTAGTTTTGAGAATTATGTTAATTGAGTCAGCCCAGAAGCAAAGTAGTTGATTTTTCCGCGTTTTACACAACCTTGTGGTTGCTTACATTCAATCCACAAACAATTTTCAGAGGTTTAGTAAAGCTGAAAGAAGGTGTGAAATTGGCACAATACATCTGCCTGACAGACACAGCAACTTGCGAGCTGTCTTAAAATCACGAAGGAAAGCATTCTCCACACATTTGCCTTGCCTGCACTAAAGAATTATAAGTTGAGCTGAAAGAGAAAAAGAAATCTAAAGGACACTCAGTGTTTCTGATTTCAGAAGGCCACAGAGATGTTTGAAACATTTGGGTACCTCTAGTTACTTCTTATAAATGTATTAGCATGAACGTAACCTTGCACTGTTAAACTCATCTTCTTGGAAGTAATTCTACCTCCAATTTTAGTTCAAATGGTAGCACATACCAAACTCTAGCCCCAACAAACATGAAACTGCCAACTACATTAGGGAGAAAAACACAGAGTTGGGAATTTAACTAATGACAATTACAGTTGCAAGAGATGACAGGAATAAAAACTAACATGTTTCATAGAGACATAGGAAACACAGCAAAAGGAATTATTGTTTAAGCCAGGATCTTTTCATTGGATTTGAATTAATTTTAATTAAAGCATATATATATTTAATATATGTCTTGCTAAAGTCTTTAAAATGCTGTAGTTAAAATCATATTACCTGTCTGAATTGGGATGTTTCCTAAAATAGAAGGCAAGGAAATTTATATTAAACTTCAATATGTATAAAAGCAAAGGGCTCATTTCATTTCTAAAGATTATTTTAAAGTTGATAACATTTTCATTCTTGCATGGATGAGTGTGAAGGCAGTACACTTCTACTTGTGTGATTCTTGGATAAGAAATATAGACAAAAGACTTAAACAAATGTGAAAGTTACCCATTACAACATTCTATTACAATGGTCCAGAGTTTGTTGTTTGCCACAAAATATAGGCGTTCACAGCTGGCTTTGAAGAATGCCTTGCTGAGAGATTTTATGATCTTTGTGGCAAAAACCTCACCCCTCATAACATGTAGTAGACTTTTTTCTATTCTTTCATGGGATACGGGCGAGGCGAGATTTTGTTGTTCATCCCTAAATGCTACTTGTGGTTGCTGGCACATTTCAGAGGGCAGTTAAGTGTCGACCATGTTTCTGTAGATCTGGAGTTATATATAGACCAGATGAGATGGCAGATTTCCTTCCTAAAATATTTAGAAATTCTGCACAAAAACGCAAGTACGTTTTCACAACTAGATCTGTTATTCGGCAATAGTTATTACCCAGATCATAGTTACAAGCATAATTACATTGGATTGAACAAGGCTTAACTTATGTTTTTTACAAACAGTGATATGAGAACAGAAGCGGAAAATTCTCATCACATCAAATAGTTTGAATGGTTGTCAGCTCTAAGGGTGAAGTCAGTGATGTCCTCACTGCAGCCTGTGTCAAAGCACAGGATAACAGATTGCATCGGGGGGAGTACTCCCCACTTGCTTGAATGAGTACAGGTCCAGCAACACTCAAAAAGCTTGACACCATCCAGGATAAAGCAAAACGCCTAAATGTTGGTGGATGCAATGGCATTCACTCCCTCCACTGCCAACATTCAGTAGCAGCAGTGTGGACTATTACAAAGATGCATTACAAAGGTCCTGAGACAACACCTTCCAAGCTCATGGCTGCTACCAACTTGAAACACAAGGGCAGCAGACACAAGTTCTCCTCCAAGCCATTCACCACCCTGACTTGGAAATATATTGCTGTTCCTTCGTTACTGCTGGGTCAAAATCCTGGAGTTGCCCTCCCGAACAACATTGTGGGTCAACCCACAGCACATAGACAGCAGTAGTTTAAGAACGCAGCTCACCACCATTTTCACAACTTCGCTCCCAACCGTTCAACACTCATCCCATCCCAACAAAATTCAGGCCCCATCACTTACAAAGTGTATCACAATACTCCTATAGCATGCTTATTTGTAAGATTTTTACACTTAGTTTTGTAGAGCATTTAAGATACAACACATAAAATCCAAGTGATAGAACTCCAAACCTGAACTCCAAAATGTTAATTGTCTGATATCCTGGAAACTTTCCAAAAACATTCTCCATCTGAAATCATATTAAAAAAAGAGATGCGATAATAGTTTTAGCACATTTATAAATCACTGAGTTAAGGACAACTTACAAGTTGAAAAAAAATCACCACACAACCATGTGTTACAAATGCATATATTACAAGATTATTTTTAATCCAGAAATTATGGGATAAATGAACAAAAATTTGGTCTATCTTATCAGAGTGGCCTGGAATTCTGGATTTAAGGGAGGAAGTTCTGTGTGATGTTGCTGGAATGGTGTTAAGAGTTATGATCTAGGCTAATCATGTTGTCTCTAAATTTCACTTGAAGAGACATTCTGCCCTTAAAGCATATCAGAAAAGGGCATGAAGTTAAAACATATAACAGAAGAGTTTAAATTATTTATATAACTCCTCATAAAGGATTTGGAAGGCTAGTGGGAAGGATAGTTTTAAAACATCCAAATGTTTTTCAGGTCAAATGAACACTTTAAAATTAAAGATAATTAATTTGAATTTTTATCTGAAGATCGTGTATGTGTGTCACTATGCCCCATGGTGTTGATTTGAGTGGCTAAAGTTATTCTGTTTTGCAAAATCTCAGCTGTATTGAGAAGTCTGCCTCATCTGTGAGAAGGCAGAGAGACAATCAAGTGGTGATCAGGGCTGGGGCAGAGAAACCCTCAGGAGCTGGGGGTGTTATGGACTGACTGCAGGAATTGTGAGTGGGGTCATGTTCAGAATTAAGAATTAATTTCCTTGACAGATCTGGCAGTGTTTAAGTGGAATAGATCATCAATGAAAGTTACACAGAGAGCAATCTGAAAGTAATTGCTATACTGGGGAATTAGCAGAATCACAGTGAGTCTCTCGGAGTTAAGATACACAGGGCTGGGCTTTCGCATTTGAAATTAAGATGTGGTGGCGAGCGGGTTTCTTGGAATCCACGCCACCCTGATTTTTCGCACATGGTCTTCTGCATTGTGCCTCATTAATTATGCAACCAAGATGTTGGGCATGTTACTTAGGGAACCTCAATGCAAGTAGTGCACAGCACTTGCAATGAAAGCCAGACAAGTTAACCCACACTGCGCTGCTCAACCCTAACCAGCAAAGAAATGACCCAGGAGAAGGGGAAGCTCACTCCCACGTCACAAACAGATCTGGAGGTGGTGCTGGATGGGCCAGTGGACACAGCCAGTCTGGACTCAGGTAACAGCATGGATCACCCCACAGTGTCACAAGAACGTCAATGAACCTCAACATTCTGCAAACGTAAATGCCACCAACTTCTTCCTGATACTTAACAACCACAGGGCCAGTATTGATTAGATTAGATTCCCTACAGTGTGGAAACAGGCCCAACCAGTCCACACCGACCCTCCAAAGGGTAACCCACCCAGACCCATTTCCCTCTGACTAATGCACCTAACACTACGGGCAATTTAGCATGGCCAATTCACCTAACCTGCACATCTTTGGATTGTGGGAGGAAACCACAGACAGGGGGAGAATGTGCAAACTCCACATAGACACCAACTCTGCCAGTGAACCAATATCTCATCAAGGCTGATGGACTATAACCCTCTCTCCTGAATGCTTTTCTGCTCAATGGCTCTCAGCCGCCTCATCTTCCCAAACAAATAACCCTTTCTGTCCTCTGTAGTTTCTGTTTATGCTTTGGGGACACCTCACCTTTACCCTGCTAATGTAGAACTAGTAAATGCTCATGCATCTACTTACATTAGACTTAGTCCTTCCATTTGTCTCATTGCAGGAGAAACTGGCCCAACCCCAGGACTGATGACTCAACAGCATCCCACTGACTAACCTGCAATCCTTGGACCGTTTACATTTGATCTGCAGGATTGACCATCGCCAAGCCCCTGGCCAGGAGTTAAAACAGCTCCTGAGCTGACTGTGGTGGTGCCCCTGAGTGACTGTAGTCCACATTCACCTCACAAAGCACTCTTTTCTTTTGACTTTCATACATCACCATTTACCTGCAGCACATGAATGTGTTTGCTACGTAAGCTGTCAGCACATTGTGCAGCTTTGATATTGACACAATACACACAGCGGCACATCGCCCACTGTCTGACTGGTACATTGACTGTTCAATCGATGCACGATCACAAGCTGCCTGCCTCTTTACCTGCACTCAAAAGCAAGCGATAACTAAGGAAACTATGCCCTAAGAAAGCAATATCACCAACAGAGGTCAAATGCCTGAGCACTAACATCAGTGAGCACTAAGAAAACAAGTTAGTGACATGCAGATGCAGGAATTGCATGGCTGTCACTGCAGATAAGCGACCTGGCAGAAGCATGCAAGTTGTAGGTGGCTTTGTGCTTCAAAGGAGAGTACTAAAAGCCAAAAGTGACGTGAGAGTTGCTCTTGGAGCCAACGCCAAGTTGTGTGGATGTGGAGTCAAGAGGAATGGTGGCCAAGGACCATGCAGGGATGCTATTTAGGAGAAATAATTGGATGACGACCAGCACAGGCAGGAAGCTACAGTGCCAGGAAACCATTCAGTTTTACAGAGTCTGTCAGGTTTTTAAGTTGTATAGATTCTGACCAGAGGTCAGGAGAACAGGAAGTTGGTTGTTAATAGGGTCAGTTGGGGTATTGGTGATATGTAAACATGTGGAGGTAAACTGGTCACCCAATCAAGGGTGAGACTCTGAAGTTTCAGTTTTAAGAGTGAAATACTGTCTATAACTTCTTCTAAATCTTGGAAATTTTTGTTCCATTCTCACCCTATTTTGTCACATTACTCAGCATTACTCTAACCACACCAGGAAAGGAAAATTCCTCCCACATTGTCCATTCACTTCTCGGAAATCAAAACAATCAAGAAACTAAAACAGAAAAAGAAATTAAAATTAAAAAGGAGGATTCTGTTTGGAATTTTGGTTAAAGTATAAGTGCTTCTGAGATACAGAGCCAACCCAGGTCCTTACTTCAATGCTGAGACTCTCCATTGTGGCAAAAGTAGCAGCAGATGTTGGAAATTCTAAGTTCCGCCCCTAAATTGGGCATTTTTCATTAACACAGAGTGGGGGATTAGAAAGGAGCTGTATATTACACTTGAGCAGTTTCTGTCAGCAGCTGGCCATTTAAATGATCCACAACCTCTACTGAAATTGGATTGTGGAATCCCTGGAATGTGGAATTCCAGACTGTAGAGACTGGTCTAAGTTAAGACCCTCTTCTCAGTGCCTTTCTTTGGGATAGCAAAGGCACCCCTTTGAAGAGCTGAGGGATACCTATGGACATGGTTCCAGGAGACCTTAAGTGTATAGATGAAGAGTCCTTTAAGTGCTCTTTAGGATTGTTAACATTGAAGAAGATTATGTGTAAAAAGGTGCATACATCATTGGAACTGTTTAAGTTATCATGAAATATTAACATTATCAAAGTATTTTCTTACGAATAAGGGCACTTTTCCCAAAACAATGCAATCTTAAATATAGAAATCAAACATTTTTTTTCCCTCCTTGTGATGCTAAAAAGGTTGATAAAATAGTAGGTGAAGGTGGGGAGGTTGGCAGGTAGAAGTAGGCATTAAGTTGACATGGGGATAGGAAGTGCCATGGGGATGGGCAGAAAGCATTAGGTGGCATGGATGAGGCCTTGGGAATTTGGGGGTTGAAGGGGAGTGACATGGGTATAAAGGATGAGAACTATAGAGCAGGCTCCCTCCACTCTAGCTGCAGAGGCTGTGACTGTACTGAGACATAGTGTGTGGCAAAGGGCAAAGAACACCTTTTGAAAAATATTGTTGGCATGGTTGAAATACTACTGCAAATAAAGTCTAACATCTGTTAAAACATGCTCAGAGTGTCACCAGATCTGTTTGCTAATGTCTCAATATGGTCCCTGCTGTAACTGTTGCACTGTGAGGTCAGACATCAGTTCATATGCTTGCTGTTCTATGGAGCAATGCTTGAATTAAGGAGCTTCTGCACACTTTGGAAACACAAACCTTGCAATTAGAACTGAGCATCATTTGCCACGTGCCCAGGTATTGTTTTGGCAACACTGGCCTCAGTGGCCAAAGGTGTTGGTCTTGCATGAAATAGTCAGCAATGTTTGGCCTTGGGAGATGTGCAACATAGTATAAGATGCTATGGCAAAGGGTTACCAGGGATTGGGAGCCAGCTGCTAAGTGTCCTTTTCAATGAACGGATCAGCAGGTAGTGTTGCTGCCCTTTGAAGTGCCTAAGGTTTTGCAGCTCAAGGCACTTACTCCATCCACTCTGGATGTAGTTGAGGCCATTTTCTTTCCCATTGGACAGTTACAATTTCCAGTTCAAAGGAAGGTGACAGTGAAGGCTCCTCAGACAGTAATTTCCAAGCACCATGCTTGTGTGTTAGTGAGGCTCCAAACATCCCCATCACCCTCCTGGTGGCTCTTCCCAATCTCAATCATTTCCTAATAGCTCTCCCCATAAACCTATTTGCATTCCTCCCACCTACTTTAGAGTCATAGAGTCATAGAAATGTACAGCACGGAAACAGACCCTTCGGTCCAACTTTCCCTGCCAACAGATAACATAACCTAATCTAGTTCCATTTGCCAGCACATGGCCATATCCCCAAAAACCCTTCCTATTCATATACCCCTCCAGATAGATGCCTTTTAAATGCTGAAATTGTACCAGCCTCCATCAGTTCCTCTGGCAGCTCATTCTGTACTCGTACCACCCTCTGTGTGAAAAACTTGCCCGTTGGGTCCTTTTTATATCTTTCCCCTCTCACCCTAAACCTATGCCCTCTAGTTCTGGATTCCCCACCCCAGGAAAAATACGTTGTTTATTTATCCTATCTCCCCGTATCTGATGAGTTTCCTCTGGGTGCTCCAGTTTCCTCCCACAGTCCAAAGATGTGCAGGTTAGGAGAATTGGTTATGCTAAAAGTGCCCGTGGAGTTAGGTGCATTATGAGAATGGGTCTGTGTGGGTTACTCTTTGAAGGGTCGGTGTGGACTAGTTGGGTCAAAAAGGCCTGTTTCCACACTGCAGGGAATCTAATCAAAAATATCTTTGACCAAAAAAATTGAGGTTGAGATCTGCCTGCATGGTCCTGGAAACCTATGGAGAAGAGAGATGGTGAATCCAGTCGGATATTTCCCTGAACAGACTGTCAAAGCCATTTAGCAGATTTTCTCATCATCAGAAGTTTTGAACAAGCCCAACCTCCTTCTGGAACGTGCACATTGCCAGGAACATCTGATTTTTGTCTGGGATTAGTCCTGGACAACCCAGTTGTAAGAAAAGTCTCTATTGACTTTTTCCAAGACAGGTTTTGAGAGAAACCTCAGCTGCTGCTGGAAGAGGATCCACATAATGAAAGATGGTCGACCTGAAATCTGACATTCATCCAGTGCAGAAGAGCTGCCAAGTATTGGAGCATTCGGGGCTACATACTGGGATGTAATGAGGTTTAAAGAACAGCCTTTGACCATTTTACACAGAAGGGCTGAACCAGTGTAAAATTTTTCAGGTTGGTCACCACAGAAAATGTCAGTGCAGATGCAATCTTCATTGTAAGTTATGCCTTGTACTGTATTTAAACAAATACATATGTACTGCTCTACAATACAATTCAAATATGACTCTTCCTAATGTTACAAGCTTTGTTAATAAAGTAAGCTTTTGAAAGAAAGGTTCCATTACAAGCAACTGATGATGAAAACTGAATGCACATTTCTATGTTTATTTATATTACTACCTGTACAGATTTAATGACTAATCCAGCACGAGGTGATATTACCGAAGCAGAAAATGCACAAATTTGTACAATTTACAAATTTTCCAGGATTCTATATATAGCCGGCCTGCTTCCACAGCAGGCCACTATTGTGTTGTCAGCGATCTTATACTGGGAATAGGCAGCTGCTGTTCTATAGCACAGATGGAGGAAAAATGGTAAACACACATGGGCATAGATAAACACATGTACACAGATGCACTGACAATGAACCTACAACCTAATGAGAAGGGCCATTAACCAACAATAACACATTGGTCCAGAGCTTTGAAGAAGTTTAGTAGAAGGCAAGTGAAGAAAGAGTTTCACACAACACTGCTAAATAAAAATGATACAAGTCCATCTCTTTCCCCTCTTTGGTGCTTTCAAATCCTAGCTGTCTGCGCTGAATCCCTGGCTCCAATAGCTCCAGTGCTAGGGCTAGCAGTACAATGTAGTAACAGATTAAAACTGAGAGATCCTACCCAGGAGTACATTTAATAAAGACACATTCCAAGACTAGACACAGCAATTTTTGACCTCACTTTACTGATTTTGAGGGAATTTAGGTATTAATGTACCCTCATCATTTAAGTGGAGCTTCAGCATGTGCCATTACTAAAGACTTTCTGACTGGACTTATCAACGAGCTGCTGTCCTAAATAAGCATGGCAGTCACTTAATTAGCTCCAACCAGCCAATTGCAGCCACATCTCCCAAAGCAGATTTGTAATGTTACATTGCTGCTTTTGGCAGCAGTGACAGGATTCCTGCCTACCTTGTGATTCTATCATCATCAAAGCCTTTTTTCACTGATTCTAAATAGATAGTATGATTCAAGGTTTGCATAATGATTTGTAGCTTGGATGCCAGTTGTTGTAGTTGTGGGTATGTTCGCCGAGCTGGGAAATTGATTTGCAGACGTTTCATTCCCTGTCTAGGTGACATCTTCAGTGCTTCGGATCCTCCTGTGAAGTGCTGCTGTATTGTGTCTTCTGGAATTTATTGGTTCCGTTCCTGCTGGTTCCAGTTGCCTGTTCCAGTAGTGGACAGTATATTGAGTCTAGGTCTATGTGTTTGTTGATGGTGTTCTTGGATGAGTGCCATGCTTCTAGAAATTCTTTGGTTGTCCTCCGACAGCCAGATTCCAAGATTCCACGCAAAGACTGCACGCAACACTCTATAGGACAAATGGCAGACAATTAGCAATCTGCATCCACGAACACCAAGTAGCCACTAAATGCCACAACCGACTGTCCCTCGTAGCCACACACACTTGACAGGGACAATATAAGGATCAAAGGACAAGCCAAACTGAGGACAGCCAGAGAATTTCTAGAGGCATGGCATTCATCCACGCACTCCATCAACAAACTCATAGACCTGGACCCAATACACTGGTCACTACATCGAGCAACAGGAACCAGCAACCGGAAGTAGCAGGAATGGAACCAAAGAAATTCCAGAATACACAGTACAGCGCTTCACAGGAGGCTCCAAAGCACTGAAGATGTCACCTAGACAGGAGACAAAACATCTGCAAGTCAACTTCCCAGCTCAGCAAACATGCCCATAACATGATTATCTATTTTTAACAATTCTGCATTGTTTCACATGTTTATCTGTGCCAGAGGTCAAGCTAATTATTTTACAATGTGGAGAAACAAAATAAAGCTAATCAAAATCATCTTTCCTGACAAAGCTCTCAAGCCACTAATGTATTTATGTTGGCTGACAGTTGAAATGGAAAGAAAGGAGATGAAAACAGTCATGGGAGTCAACACTGGTCAAGATTGTGCTAATGCTCCACATTCAGGGAAGCCTACTGAAGGCAAACAAAGTCATCTTGCTAATAAAACTCCTTATAGTTTTGAAACACTTATATAAACAATTGACCTTTCCACTGTGTCCTTAACTGATTCATCTAAAATAGAAACCAGGGTGTCAGAAAGAGTTAGGAGTAAACAAAATGATCAAAGGAAGGTTGGCTAAATCTGTATGTCTCAAAATTTTGTAAATGGCTACTTTGCCTCTCTAGCTTGGAAGGGAGAGCAGAACAACAGAACATTGTTTAAGTGGAGAAAAACTGCAGAAAGCTGCAACACAAAAGGACTTGGAGGTACTCGTGCATGAAACACAGAAAGCTAGCACATGGGCGCAGTAGGTAAGCAGGAAGGTTAATGGAATGTTGGTCCTTAGTTCAAGGGGATTGGAGTATAAGAGTACAGAAGTCTTACTGCAGCTGTTCAAGTGCTGGTGAGACCACATCTGGAATACTGTCAGCAATTGTTGACACAATGTTTTGGAAAATATATTATTTCATTGAGGGCAGTTCAGAGAAGGTTTCTAGAATGATCTAGTCTGGAGGCATTGTCTTATGAGCAAAGGCTAAACAGATTTACTCAGTGGAGTTTGGAAGAATTAGAGGTGATCTCATTGAAACATATAGGATTCTTAAAGAGCTTCAGAGGGTAAATGCTGAGTGGGTGTTCCCCCTCATGAGAGTCCTGGACCAGAGGGGGTGTTATTAGAATAAAGGGGCGCCAATTTAAGATTAAGCTGAGGAAGAATTTCTGCTCTCAGTGAGTGGCGTCTCTTTGGAATGCCTTGCCACAGAAAGCTGTGGAGCAAATGTCCTTGTGAACGTTTAAGGCTGAGGTGGATAGATTTTTGATCAGTAGGGGTACCAAGGGTTATGGTAAAATGCAAGAATGTGTATGTGAGGAATGTCGATTCAGCCATGATCCTATGGAATGACAGAGCAGGCTCAAGGGGCTGAACAGCCTATTTTTTTATGGTCTTGTAGTCTTATGAAGTTAGAAATTGTGGTTGATTAAAACTCTGCTGTTGATAATAGCACATAGCATCTCATTGACACCCAGGTTTGAGTTACTAAATCTATTTGAAGTCTCTCTCATTCAGCGTAATGGTGGTGCCCACACTACTGGTGTCTCGTGGTTACTGGCCCACTGACATTATCACTTTCTCACCTCCTCACTCAGTGCTGAGGGGTATCCTATTAGCCTTCAGCCTTTCAAACCCTGTCCACCATCCTTAACTGGACTGAGAGAGGCCTTTTGGCCACTCTTTCACCTCTGCAAAAAATCATATTAGGTTAGTGTTTCTGAAAATAAAGGTTGACACCAGAATTGCCAGTGTCCCAATGCAAAACGTGAAATCTGCCCCAGGATAAATGTTTGGTGAGAGAGGAAGGTTTCAAGAAATGTTTTAGAATACAATAAAGAAATGGGAAGTGGGAATGTTTAGGGAGGTAATTCCTTAGTATCGGCTAAGTCAGCTGAAAGTACAGCCACAAACTTTGAAACACTTAAACTTTAAGAGTTTCAAGAGACCAGAATTGTTGGAGTGCAGAGACCTCAAAGGGTTGTTGGTTGGAAGAGGGTACAGAAAAAGGGATGGACGACAAATGAATCAAGATTTTAAAAGACATGTTGAATCAGAAGTCAGTGTAGAACAGGAATCAAAGGGGTGAGGTGTGAATGAGATTTTGACTAACCCAAACATAAGCAGCATTTGTGTTTAAAGCTTCATTTATAGCAAGGATAAGGGGGGACATTTTGACATAGTGATAGCCACAAAACATAATACTCGTGACTTTGTCGACAGCCATTCAATACTGTGGCAAAGTCAGAAGGAAATTCAAAAGTGAAATTGTGGGCACAGATTAGGGAGACAACAAAACAATCAAACGTGATTAGATAGGAAAAGAAGGTAGAAGCAGGGAAGGAGTCAAGTGCAGATTGTTTGAGAAAGGGATTAAAGCAAATTTGAAGAAGTGGGATGAGGCTGGGACACTGCATCAGAAATTAGGGAATTGTGAACAACATCAAAAAACATGGGGCCAGAAAGGGAAGCTAAGAAGAATCAAAGGAGCAGGAGGCAAGTCTCATGGGCTAGATGAGCTTGATCAGAGTAATGCTGGAGAAAGACATGAGTTCATGGCCAGGATAACGGAAAATAAAGCAAAATTAATTCCAATTAAAATAGTTTCACCCTTTAGCTTTCCCTTGGTGCTTCATCAATGATTAAATATACTTTAGCATTTACTACTTCAATACTTGATATGAATTACTACTATGCAATAAAGTGCCCAAGATTGTTGCAATAGAGCTCAATCTCCACTTGTAATCTGCATCAAAGAATAGTCAAGGGCTTTATTTAAACAATACAATTCTTTTAAATGATTTAAAATTAAGGCACAAAAAATGTCAAGTGTTTCCCCACTCAAAACCATAATGTATTTTGACCACATTCAAAATGGATGGTCAAAATTAGATACTTTCCGACTGGCAGTGAAGATTTAAAATCATAAAGATAACATTATAGATAAATCTTTTGCATAGTGACACAGTGGCTAGCACTGCTACCTCACAGCATCAGGACCAGGGTTTTATTCCACCCTTAGGCAACCATCTGTGTGATATTTGCACATTCTCCAGATGTCTGCATGGATTTCCATCAGTGTGGTTTCATCCTATTGTCCAAAGATGTGCAGTAAGGTGGATTGGCCATGTTAAATTTCCCTACAGTGTGCAGGCTAGGTGGGTTAGCCAGGGAACCAATGCAGACTCGATGGGCCAAATGGCCTCTTTCTCCACTATAGGAACTGTATGAAATGTGTTGCAGGAGCTGCTTTCTGAAACAGTAGCTTGTGCTTTTTTATATCAAATGTTTCAGTAGCGGCATTTTTCAGTAATTTTGAAACGGACAGTCATTTTAGATGCATATTAAACTGATGAAAAAGGAAAAACAAAGAATGTCAGCTTTTGAAAAAAAACTATTCACAGAATGTGGGCATTGCTGGTTAGGCCAACAATTATTGCGCAAAAGGCAGTTAAGAATCAACTATGGATCTGAAGTCTTATGTAAGCCAGACATTCATGAACCTGAAGGGTTTTTCCAAATGGCAACTGTTTTCATGGTCATCACTAAACTCACTTCCAAATATTTTTATTGAATTCAAATTTCACTATCTGTTGTAAAAGGATTCAAACCTTGGTTCCTAAATATTACCCCTGCTGAAGGGTTCCTGCCCGAAATGTCGATTTTCCTGCTCCTTGGATGTTTCCTGACCTGCTGTGCTTTTCCAGCACCACTCTAATCTTGTCTCTGGATTAACAATCAATCGATAATACCACTAGCCAATTGCCTATCACACTAGCAAAATAACGAAACCTAAATTTACTTTCAAACTCATATTTATTGACAGAAACACACTTACCTGGAATTGGCAGGGAACCGTGTCACCAAAGCCTGCAGTTCACAGACAGACTGTTCCAAATTTTGTGCTGTATGTTATAGTTGACCTCCAAACAAACTCTACTCCTCACACAGAGCTACCAGTCGCTCTCAGGATCACTAATAATGGGAGGAACCAAACTTTTCCACCCAAGACAAACATTTTGTCTTTTGATCTATGTAACAGCAATTCAATGGCACCAGTGTAATTTGTATGGACCGGACTTACTATCCTTTAAGTGTGATCTTCAAGTATATGAAAACCAAAAGAGAAGGTTCCATATTGAAGCCCAAGGTTGCCTAAGCATCATGATCAGCATTATAGTACCCTGTCAGTGGAAGGTTCACTGCAGATGTCGATAAAGTTGTTTGATAATCTTTGTAGTGCTGTGAATCCATTGAACTAATCACATGGGGTGAAGCATTAAGCGCTCAGCATTTTCTTTCCATTGTGAATCCAAAAGCTTCTACCTAAGAAAGTATATTCTTTAAAATGCATTGGCCACAAGCTTCACATTCCTGGCTGCTTTTGCAGTCACTAGGTTGCTGGAACATTATCTGTGTATTTCTTGGTGCTGGTCATGCACACTATTAATTAATGAACCCCTGGGAAAGAATACCTGTGCTGATGCTTCTCCTGGAAGTATGAGCAAGGTGGGCCCAGGAGTGATTGTGAAACTATATATCAAACTGGAAGAAACATCTCAGAAACATCCACTGCAACTTTCATGTCTTTTTTGTAAACTTGTTCCTGAATTCCTGTTTATGTTATTTCTGAGCCAAAGGGGCTCAATTGCGGTCAACAAACGGAACACAATATACGCAGCAAAAATCCCTCGGCAGTCTTATTTTAGTGTGGACTCAAAGACTTACAGTTTAAAAGCACACTACTCAAATATGAACTGTTCATTTATTCCCAAGTAATTCCACTACTGATACAATACAAAGTACATATTATACATAAGAAGGCAATCATTTTCAAATCAACAGGGAATTTTCTCACCAATGGAAGATAACCTTGAAATTATTTCAGCAGCAAGTTTATGAAAGGCAAATAAAGGCAATAATGCTGACCTCTAAATATCACAATAATCTGCCCAAGAACTATCACTTTAATTAAGCCAGAGTAACACAGCAACTACGCCAAACACCAAGTTACACAGAATGTTTGGTATGTAAAGGTTTAACATATTATTACTTTAAAACACTTTGGCCTACCTACAATCAGCAATGCCACAGAGATATGCAAATTTAATCACTGTTTCTATACAGCTATTGCATTTATTTTCTCTCAAGTAGATATTTAACAATTACCAATGATTTCTCTTATTGATCATATCAAACTTCAGCTCATTCATTCTAGTACCTATAATTGTATTTGCTTGTACATGACTCATGTATTCAAAGCTTTCTTAAAATCGGATCACAAAGTGCCTTTCTTCTCAAAAAAAAACTTGAAATGAGGCCACAATCTTACCTTGGTATTGACATCATCAGCTAATTTCTGATAATCCATTGTAGCTGGGTCAGAGAGTGCTTTAGTGTAATTCTCTCCGACAAGCTGAACGATAAATTCCAATACTTGATTTGGTAGCTTCTTTGTAACTTGTTCAATATCACTGGGGGCCTGTGAGGAATCAGGAATAAATTACTAAAATGGTCAAAGGCAATTCATTTTGACCTGGCCCAATTTAGCTCAACTCATTCCATTTGTCAATTAATTGCCAATAGTAATAACATCACAAAAGGAGTATTGTAATGGAGGAAAATGGGATCCAAACATTTCTACAGTAGGGCAAGCAGAATGACATTATACTCTAGAGGGAACTGGATAATGGAGACAGTTAGTGCACTGTATTTTGCTCTTTGGAAATTGGAGTTAGTCCAAGACAAGATTAAGGAATGAAAGTCTCTCTCTGAAAGGTCTTAGGATATGGATATGAAATATCTTTAAAGCAAACTTAAGCCATTTCCCACTGAGTACTGACCGCAAAGCACAAATTTGCCTTTTAATATTTTTATTAATACTAAGAAGTGTCAACATCTGAATTAATAGTAAATACTTCTTGTTCTTGTCAACATATGACAATATAGTTAACGTATTGCTGAAAAAAAGATGTCTTTAAGCTTTGTGACTTGCATTCATTGGAAGATTTATAATACCAAAGTAAAGGGGAACAATGCTTATATTGAATGAGAAGAGTATGCTGTCTGGACAGGAATGGACTGTGATTAGTAGAAGCATTGTAATGAAGAGTGCACTAGTTAAATAATGACTGACAGGTAACTGCCCATCCTACTCAAATGATTTGACACTATTTGGTCAAAGCATTGTCCTGATGAATGAATCAGAGAATAACTGTTGCCTGGTTAGTTTAGTTGAAATGTTTTCTTGTCTGCCAAGAACAGAGCTTTTCCTATTGATAAATGTAGTTTGCAGCACATGAAGGTGCACCACATTGCAAGCCTGACTGGTGATCTTAAATTGGCTGTCAGCGATATAAATTTGGCCTTATTGGCAAACGCATGTAGAGGACCTGAACCATTTACTCAGAAACACTTTCTGTCTATCACAAATGGGTAATGTGGTATGAGAATTTCAGAACAGCATGAGACGATGTAGGCTGTATATCCCAAAGGCTTATAAGATTGTATCAATAGTATGCCCCTTCAGCTGTGCATGACAGGTAAGCTACTGAGCATAACTAACCAGCATGTGCTTACACAATCCAAAACATAGTGTGTGACATTAAAAATTAATACAGTTGTTAAATAACCCAGAGGTGTTAACAACCAATTTAAAGTTATCAATCAGGTGCGCTGTGTACACGCCTGCTTTTATTGTAACTACGTTTATGAATACACAGGGCTCTATTCTGTGAAGGCATAAAGAAGAGATACATACTTCATTGCTCTCAACTTAGCAAAATGGGTGACAGGCATTCTCTGCTTCATTGCTCGGATCATTGCCTCGATCAGAGTCAACCTGCCTGTGTCAATTTAAACAAGCGTAGCAACTAACAGTCAGTCCGCAACTAATTGGTGCACTCTTGATGGCAAATCCTCTACCAGAGTCCATTTGCTAGTGATTAGATTACTTACAGTGTGGAAACAGGTTCTTCAGCCCAACAAGCCCACACCAACTCGCCGAAGCGCAACCCACCCAGACCCATTCCCCTACATTTACCCCTTCACCTGACATTACGGGCAATTTAGCATAGCCAATTCACCTAACCTGCATATTTTTGGACCGTGGGAGGAAACCGGAGCACCCGGAGGAAACCCACGCAGACACGGGGAGAATGTGCAAACTCCACACAGTCAGTCACCTGACTCTTGGGTCTCTTGAACTGTGAGGTAGCAGTGCTAAGCACTGTGCCACCGTGTTTATTATTCATTTTAGAAAGGGCTGCTCCCCCATTCACTGATATTTCTTGCAAATGCTCTGATGAGTGCAAGACAAAAGCTTTGACAAAACATGTCTTTTTCATCAATACTCAAGTTCTGTATGCCAAGCAACTACTAATATAACCAATAATGACTCAAATGGAATATTTAATTATTGTTCTCACTAAGTTGCTAAACTCATTTAATTTGAAATTTTAACTCAGACAATTTTTTTTGAAAAATTGCCCTATTCAGCCAATGCAAAATAACCACTATATACTTTTTAAAACAAGCCCACAACATGCATTCCATTGATACTCAACTGATGGCAAGAGCCCCAATATTGTAATTTCCAACTCCCATTCCTATCATACAGCAACTTCCTATCTTTATTGTTTACAGTTGCTTATGTCTTTTATCTCTCAACCAAAATAAATTATGCTTATTGCTATACAATAGTGTATAGATGCAAAACCAATTTGAAACAAAAGAGAATCTAAAGATTTGGAATGTCAGCCAGGTAGGCAGTGCCGACTTATGGTTCCAATTCCATTTACCATTATTGTTCAATAAAATTACCATGTCAATTGAAGTGCCTCAACTGTCAAGTCTCAAATATAGTATCAACCTTTGTCATGAATATCCAGTAATAAATAATATTCAAAAATCTGAATTAGATAAACGAATGCTGCCTATAGTTTAAAAATATATTCAGACATTGTACCGTTCATAAATATGAAGATAAAGCATTAAATAGTGGTTTGGGTGTTTTGGTACTCCTTTTAAATACTGAAGTCCAAATTCCAGCTGCAAGTGGCCTTTCTAGTGTCGAAAAAGTAGGAATCCCAATATGTAGTCCCTGGCCAATTTCTCAACTAGGACATCAATGAAATGGAGTTTATTTCACTGTCTGATTTCAAAGGTGAATTTGAGAGCAGGATGGAGCCCACTGAAACACGCAAGGAAATTTTTACATGCGGCTGCATCTTCAAACATCGGAAACATATCACAAGCATGTCAGAAATATACAGAGGTAGGTGTGATGAGGTATCATTTAACTGAAGACATATTTTTCCTGAAATCTGACAAAGGAATTTGCAAATGAGGAGTCTGTCAAAGATCCCATTGTATCACCATGCTTTTGGGCTTCCAGGTGTTGTTAAAACTGGATTTAACTCCGAGTTGCTGAGCTCAGAGGTTCACTGAATACAGTCTAGGTCGCCATGAAATAGTGATGCACTGCAAATGCTTCTGACTTCCTTAATTGGCATATTGGTGATTGGCTAGCAATGTTCAAATGAACACACGGACATCACATTGCCTACTATTAACAATGATACATAGCAGCCTATGTATCTTTTTTCATCAATACTCAAATTCCAGATATTGTTGCTCTTTATTCCATCTCCAAATTTTAACAACTAAATCTTAATTTTTTCCTGATTTATGATCTTGCTTACAATTCTGTAGTCAGGATTCCTGGTCAATGCAAGTTTTCAAAAAGGTTTGATCAAAATTATACTGCATTCCTCACCTTTAGTTTTGATGTGTTTGTGCTTCTGAGGCATGCATTTTAATTGTGTGAGACTGTGGGCATTGTGGATCTACCTACAGTACGTGGACCACAGAGGTTCAAGAAGGCAGCTCAGCACCACCTTCTCAAAGGTAACTAGGGATGGGCAATAAATGCCGACCCACCCAGTGACATACATGTCCCACAAATGAATTAAAAAAGAGGTGAGTCACTTGCTACACAATTCCCAGTCTCTAAACTATTCTCATAATGAGACTACTTATGTGGCTGGTCCATTGAGTTTTTGGTTAATGTTAAACCCTAGATGTTGATGATTGGGGATTCAGCTATAGTAATATGGTGAAATAATGTCAAAGTGGTGGGTGGGGAAAGGGATCTGCGTAGGTTTCCTCTTGTTATTGCCTGGTACTTGTATTCTACAAATGTTACTTGTCACTCATCAGCCAAAGTCCAAACCATGGTCTACTGCAAGCTCTGTTAGGATATGCTATATACCCAGAAAGTATAGTGATCAGGTTTCTGATCAACTCCTAGATCGTATGCAGGTGGCAGGTAAGGCTTGTAAAGCATGAGCATTTGCCTATGGAACACATTTGAGATGCTCCCCCATAGGAAATATGAAGGAGGAATGACATAAAGGCAGTTACACCCATCAGAGGACTTGGCACTTTATTTCTGTTTCTCAATGCTAATATAACTCTTTAATTTTAAAAGAAGACAAGTGCAGAGTTATTATCCACAAGGCTCTAACTTATCCCCTGTCCCTTCACAATGCACAATAACAGATGTTCCTTCTATGGTTGCTGAGTGCTAATTCACAAAAGGTGAGTCAACAGAATTATTGAGGTCCTCCTTCCAAAATTATAAACTGCTGTATCATTATTCATTCTAATTTACTGCTGTATCATTATTCATTCTAATTTACTGTAAGGCCTCATGTGTTAATTCAATAATGATTCTTTGCTGAAAGAATGCCCTGAAGATTCAAATAATTTTACATTTGGCTCTTAAATCAAGCAATAAGTCAATTGGTTTCATTACTGTCCAAATCTCAGAACATATTTACATACAGCACAGAACCAGGTCATCCTACTCAACTTGTGTCTGTTGATTGGGTGGTCTAAACAACTTAAGTCAATCCTCTTAAAACACCAGCAGAAAGTTCCATTAGAAGGTAAAAGGAAAATGCACAAGTAATTTATTCCTTGATATTTGTGAATTCTCTAGGTCAACTGTAGACTGTCAGTGAGTTCATTGAGAAATCCATTTTAATAGGAATATGAGCAGTCTGAAGAACTGTGCTGACACTTATCTTCATATATTTTAATTTATGTAGAATTTTAAATCTGCAAGCCATTATCAAATACATTCTATTATTTGAAGAATGAGAAAAGATACACCAGCAAAACACACAAGTTAATCACCTTGACTCTCATTTGTCAATGATTTGTTTGTTCTTCCTTAAATTGAATTCTAACAGTAACCAAAGGCATCATTTTGATTTGTAATAGAAATAAAAACATACATCTACAGAAATGGACTTACAGTGATCTCACTTTCTTCCGCCCTGATTATTGTGCTATCGACAGAAGCTTCACCAGCATCTGGCTCTGAAATACAAGGCATGCTATTAGCTATTTGAACATTGATTGTCTTTATTTAAACATTCCCAGCTCTATGTCTCAGTTCCTTTTAGTAGTTGGTTTCCAACTGTTCAAAGGGCACATAGAGATGGATAATAAATGTTGGCTGTGGCTGTTTGCATCCCAAGAATACATTAAAACAAAATATGCATCTTCATACTACCAGACAGTACTATAATTGGTCGAGATAAATACAAAGGTAAAGACAAAAATACCAATGTTTTTCTAAGAAGAATTGGAATGCAACATGAAGGCTTAACATTAACTATATGATAGATCATAGATTCGGAGAACAAGACATACATCTGTTATTTAATTGGTCCCCATTCTTTCCCTGCAGTTGGTAGACGTTTTTTCTAATTCAAGCAACTGACTATTTCACTATGGAAAATTACTATGGAACCTGCTTCTATCACTTCTTCAGACAGTGCAATCCAGAGCACCACAAAACACTGGATACATCCACATCCTCTGGTTACCTGCTCTATCTTGTGCTATAAGCCAGCACTGTTACTATTGAGATACTGCTCTGGAATATCTTAGATTGTGAGTATCTGTATCCACATGTACAGTCTCCGAGGCTGCTTGCTCATTATCTCTATCTCTTCAGTTCCCTACATACTATAAATTCTTTGTTTACATATGTATAGCATAGGTTATTAAATACAAGTCTCTAACGTAGCATCTCAGATCTCTGTCCTCACATTCTCAATTTAAACTGGTGTCTACTTTCTTATTACTGTCTGTCAGCTAATGTGATCAGTTAAACCATCATGATTTACATCAATCTCATTATACCACATCTACCCACAAGCTTCTCTGTACTTGGTCTACATTAACCTAGTTTATTTCACGTAAAATATAGTTTTTGTAATCTTGAATGTCAATATTAATAGCCCCTTATTACCATTATCTCTATGTCCCTTCCCACCCCCACCCCCCAACCTACTCAAAGTCCAAATCTCACAGATTGAGACAATTTGGAGTTCTGACTGGATATCGCAATCTATATTTCTTTGAATTCAGTACTGGCGTACAGTGTCTTGGACTGTTGCATGACACTGTGCACTGTGATGCAGTATAGATAAGTCTGTCCCATGTTCTGCGATAATCATATTTCATCTCACTTCTTGGGTCAAGCAAGATCAATATGAGTTCTTGATTGATCCATTTCTCTGATTTTCTGTCCCTTAAATGAAGGTTCCACACTGCGTTTAAGGTGTGCAGAGATTTTGATCTGGATTAGAGTGGTGCTGGAAAAGCACAGCAGGTCAGGCAGCATCCGAGGAGCTGGAAAATCGACATTTTGGGCAAAAGCCTTTCATCAGGAATAAAGGCAGGGTGCCTGCAGAGTGGAGAGATAAATGAGAGGGGGGTGGGGGTGGGGAGAAAGTAGCATAGAGTACAATAGGTGAATGGGGGTGGGGATGAAGGTGATAGGTCAGAGAGGAGGGTGGAGTGGATTGGTGGAAAGGAAGATAGGCAGGTAGGACAGATCATGGGGACAGTGCTGAGCTGGAATGTTGGTGCTAGGGTGAAGTGGAGGAAGGGGAAATGAGGAAACTGGTGAAATCTACATTGATGCCATAGGGTTGAAGTGTTCCAAGGCGGAAGATGAGGCGTTCTTCCTCCAGGTGTGGGTGGTGAGCGAGCGGCAGTGAAGGAGGCCCAAGACCTGCATGTCCTCAGCAGAGTGGGAGGGGGAGTTGAAATGTTGGGCCACAGGGCAGTGCGGTTGATTGGTGCGGGTGTCCCAGAGATTTTCCCTAAAGCACTCTGCTAGGAGGTGTCCAGTCTCCCCAATGTGAAGAAGACCACATCGGGAGTAACGGATACAATAAATGACATTGGTGGATGTGCAGGTAAAACTTTGATGGATGTGGAAGGCTCCTTTGGGGCCTTGGATGGAGGTGAGGGAGGAGGTGTGGGCGCAGGTTTTACAATTCCTGCGGTGCCAGGAAGGGAGGGAGCCTGAAACGTCGATTTTCCTGCTCCTCGGATGCTGCCTGACCTGCTGTGCTTTTCCAGCACCACTCTAATCTGGACTCTGGTTTCCAGCATCTGCAGACCTCGTTTTTACCTAGAGATTTTGATCTGTCTCTTGAGCTGTACTGTTTTATTTTATTTTATGTTGTGGCTTTTTCATGGTTATTTTATTTTCTCAGTTTTGAGAGATTATTTTTGGTTTGATTTTGTGCTATAAAATTGGGAACATGTATTATAATCCTTCCCCATTAACAATTCCATTGGTGAGTACCCACTAAGACCATAACATGACATTGGAACAGAAGTAGACCTCAACCCATCAAATCTGCTTTGCTATTCAATTAGATCATGGATGATCTCACAATCTTCAATACTTTTCTGCCTTTTTTTCATAACTCTAATTCCCTTCCTGATTAAAAATCTGTCTCTCCCAGCCTTGAATAAAATTAACAAACCAGCCTCAACAGCCCTCTGGTAAAGAATCCCAAAGTCTCACAGACCTCAGCGAAAAAATTCCTTTTCATTTCTGACTTACATGTGCAACCCCTTATTCTGACATTATGCCCTCTGACATTAAACCTTCCCACAAGGTGAAACAATCTTTCTGCATCTAAACTACCAAGTCCCTTAAGAACCTTAAATGTTCCAATAAGGTCATTTCTCATTCTTCTAAATTCCAACTATTCAAATGTTCCTCAAAGATAGTCCCTCCATGCCTGATATAAGCCTAGTGAGTTGTCTTTGGACTGTCTCCAATGCCAGGATAACTTTCCCCAGATAATGGGCTCAAATATTATGTATAGTACTCCAGCTGTGGTCTGAGTAGCACTTTGCATGGTTTTAGTAACACCTCCCTACTTTTATACACCTTTGAAATAAAGGCCAACATTAAATTTGCCTTCCCTATTATCCACTGAATCCTTCTGTGCTGCAGCTTTCTTCACCATTATTCAATAGTGTTGCTCTGAAACTAAACAGAACTAATTATCAACCTGGATTCTTAGACATCAATGAATTTGCAGTCTTGATTGATTTTTCTGCCTCTTCATTTGACTGAAGATGGAATAGAGAACTTGTCAGTTAGCCTCCAAAGTCAATTCCCTGAAAACCTCGGTTCTGAATTGAGGTCCATAGCAATTCTTCCAGAAAACCAAGCATCATAAAGATACTTCTTCATTTTCTTGTCACTGAGTCCACTGTGGTTACATAAAGCTTGCCATCGCAACCCATCTTTATTAATAGTCAACTAGACCTAAATACATCTTCCCTCCAAAATCAAACAAATCCATTGTTAGCATTTCCCATGCCCTTTCCAAAAATATTGATGGAATCATTAGCTCTATGGTCACTTAGCTGATTATGACACATGTTTGGCACAACAATACCTAATTCTGTATGCATTTCAAAAAGCCTGGCCACTACACTGATAACATCTTATGTATTTCATGATACAGTGGAATTTCTATAGGATTTATTTTCACATTCAACTTTGATAGAGCATGGAAACAGACCCCTTGATCAAACTTGAATATGACGACAGGCATCCTAAACTGAACTAGTCCCATTTGCCTATGTTTGACCCATATCCCTTTAAACTTTTCCAATGTATGCATCTGTCCACATGTCTTTTAAATATCATCATTGTACTTGCCTCTACCACTTCCTCTGTTAGCTCATTCCATATATGCACCATCATTTGTGTGAAAAAGTTGCACAACCAGTCCCTTTTAAATCTTTCCCCTCTCACTTTAAACCCGAACAACTAGGGGTGATATGGCAGAAGAGAGGAGGGTTGTTATTTTTGTGCCATTATTTAAGAAAGGCTGTAATGAGAGCTCGGGAATTATAAACTGGTGAGTCTGACATCAGTGGTGACTACGTTATCAGAGAGAATTCTGAGAGATAGGATTTACATGCATTTGCAAATGTAAGGACTGATTAGAAATAGTTAGCATGGCTATGTGCATGGAAAATTGTATCTCAAAAATTTGTTTGAGTATTTTTGAAGAGGTCATCAAGAAGATAGATGAAAGCAGAGTGGTAGACATTATCTACATGGATTTTTAGCAAGGCCCCACATGGTAGACTGGTTAGCAAGGTAGGATCACAAGGGATCCAGGGTGAGAAAGCCAATTGGTAGAAGACAAAGGGTAGTGGTAGAGGGTTGTTATTCAGACTGGAGGCTTGTGACCAGTGGTGTACTAAGGATCAGTTCTGAGTTCACTTTTTTTTAAAAATCATTTATGCCAACAATTTGGATGAGTATATAGGAGGTATAGTTAGTAAGCTTGTAGATGACACCACAATTGGTGGAATAGTGGTCTCTGGGTTATCTGAGAGTACAATGAGATTTTGATTAGATGGGCCATTTGGCAAGAAGTGGCAGATGGAGCTTAATTTAGATAAATGCAAGTTGTTGCATTTTGGTGGGTCAAACCCAGGGCAGGATTTACACAGCTAATGATTATGCCCTGGGAAGTATTAGGGTTAGGGAAGGGCTTATGCCCAAAATGGTGATTCTCCTGCTCCTCAGATGCTACTTGACCTGCTGTGCATTTTCAGCCACCACACTCTTAATCTTGGGGAGTGTTGTTGAACAGAGGGACCTAGGAGTGCAGGTCCACGGTTCCTTGAAAGTGTCATCACAGGTGGACAGGGTGGTGCAAAAGGCATTTGGCATGTTTCCCTTCATTGGTCAGAGCATTGAGACATCATGTTGTGGCTGTACAAGATATTAGTGAGGCTACTTTTGGAGTACTGTATACAATTTTGGTCACCCTGCTTTAGGAAGGATGTTGTTAAACTAGAAAGGGTACAGAAGAAAATTACAAGAATACTGCCAGAGCTAGAGAGTTCATCAAGACATGACACTCATCACCTCAATTTCTCTGCTCCCCCACTTACCTACCTCAACATATCTCCTCCTGAAATGACTGCACTGCGTGTTCCCAGATCCAACACTGACTTTGTAATGAAGCCTGCTGGTGCTGTTATCTAGCAGACTGACCTCTACATTGCAGAGGCTGAGCTCCAGCTCTCATAACTCCTCCTATCTCCCTCTAGAACATAACCCCACCACGGAACATTAGGCCATTGTGTCCATCGCGGTCACTAATCTCATTTCATCTGGTGATCTCCCCCCACAGCCACCACTCTGCTTTCATCTATCTTCTTGATGACCTCTTCAAAAAAACTCAAACAAATTTTTGAGATACAATTTTCCATGCACATAGCCATGCTAACTATTTCTAATCAGTCCTTACATTTCCAAATGCATGTAAATAGTCTCCCAACCCTGCCCTGCTCACTTCTACCTCCTTCCCAAAATCCACAAACAGGACTGTCGGGGCAAACCCACTGTTTCTGTCTGCTCCTGCCCCACACAACTCAGCTCTTCCTACCTCAACTCAGTTTATTTTTCTCCCCTTGTCTGACTCCTCCCTTCCCTTCCTGAACATCTTAGTTTCCATCAAGTCACTCCCAGAGTTATGCTGATGATATATTCTCGTAGCTTGCTCCTATAAAGACTCTATTCCATTCTCTCCCAGTTCTTCCATCTCCATCACATCTGTTCTGATGATGGGAACTTCAACAAGCTCCTCCAAGAGTTGCAATTTTTAAGAAGATTTGTAGCTCAGGTTGTGGTTCCAGTTGTAAGTTTGTTTGCTAGTAGGTTTGTTCTCAGATGGCACAGTGGTGCAGCGGTTAGCACTGCTGCCTCACAGCATCAGGGACCTGGGTCCGATTCCAGCCTCAGGCAACTGTCTGTGTGGGGCTTGCACATTCTCCCTGTGTCTGTGTGGGTTTCCTCTGGGTGCTCCATTTTCCTCCCACAATCCAAAGATGTGTAGGTTAGGTGAATTGGCCATGTTAAATTGCCCATAGTGTCCAGGGCTGTGTTGGCATTAGTCAGTGGCAAATGTAGGGGAATGTGTCTGGTGGGTTACTCTTCAGAGGGTTGGTGTGGACTTTTTGGGCCGAAGGGCCTGTTTCCACACTGTAGGGATTCTAGTTCTAATGCAATAACAAGGCCTGGGGTTGGGGAAAGTGTGGGGAGGGTGTTCAAGCCCTAAAATTGTTGAACTCGATATTGTGTACAGAATCAGAAGTTGCTGGAAAAGTTCAGCAGGTCTGGCAGCGGCTGCAAAGAGGAATCAGATTTAACATTTCGGGGACACTGACCTTTCCTCAGAACTGATGATAGCTAGGAAAAGGTCAGTTTATTTGCAAGAGATAGGGAGGGTGGAGGGGTAAGAAGTAAATGATAAGTGGGGTTAGAGCCCAAAGAGAGGAGAACAATTGGACAGATGAAAGAGTGGCTAATAGTCTGGCTAGGAGAGTGAATAGCTGTTAGTGGAAACTGTTAAGGCTAACAATAGGTAGTGTGTGTTGGCAGACTATGTGACAACAAAGCCTGGTGACTGGGGTTGGGGATGAGGACATGGGAGAGTTCAGACCCTAAAATTATTGAATTCGATATTGAGCCCAGAGGGCTGCAGAATCCCTAAGCAGAAAATGAGATAATTTTGGTCTAGTTGTGCTGAGCTTTGCTGGAGCACTTCAGTGAACCTGAGTCAGCGACGTTACCAGGGAACATGGTGATGTGTTGAAGTGTGTTTATGGACAGAACATTTGTGTTCTGTGAAGCAGTCACCCAGTCTATGTTTCGTTCCCCAGTGTAGAGCCAACCACATCGTGAGCAATGAATGCAGTAGACTAGATTGAGTGAAGTGTTGGGAATGAAGGAGGAGTGGAGCACGGTGTCTCAGTGGAACGGTCCTTGTGGAAGGCTGATAAGGAAGGGGAGGGGAGGGTAAAATGTGGTGGCACACTGCTGGAGGTGGCGGAAATGGTGGCTGGAATCTAACCTGGGTCCCTGGCGCTGTGAGGCAGCAGTGCTAACCACTGAGCCATCGTCCTCAGCCATCGTCCCCATGGTCTGCTATTTCACACCACCTATTGTTAGCCATTAACAGTCCCTATTAGCAGTAATTCATTTTCCTAGGCTGACTGTTATCCACTCCTTTGTCTGTCCAACAATTTTTCTCTCTCTTTGGGCTCTACACCAGCTTGTTATTTGCTCCTTAGACCCCTCCCTCTAACTCCATCCTCTGCATAAGAAACAACTGTTTCCTAGCTACCATCAGTTCTGAGAAAGGGCCACTCAACCCGAAATGTTAATTCTGATTTCTGTCCACAGATGCTGCCAGCAATTTCTGTTCTGGTTTACATCATCTTCAGTTCTTTCTTTTTTTTATTTGGAAAAAACTTTGACACAGAGGAGATCCAAAATGGTAGACGATTATAGCAATACTACCCAAACCATGTCATAAGTATAGTCAGCAATCTTGATTCTTGGTCTAAGACTGTATGCCATAAATATATTCAATGCTAGAACACCCGTAACACTGCAATAAACAATACAAAGATTCACAACCCTCTGAGTGAAGGAATTTAACCGTATCTCAGTCCTAAATCATCTAGCTTTATCCTGAAACTCTGCCTCAGTGCACTCAATCCCTCAGCCAAAGAAAAAATCTTTCAGTATCTAACTTTCAGAATCTTGTTTGTTTCAATGAGATCAATTCTTATTCTTCTCTATTCCACAAATTATAGATCCAGTGGCTCAACCTCCCAACATAGAGCACCCTTCTCATCCTAGAAACCAATCGAGTGAACCCTCAATGTATCACCTCCAAGGCAAGCTTATCTCTCTTGCAATAGGTAAATAGCAAAGTGCATGGTTTAGTGGGTCTTAGTGCTTATACTAATATGTGCCTCCTCCTATGAAACTCAACCCCACTGAAATTTATTTTGACTGTTATAGGTCTCAATACTTAAGCAAATAAAAAGCTATTTAAAAATAAGTGCACAAACCTTCTCGTGTGGAGCTTTCAGTTGAAGTTGCATTCATGATTGGGGTGGTCTCTAGACTAGGAGAAAGATTGTACCTTGTTTAACAATTTGCAGACACACGGAAAATCATGGGCAATATATTTTGGCAAAGGTAATAGCCCATTTTGTTTTGCATGAATTACTCTCTGTGTTAAAACATTTGGGTGAAATATTTAAGCCAAGCACATTTTTTACCAGATATCGCACAGTGCAATTTTAACACCGTAACGAAATGCAAGTTTTAAGTTTCAATATATATATTTTTAAGAAAAATATTCAAATTCTATGCATCATTTTTGTATATTCTGAACTCAAAAGTGAAATATAAACTTACATGCACAAGTCTTCATTACTTGAACTTGCAAGAAAAATTAAATATTGTTAATTTTTCTAAGTTAATTAATCTCTAATTTCAATGTTGCAATATAACGATGGAAAATGTGTTTTATCGTAATCTACTGACCTGCTCACTATTTCTGTCTGTAGAGATAATTTCTGGGGAGAAAATAAACTTCTCATTAGAATAACGTAAAAATATACATATCGATTCAATAAATAAGTGTTTCTCAAATAGAATATTAATTTAAATCTAATTTTGCAATTGAAAAATTAAAATGAATTAATTACATCAGAAAGCTATAATAATAAACTTCATTTTACATTATTTAGAAATAAAGGTAGGTAGAACATAAAAATTGCACTGCCTGATAAAGAAGATGGATAAAGTTAAAAAAATGGAAGTAAGCAGTCATTGGAAAAAGATTTGGAGATGCCAATGTTGGACTGGGGTGCACAAAGTTAAAAATCACACAATACCAGGTCCAAAAGGTTTATTTGGAAGCACTAGCTTTCAGAGCTCTGCTCCTTCATCAGATGGTATGGATGAAGGAGCAGCACTCCAAAAGCTAATGCTTCCAAATAAACCTGTTGAACTATAACCTGGTGTTGTGTGATTTTTAACTTTGGAAAAAGAGTCTGTGAGATTTCAACTTCAGCCTTGCATCATTCCAGTAATACAGTATTGTTTAACTAATCTAAAAATACACTTACAGTAAATCAAACTAATGTAATGTTAACCTGGAGTTATCCTCCTCTCCTTTCCCAGTACAATAATAATAATGATTACCATGACCCAGGTCCTTAATTAATAACCATGTAGGTACACTGTCCAGTAACAGTTGCTGAATAGAGATTAGTGAGAACCTTGACTAATTTCCCCCTCCTCTAGGTGTGTTGAATATAGTTATATTATGTTGTCCTGGTTGAGGTTAACTAGCCAGTAATTCACCTTGTGAGTTTTGTGTAAAACATCCAAATAGTGAACAAGCTTTTGCTTCACTAATTTCATTTTGAATTCAGATATTTGGGTTGAATTTACTGCCATTTTCTTTCTGCATACCTCCTCCCTGTAATTCTTCTTGTAAAGAAGGTAAAGATAATTTTGCAATTAATTTTGCTTTTGGTGGTGACCCTAATGCAGTATCAGACCCTCACGTTGGGAACATCTGAGTGACCGTAATCACAATCCTATTAGATTACATTTGGTCAGGTTTGCTGAAAATTTAACAGTGGTTCCAGATTCCAGAACGACAAGATAGCTAATGACGGCAAAGAAATTGAACTGGATAAATAGAGAAACATGACCAAAACAGGGAAATTACTAACTCAGAATAAAAATAGAATACCTTTTAAAACTATTCAAAAGCAAAGCAGTCTATGTTAAATCACAAAGTTAAAATAAGAGCATATGGTCAAACAATGGCAAGCATGAAACAGGTCAAATCCATGGTCACTTCGGCAAAAATACTTCCACACTTTAATGGAAGTAGTTGTCTAATGGAATAGGATCATTGGTGATCTTAGTTATGCAACACTAGCTGGTATTAGAGTAACAAAATATCCTTTGAGAAAGTAGTAGATAACTGTGACACTAACATTTCTGTCCTCAGCTTACTACAGTGCTCTATTGAAGCCCAATAAAAGCTGAAGAAACAACATCTAATTTTCCACTTAAGCACATGAGGTGATGGTGTATTCTTGAAACACTGCAGTCCATTTGTTGTAGGTACACCCACAGTGTGAGTAGGTTGGGAGTTGCAGGATTATGAACCAACAGCGTTAGGAACAGTGTTAAATTTCCAAGTCAGAACGGTATGTGGCTTGGAGGGAAACTTGCAGATGGTGGTGTTCCAATGCTTCAGCTTCCCTTGTATATGTAAATGATAGAGGTCAAGGGTCAAAGGAGCTAAATTGAATTTCTGGAGTGCATCTTGACAATAGTACATACTGTGCAATTGAGCACCAGTGGTGGAGGGAATGTATTTTTGTGGACGTGGTGCCAAATAGGCTGTTTTGTCCTGGATGGTATCAAGGTTTTTTTGAGTGTTGTTGGAACTGCACTTATCCTGGCAAGTGGGAAATATTCCATCATGCCTTTGACTTATGCATTGTAGATGGTTGGCAGGCATTGGGATGTCAGGAGGTGAATTACACATGACAATATTCCTAGCCTCTGGCCTGCTCTTGTCGCCATTGTATTTATATGGCTCATCCAGTTCAATTTCTCATCAATGGTAAGCCCTAGAATATTGATAGTGTGAGAAAGCAATGATGGTAATGCCTTTGAATGTCAGGGGCTGATGGTTAGATTCTCTGCACCTGGAAATAGTCATTGCCTAATACTCTTATAACATGAATAATTTTTTTGCCACTTGTCAGCACAGCACAAGCCTGAATATTGTCCAGATCTTGTCACATTTCCACATGAACTGTTTCAGTATCTGAGGAGTTTTAAATTGTGCTGAATAATGTGCAATCACTGGTGAAATGCCCTATGTCTGACCTTAGGTTGGAGGGAAGGCCATTGATGAAGCAACTGAATATGTTGAGCCTAGGACACTTCCCTGAGGAACTCCTGCACAGATGTCCTGGAAGTGAAGACTGACCTCCAATAACTACATCTTCCTTTGTGTCAGGATGAGTTCAACCAGTGGAGAGTTTTCCCCGATCCACATTGACTCCAGTTTTGTAAAGTGCAGCCTTGATATCAAAGGCAATTGCTCTTATCTCACCTCTGGAATTCAGTTCGTTTGTCCAAATTTGAACCAACCCAATAAAATGAGGTCAAGAGCTGAGTAGCCCTGGTGAAACCCAAACTGGGGGTCACTGAGCAGTTATTGTTGAGCAGGTGCTGCTTGATAGCACTGTCGATGACATCTTCCATCATTTTACAGATGGAGAGTAAACTGATGGAGCAGCAATTGGCTGGGTTGAATTTGTCCGGCTTTTTATGTCTAGGATATACTTATACAATTTTCTACATTGTTGGATAATTGCCAGTGTTGTAACTGTACTGGAGGCTGTTGACTAGGTGTGTGGCAAGTCCTGAAGCACAAGTCTTCAGTACTATTGCCAGAATGATGTTAGGACCCAAAGACTTTGCAGTACCCAGTGTTTGCAACCATTTGTTTATATCACGTGACTGAATTCTGGCATCGGTGATACTGGGGACCACTGAGGAAATCAAGGTGAATCAGCCACTTGGTACTTCAGTCTGAAGATTGTTGGAAACACATCAGCTTAATCTTTGGCAATGAGTGTTGGGCTCTTACAATGCTGGGAATGGGGATATTTGTGGAACCTCCTCCTCCAGTGAGTTGTTTAAGTGTCTACTGCCATTCACGCTTCAGTGTGAACAGAACTGCAGGGCTTAGATCTGATCAGTTTGTTGTGGAAACACTTAGTTCTGTCTGTCACTTGTTGCTTATGCTTATTGGCATGTAAGTGGTTCTGTTTAGTGGCCTCACCAGGTTGACATCTCATTTTCAGATATGCCTGGTGCTACTCCTGGCATGTCCACTTGCACTTTCCACTGAACAATAAGACTATAAGACATAGGAGCAGAAATTAGCCCATCGCATCTGCTCTGCCATTCAATCATGGTTAAGTTTCTCAACGCAATTGTCTCATTTTCTCCCCATAACCTTTGATTCCTTTTATAATCAAGAACCTATCTAACTCCGTCTTAAAAATACTCAATGACCTGACCTGTGGCAGTGAATTCCATAGATTCACCACTCTCTGGCTGAAGAAGTTTCTCCTTATCTCCATTCTAAAAGGTCTTCACTTTACTCTATGGCTATGCCCTCAGGTCCTAGTCTCTCCCACCAATGGAAACATCTTCCCAACATCCACTCTGACAAGGCCATTCAGTATTCTGTAAGTTTCAATTAGATCCCCCCTCATCCTTGTTAACTCGATCGAGTATAGGTCCAGCGTCCTCAAATGTTCCTCATATGTTAAGCTTTTCATTCCTGGAACCATTCTTGGGAATCTCCTCTGGACACAATCCAGGGCTAGTACATCCTTCCTGAGATATGGGAATCAAAACTGTGCACAATACACCAAACATGGCCTTATTAGAGCATTATAGAGCCTCAGAAGTATGCCCCTGCTTTTATATTCAAGTCCTCTCAAAATAGATGCCATCATTGCATTTGCCTTCCTAACTACTGACTCAACCTATAAGTTTACCTTGAGAGAATCCTGGACTAGAACTCCCAAGTCTCTTTGCATCCTATTGGAAAGATACGCAGATGGGCAGAGGCAGTGGGGTTGCCTTATTAGTAAGGAATGTAATTAAATCAATAGTAAGAAATGAAGTAGGTCAGATGGAATAGAATTGGTGTGGGTAGAATTGAAGAACCGCAAAGGTTAAAAGAAACAGTTAAAATTTTGTTAGGCCTCCAAACAGTTTGATCTCCTAGCTTGATGATAATGGTTGAGTGGGGGATATGCCATTTCATGAGATTGTAGATTGTGTTGAATTGCAGCTCATGTCTGCCCAAGTTTGCGTTGCTAAATCTGTTTGAAGTCAATCCCATTTAGCACAGTGATAGCACCACATAGCATGATGTAAGGTATTATCAGTATGAAGTTGGGACGACTTATCCACATGGACGGCAAAGTGGCCATCCTCACTGATACACTCATGGGCAGATGCATTTGTGGCAGGCAGTTTATTAAGGAACAGGTCAACTATGTTTCGTTTCTCTTGTTAGTTCCCTCACCACCTGTTGCATACCCAGTCTAGCAGCTATGTCCTTTAGGACCTGGCCAACCTAGTCAGTAATGCTGCTGCCAAGGCACAAATTGTAATGGACATTGAAGTCCCCCCAAGTCTGTGCCTTATCATCCTCAGTCTTCCTCTAGGTGGTGTTCAACATGGAAAAAAAAATGAGGACTGCAGATGTTGGAGATCAGAGTCAACAGTATGGTGCTGGAAAAGCACAGCAGGTCAGGCAGCATTTAAGGAGCAAGACTCATTCCTGATGAAGGGCTTATGCCTGAAACATTGATTCTCCTGCTCCCCGGATGTTGCCTGACCTGCTGTGCTTTTCCAGCAACAAACTCTCATCACTTCAACATGGAGGAGTACTGATTGAGCTGATGGGAGGAGTCAGTTTGTGAAAAATCACCATCAGGTTTCCTTGCTCATATTTGACCTGGTGCTATTAGACTTCTGGGGTCTCGAGTCAAATGTAAAGGACTCGTAGACCAATTCCCCCTCAATGAATCTAACTGTGCTGCCACTCTGCTATATCTGTCCTGCCAGGGGGACAGGATATCCCTGGGGTTTGTGATGATGATGTTTGGGACATTGGCTAAATCTGATTTGCGCCAAGTGTTTTTGGAGGGTTCATCACCACATGGTCCAATGATTTTATTTTGCTGTTTTTTTAAAAATCAAACTCCTCATTAATTGCCTACCCACCCCATGGCGTCTCTCCAGTCTGATTTCTGCCCCCTCTTACCACGCCATAGGATATCCTGGAATTTACAGGCACCCCTGCCATCTGTGCATGTTGTGCACCCGGACAAGTACCATCTGTCTAGAGCTGCCACAGCACCAGACATTGCCAGCAAGGCCTGAGGCAGCTCATACAGTCTTAACTGGAGAAATGCTCAGTGCGGTAGGAAGAAAGACAGACAATGTCCTTCTCCACTCCACCAGGTCACATACCACCATCTTTTCTCTGACATCGAACATTCATTCAATCTCTACAGTGCCCACCTCTTATCAAGACTCATACTCTACAATTCTCACTATATTGCCGACAGTAACTTTCCTCACCCACTGTCACCCGCCGACACTACTAACCCTGCATGCCCTCTGCCCTACTTACTCACTTGCTTGGGTACACCCCACCACTTGCACAAACAGCAACAACTATGCCAGTCACGTTCATCTCTCTTACTACCTGCCTCTCACTTATTCCATGTTGAAACAGCTCATAGTAGGGCAGAAGAAGTCAAGTCAATTAGTGGGCTACCCAACACTCAACTCCTCATCCCTTACGAGAGGATCCTGATTTTGACCACCCCAAGCCACTAATTGACCATATCTAAGCTCCTAGCATGATAACGGAGGTTGCCCTTGACTTACTCCGCCAAGACCCCCCTGACTGAAGGCTAACATTCTTGACTTGATGAGGACTGCTGACAACCATGAAAAACTTCCTGGTTTTGTGTTTGGCCTAAACAGCAACTAATGCAGTAATACTGTGAACCTCCTACCTCTGGCTGAGGGACAAGTTGCAAAACAGAAAAGCAAGGCAGGGACACTGTGAGCATCCGGGTCGGCTCCAAGTGAGTGAGCATTGACAGAGCAATTGCGTAGCCCAGAGATGCAGCCTGGTCCAGTCCATGAACCAGTTCATGTCCCTGAGTTGCAGCTTGCAATGATGCCCACAGCTACAGCAAAGTGCAGAAAGATACTGTAGGTGGATCGAAGCTGTGCCACGAGAATTATTAAGAGGCTGCCACAAAAATGAAGCCAATGTCCATGGATATAGGGTCCATGTGAATGGTGCCCATTGCCCCTGACACGCTGTTGGCTGGGGGCCAACATGGAAGCTCTCTGCAGCCAGCAATAAGCAGAACTTGCCAGGTACCTGTTCCAACTACCAAGTCAAGAATTATCAGTATCTAGTTTACTTGCAGCAGATGGTGAGATAAGAAGCTGCATACTATGGAGATGAGATTCACAGTTAATCAAGAGGGGAACAAGAAATAATCCCCTTAATAGGCAACCCACCACTGCCTAGTCTCTCCTCAACACCCAGAAATTAATTAAAGTTCCTTGTGATGTGGAAATGGGACTTCTCACATGATTCTGTCACATCTTTCACCATAGCCTGCACCATGCAGGCTCCTATAAGATTCTGGCCCATGAAACTATCTTTGATGAAGGTTTTTGAATAGAAAAGTCTTGTTCACTACTGCCTTTGAGGGAAACAAATCTTCCAGCCATGTGTGTTCTGGCCTATAAGTGACCTCAGACCCGTAGTAATCTGGTGTCTCTGAAATGGCCTCCTAAACTATTCTGTTAAAGGAGATTAAGTATGCATAACTAATGCTGGCTTGGTGACATCTACAACTCAAAGAACAAAAGAAATGAAATGCTGAATACTTGTCTTTGCAATTGTCTAACCCTTTTCAAAATGGCTATTAGTGTGGTAGCATTAAATTCAGGGGTAATTCAGGGCAAAGAAAGCTCTACTTATATGAGTCATTAGGTTACTATGAATAACCAACTCAGTGACTCCATACAAGGGAAATACTTCATTATGTTTCCAAACTCACTGTGTGCCTGTTTAGAAATAGAATGCTCTTGACATCCAAAACTCTACAAAGCATACCATAAGGATGGTGTAATATCTTTTTAGCAGAATTATAAAAACATCTGTTGTGTGAAGCATATTTGAGAATATTGGCAGTGAAGTAATTCAGTTTAATGGGAGAGTAACAATTGTACAGTCGAAACTGCTTATATTATACACTTATAAATTCTTATCACTCTCCTGTAGTTGTCATCATTGGTTTGGACGAGGAACTTAATTGCAAAACTGTCCTGATCTGGCCAGTTCCTGCACTTAGTGAACAAAAATTTTGTTTTGGCAGTGTTAATCATAATCAGAGCAGGTGCAGAGAGAGAGAAAGAAACAGAATCATGTAAACACGTGTTAAATTCCAAGTCTATTTCAATGTACATAGGGATCAATGATAAATGCTACCTAACTTGACATCCCATTTGTGCCATTTTACATGTAGTTTATTTGCTAGTGCTCTGAATATGCATAAAAATACAGCCATCTTAAGAGAATGGACTATAGGTATACCATGCCAGCTGGCCTCTTTCAGAAAATGAGTCAAACGTTCCTATAAAATTCAGACTCTCTTGAGAAGCATATAAGCAGGTTTTCATACCAATTTAACACAATGTTGTGTAGAATTGTATTCTCCCACATTTACAATACATTCTGTAGATTAAAAGGTGAATACAATTGAGAGTTCTGCAGACTGGGAAAACGTTAATCTGGATCCCTGTCTATGTCGAATGACATGATCTGTGATGGGGTGGTGCTAAGGGTATTATAATTTACATCTATGACTTTTAGCTGGAGAAGACAAAAGCAGGCAAACTGCCTACCAACTGATTGTCTTCCAGTGTCCCCTGCTGGAAGCAAGTGTGTGTAAATGTCAAAGGAGAATGCAGCCAAATAATAGGACACACCCCGCCACCACCACCACCCCCCCAATCATTGGCCAGGTCCACACTTGAGGAATAACCGATTGGACAAAGAACTGGTAGGTGACTGCTGCCAATGGACCTCCATGTTAGCATGAGTCACTGTCTTTATACAATTGGGATGGAGAAAATGTAAAGGAAAAATTAAGCAGGAAACGTGCTGGTGGAAAACTCGAAGGAGAAATTGTGAGGGAGAGAAAACAAGAGTTATGTGACAGGAGAGTAATCCAATTAATTATAGAAGAATGTTACATGTCAATTACAATATGAGAATTACCTCCTTCACCAAGGCTTGGTATTCGTCTGATTGGCTAAAATTTACACCAATGTCAAAAATATTTATGATTCCTTGATCACACACATTCATCCAGGCTTCATGTTCATGGCGTGCAGGTAGTCTGTCCCAGAACATTTTGAATGCTTCCCATACTGCCTCCTGGCACACTAAGAAACGTAAACAGCAAGGAGGACATCTGGTGACTCTCAAACATTTTCATAAATTCACAACAAAAAAATGCTCAAACTAGAGAAGCTATAGGAGATGCAAATTCAATTTTAATAGTGAAATGCATTGGAGATTGGAGTGTGTGTTTGTCTTTTTAAGATTGGCTTGGTATCTAACAGTTGTAGAAATCTCTCAGCATGCTTAACAGGCTGCAAACAGACACACTGAGAATTTAAAAGGATTTGCTCACCAGCAAGTATACAGACTCTCCCAAAACTCAGAAGGGCAACTTGGCAACAACAATAGGTAAACAAACTTTAAAAGTGCACTTAAATTTACATGAATGTAACTATCTAAAGCAAAGTTAAGGTCCCCCAGTGCCTGAATGATACAGCTCAGATTATTACTTCTGCTCTGGACGGTTTCTTCGATCCAATCTTCTGTTTGCAAATGTGGCATCCCGGAACAACCCTGATCACAAACAGACCCCACAGCCTCTCCCCCCCCCAAAAAAAGCCATTAACAAATACCCATTAGACAATTGATAAAGACAAATTTGAATCCTTACCAGATGGAGAGCAGATACCAAGACCTCCTTCATGGAAGTAACATTCAAACTCTGAAAGGCTTCAGTCTGTAACTATCATCATTCTAACCACATAATAGACACGCATCTATTGAGCAGCATCTTAGTCAGTTGGTGGTGTTGATTATTAAGGCACTAATCAATCAAAGTCAGCTCTGCTGATTGGGCATGGGTCATGTTCCTTTGTAGGGCTAACACCAGGTGCCCAGAGAAACTGTTCTATTTGGAATTGACTTGCAGCAGGAGATTCCCAGGAGGTCAGCTGAAATGTTCTAAGGACAAGGTCAAACATACTCGCTGACGCAAGGGAAATCCCAGCTTTTGACCAATCAAAACAGAGGAGATTCTTTCAGCAATGCACTGAATTTATCGAGGGACTTCATCAGGAAAGTACAGAGGGGAAGACGAGGCTTTGGAGGGATCACACAAGCTACCAATCAATCAACCTACCAAACCTCTCCAACACCACCTGCCTGACCTGCAGCAGAGTCTGCAGATCACATACTGAGCTTCTCAGAGCCCATCAAACTGGAGGGAAAGCAAGTCACCCCCAATCCTGAGGCACTGCCTACAAGAGGTATTGAATGTGGAGAATGCAGTTCAATAGAAAATGTCAGGCTCCTTTAGTCCCACTCAGTTTAGACATCAGACCTCTGTTCTATGATCTTGAAATCAACAATTAACAAGGCCCTCCAGCAGCCTTTGAACAAAAGTTCCAGGTGTCCTCATTAGCAATATGATTTGAATCTCGGTACCATTAAAGGACTTGTGCAGAAGAGCTAATAAAGTGCCAGTCAATTTGATGTTGGAGACTCATATACCACCTCCCTCATCCCTAACTGCATGGCACTTGTTCAGGTTCATTAACAAAATGACATGTTCTTTAAAGTTCACAGAGTCACTATGCCTACTAACAATTAATTAGATTGAATGGATTTTATCACTTCTGCTTGTACTGCATAGGAAACACACACTTGTCAGGATTCTATGATTCTATGAGCCTGATGCTATATTCTGATTAAGCTCTCAAGTTTATCTGCAATGTTGGTGAGGATGAGCAGGAAGCTCAGCACAAAGTTGTGTGCCAAGTTGGAGCTAGACTCCTCCATACTCTGAGGTATTAATTATGGGCTTCCTTGTGGACTTTCAGATTCATCAGGTAGTAGAAAGTGAGGACTGCGGATGCTGGAGATCAGAGTCGAGAGTGCGGTGCTAGAAAAGCACAGCAGGTCAGGCAGCATCCAAGGAGCAGGAGAACCAACATTTCAGGCATAAGCTTTTAATCAGGTCATTCCTGATGAAGGCATTATGCCCAAAATGTCGATTCTCTTGCTTCTCAGATGCTGCCTGACCTGTTGTGCTTTTCCAGCACCACCATCTCAACTTCCAGACTCATCAGCCTTGTTCTGCTGCCTGCTACATTCAAGCCTTCATTTGAACCCTCTGCAGCCAAACTGATCATGTATGCCCACAGCCTCTGGTGACATGACAGGGCATTACTATTGTTGTCTGGCTGTCGACCACTTGTGCCCAATGTCTTCCCACATGCAGGTTCCACATTTAAGGCATTCTCTAACAAATGTAGAACATCTGGGCTGGTGACTATGAACATGTGGCAGTATTTCTTCTGCATCATCTTGCAGCCCACCTCTTGTTTTTTCACCATTGACAGACCAGGTTACAATTGGATATCCAAGAGGAGGCAGCAGCACACAGATAGGATTGTGGGGAGGGAAGAAGCAAGAAATGAATGCTTAGATTAACTGAGAAATGAAATGTGAAAAGCAGTATTAGGTATGACAATACTGTCAGCTTTCAGATTGTCAGCCTCACAACTTGCCAAGGCCATAACCTTGGCTTTTCTAATGATAACAGCTTCTATCTCCTCCACTGAAGTGAGGACAAGCAGCCATACTTGCCCTCCCAGAATACAGGCCACTGCTTAAGGTAATGAATTCCTTTGTCATGCGACAGAGAGGGAATTGCATCAATGAATGCGATGCAATGTGTTTATATGTTCTGGCTGTCACGGTTGAATAGCTGGCAGTCTGTATAAACTGTAAGGTGTGAGGGTTGCAGCAGTGTTGAGGATGTGAGGGTGAATGTGAGCTATAAGTTGTGATTGATAGGTGAATGATGGTGATGTGATGCATTTTACAGTGTGGGAAGTTAGAAGTGAAGTGGCAGGTGATGCTTGAAGTTACGTGACCTACATGACTGGTGTAAGGTAATTGAGCCTATTGCAGCACTGCACCCAGGTCCTTGGGGATAGACTATTGGTATTGCCTGGACCCACAAACTTCACAACGTTTGTCTGGAGGAACTCCAGGCCACCTGTGGATAGATGACAGCTTTCTTCCTCACCAGCTTCAGCACCAAGGCCAGTTGGAAGATCTTGGAGCCCATTGCCAGCCAATTTTGAGCATTCACTGTGGTAAAGACTTCCCTTTGAAAAGACTTCCAGAACTTTCTTTAGCTGAAATGCACCTCCTTTAAGAAGTGCCAGATGGCAGTGAGCAGAATGAGCTACCTTTAATCCATCCCAGCTTGAACCCATGACTTTGTGTTTCTTGTTCTGACACGCAACCAATCAAGAATAAGCCGATAACTGACAGCAAACTACAATGATTTACTTTAGGAGGCAGCATGAGATTTACATTTTGCCGACATCAGAATCAATGGGGATAGGGTAATCTTGTATCAGCATGCTACTGTCTGTATTCAAGTTCTGAACAAGTTCATAAGCTGTGATACTGTTACAATGTCTGTGTATCTTGTGTATTTAGCAGGATCTTGCCTAATCTCTCCTACTGACTTTGTTGTTTTATTTTGTATACAAGATGGAAATCAAGTGGATGGCTTTTAGGGAATAAAGTTAAATTCAATTAGAACACACAGAACTTGCCCCTGTACACCATAATCATATGAAAATTAATGAATTTCACTGGAATTTACAACAATGCATGTTCAATTCATATTGTTATAAAGTCTAAATCTTCGCCAAATGTAATGAGTAAAGACAAACAGTTATTTGGTTTCATTATGATCTCACCTCCCTCCCCCCACCACCACCCCCCCCCCCCCCCACCATCAACATTATGAGGGTTCTCATTGATCAGAAACTCGACTGGACTCACCGTATAAACACAGTGGCTACAAGAGCAGGTCAGAGGCTAGGAACACACCTCCTGACTCCCCAAAGCCTGCCCACTATCTACAAGGTACAAGTCAGGAGTGGGATGGATTACTCCCCACTTGCCTGGAGGAGCGCAGTCCCAGGTACACTCAAGCAGCTTGACACCATCCAGGATAAAACATCCACTCCCTCCATCACCAATGCTTCACCAAAGATCCTCAAACTGCACCTTCCATGCCCATGACCACTTCCGTCTGGAAGGACAAGGGCAACCACCACTTTCAAGTTCTCCTTCAAGCCACTCAACATCCTGACTTGGAAATATATCACCATTCTTTCACTGTCACTGGGTCAAAATCCTGGAATTCTTCCCTCATGGCATTCGTGGTCAACCCACAGCAGTTCAAGAAGGCGGCTCACCAGCATCTTCACAAGGGCAACTAAGGGACGGGCAATAAATGCTGGCCAGTCAGCAACACCCAAATCCCACAAATAGAGTCATCGTCATAGAGATGTACAGCACAGAAACAGACTCATCCATGCTGATCAGATATCCCAACCCAATGTAGTCCCACCTGCCAGCACCCGACCCATATCCCTCTAAACCTTTCCTCTTCATATACCCATCCAGATGCCTTTTAAATGTTGCAATTGTACCAACCTCCATAACTTCCTTTGGTAGCCCATTCCACACACACACCACCCTCTGAGTGAAAAATTTGCCCTTTAGGTCTCTTTTATAACTTTCCCCTCTCACTCAAAACCTATGCCGTCTAGTTCTGGACTCCCTCACCCCAGGGAAAGCACCTTCTCTATTAACCCTATTCATGACCCTCATGATTTTATAAACCTCTATAAGGTCATCCCTTATGGAAAATAAAGAGCATGAAAGCATGGGAAGGGTTAAAGCATGAAGACCACTGGCAATCTGTTGCAAGGAATCTGTGGAATGCAGGATGGGATAAGAATAGTGGAATGCTCTAACACCAATTAGCAGAGTAAGGTTGAGGCTGAAAGGTCCCTATGGCGAGATGAGATAACACAATTAGTAAAGTAAGTTTCCCTGTTAAGTATCATTGTGACAAGATTGGGACCATAAATATTTGGGACATGACATTAAATATCTAATTAATAGTTAGTAGAGTCGGCTTGAGACAGGAGACTATTGTAATAGATGGAATAGCTAAATATCTAATCATGACAGCTTAGTTCGGAATGGAAGATCACTGTAGCAGAGGTGATAATAAATATCAAATCATGACAAGTTAGTCTGGATTGGAAGATCACTGTAGCAGAGGTGATAATAAATATCTAATCATGACATTAGGAAAATATTAAGTAGGGTCTGGAATGAAAGACCACTGTTGCAAAACGTTGACACTAAATATCTAACCATAATATTAGAATAACATTAAGTAGAATGTACAACTTAAAAGATAATGGGAACTAACATTACTGGTTTATTGTGTAGCTAGAGTGAGGTACTTTGATTAATATAGTTGGACATGCTAATAAGCTAACAAAAACATGATAAAAAAAAGATATAAAAAAACCACAGACCCTGAGGTTCATGGGCATTCGAGAATCTGCTTTCTCAGTGTCACGGTTTTTTGTTTGCAAATAAAAGACCTACTTCTTGAAGAACTCTCTGCGTCTCCTGGTGATTCTCTACATTTTCTCCACAACACCCTCAGCCTCCAATGCTCCAGGGAAAACAGCCCTAGCCTGTTCAGCCTCTCCCTATAGCTCAAATCCTCCAATCCTGCCAACATCCTTTTAAATCTTTTCTGAATCCTTTCAAGTTTCACAACATCTTTCCGATAGGAAGGAGACCAGAATTGCACACAATATTCCAAAAGTGGCCTAACTGATTTCCTGTACAGCTGCAACATGATCTCCCAACTCCTGTGCTCAATACTCTGACTAATAAAGAAAAGCATACCAAACACCTTCTTCACTATCCTATCTACCTGTGACTCCACTTTCAAGGGACTATGAACCTGCACACCAAAATGTTTGTTGACTGTAGCTGTGACATTTCTCCCTTCCTATAACTTCCATCCATCACACCCCCTTGCTCTTGTAAATTGCTCATTGCCTCTAACTGTCTCTCCAACCATTCCATTCGATCTGATAGGATTCGCAACCAATGTCATTTATTGCAGATATAATCCTCAGTGACACGTAAACTTCCCCAAACTCCCACATCCGACAAGAGCATATCACTCTACTAAGGGCCATTTTTGCTTCTTCCAATCTGTAGATCCAGAAAATAGCCCCAGGCTAACTTAATACTATGAATAAATAAATAAAAATAATAATTTGTAACTGCATGGAAGGTTCTTTCACATACAGTAATAGTAAGCCCTTCTGTAAGCAATCTGAGCAGCTTACATCCAGGACTGTGCCTACACAACGTAATGATAATAATATAATTATACTATAGTTTTACCTGCTACACAGAACAACCTGAGTGAAATGACATCAAATCTCCCTATGAACCAAACTTGATGTTATAGCTTTCATACATGCCCTTCTTCAATTACTCTGAAGATGGACGTAAGCAATTAGTAGACCAGGCCAGGTACAAACTGTTAAGCCATTTCATTTTATTTTATATAAAAACCAGAAGAACTGCAGATGCTGTAAATCAGAAACAAAAACAGAAATTTCGAGAAAAGCTCAACAGGTCTGGCAGCATCTGTGCAGAGAAAGCAGAGTGAATGTTTTGGGTCCAGAGTCCCAGACCTGAAAACGTTAACTCTGATTTCTCTTTACAGCTGCTGCCAGACCTGCTGAGCTTTTCCTGAATTTTGTGTTTTTGTTTCATTTGTTTACATAACTGATCATGCAGAATAACGGAGGTAATTAAATCTCACTTTAACTTTACTAATCATAGAAGCCTCCTTAGCAACAAGGATATTGAAAAGTACATTGCATTATCTCTACAAATTAGATTTATTAACTTTTTCCTAGTTAGACTTCTGATTCTGTCTGACTTTGTTTTTGAGATATGCTCCACTGAGCAAAGCTTCCTCATCAGTATCAAACAAATAAAAGAGAATGTTAAAGGAACTGAATTGGTCTGGCAGCATCTGTGCAGAGATAAACTGAGTTAACATATTGAGTTTGGTATAATTCTTCATCATCAGTCAGCTGGTGGGTTAATTGGCCATTTATCTGTGCCTGGAGGTTTACAGTTCATGACCAGTTTTGTCAATGCAGAACTCCATTAAAATATTTTGTCCAACCACAGTGACTTCTAAGCTGCTGCACAGCCATGTACACAGGCTATGTGCCTCTATATATCTCTCCCTCTATACGTAACTCAGTGAGAGGGATAACTTCTGACTACTTCAGAATCAGTGACTCATCATTAGAAACATTAAAAAAGGGAGGTAGCTGGCTTATTCAAAGTGCAAACTTAAACAATGTTGGGAGGGATGTCCTATGAGGAGAAATTAATAGCCCATTATCATTGGAATTTAGAAAATTAAAATGCTATCTCCTTGCAATGTGTAAAATTCTGGCAGACTTGACAGGATACATAGGAGACTGCAGATGCTGGAGATCAGAGTCAAAGAGTGTGGTGCTGGAAAAGCACAGCCAGTCAGGCATCATTCGAGGAGCAGGAGAGTCGATATTTCAAGCATTTGCTCTTCATACTGATGAAGACTTTTGACGGGATAGATGCTGAGAGACTGTTTCCTTTGGCTAGACAGTGGAAGGTGCACAAACCCAAGGTAAGTGGTTCAATATTCAGGACTGTGATGAAGAGGGTGGTGAATTTTGGAATCCTCTATTCCAGGAGCTATGGCATCTTACGTCAATGAGTTTATTCAATACATAAATCATTTGGGTACGAAGTTGGATCACGAGATATAAGAGTTGAGCATGAAAGTAGAGGTCATTTACGTCAGTAGCATACTATTAACACCCATTCTGCATCTATATCTTTCCTGTAATACCATTAGCACTCTTTTTGTCTTTTGATCTGGGCACTCTCACTACCTATTTCAGTTGGTCCTCCCTCCCATTTGCCAATTGCATTAAAATGATCATCTTCCGGTCTACTTCAGATCCAAAGAAGAATCACATTGAATTCGAACCATTAACTTTATTACTCTCTCCACAGGAGCTGACAGACTTGCTGAGCTTCCCCAGCATTTTCTGTTTCTATTTTAGAATAGCCATGATGTTATTGAATGATTGAGCAGGCTTGAAGTGTAGCATGGCCTATTCCTACTGCTATTCTTCTTATATCCAAAGCATCTCTTGCTGTTAACAGAATGAATAAATGACATCTTGGTTTAATGGAGTTTCATTTGACCTTGATCAAATCAGTCTGCAAGAGACTATTTGCAACATTTCACAATCTAGCTCAACTGGCTCTAATATATGCTGTTAGTGTCAACAGAGTTCTTTTAATCTGTGAAATGCAGTTTTTTAAAATACAAGACTAGAGCACAAATCATTCTTAAATAATTTCTGTGAAGAAATAAATTTTTAAAACTCCCAAAATATGACAGGGACACACAAATGGGCAAAAGTATTACACAATAGTGAGATGCCATTGATGAGGACTTGGAAAAATTTAAATAGGCAATGGGAATTTTCTTACCTCTCAGTTTATAATATTTGAGATAATTGCCAATGGCTTGTGAAATTGTTTCCTCTGGACATAGTTTAACACCATTCGGAAATAAAAAGGATCGTTTTTGTCTGTAAACCAAATACTTCATTTGCATGTCGCTCACAGTCACAGAAGATTGAATGTCGCCACGAGAAAGACTTCTGGAGCCTTTGTGCAGTCTACTCTCATTTGATATTGTCTTTAACACAACTGAAACAGGCAAATTTAAATGGTTATTCTGTTGATCTAATTGTTAACGCATTGTACTGTAAACAACAGCATTTCCACTCTGAATATTTAGTTTACAGTGCCTGAGTTTTTAACGACCAAGGCTATTCACAGAGTTAAATAATAACAAATGAAATCAGAAAATATGAGGAACTCCCCAACCGCACCAGAAAAAATATTAAGAATTAACAGCTGCATCAAATAAAGATAGAATTTGATTTTTGAATTAATAGAGTAAGAAAATGCAATCCCCTTCAAAGAATTTGTAGAAGTTGCAGAATCCTATGTGATTAAAAGGACAGTATGGCTTGAGGTGTCACTGGAGAACACTATTCTTTAATGTTTTGTGTCTAATTGTGTATGTTAATCAAGAAGACCTCATTGTCACAGTACTAGCCACGTTTTGAAAAAAAGTGCATCAAATTATACCATCAATAACAACAAAACATTCATGTTGGATTTCTCAACTTATTCAACAACTCCGAAATGCTAATACAGTTAAACTAATTTATATTAGGCAGGAAAATATATTGCAGATGCTGTTAATTAGAAATAAAAATAGTGCTGGAAATACCCTGCAGATCTGGCAACATCTGTGCAGAATGAAGCAGAGCTAATCTTGCAAGTTCAAGATGACTCTTCTTCTGAATGCTGCCAGACCAGCTGGGATTTTCCAGCACATTTTAAATACAAATGAAATTTTAAAGTGTACTCACAGAATTTTGATAATTCTCAGGTCCTGTAATCAAAATAACTCAAAATTGTCTTATTTAAAATGTTCATTTATTTATAGCATCACATTGTTAACATTTGTAATTATAATGATTATCAGAATCATTAGAATGAAAATAAGCAGAACTTATAAATTAGCAGCATTTTAGATAACACCAGAACGTAACTTGTGAGATTGTTTTGAATCTTTTAATCAGAATTCCAACCTATGAAGGGTCGACTGATTACCAAACAACCTGAATTTATTTCACTATAGTTTTTTTTTAAATGCTCTAATCTGATAAGTATTAGTCAACTGCTATAAAGTCTGCTCTAAACCTCCACAATAGAAAGTGCACTTTCTTCTGTTTTCATTTTGAACTGACTGAAATGAATTTCTTTAGCAGGTTTTTTTGGTGAATAATGGAGACATACAGGATATAAAGGTCCCATGTTCATTCTCTTGGGTCTGTACTGAGCTGCCTGCTTTCAGACAGGGCGGTAACGGTGATGTTAGCTAGCCTCGATCTTCCTGTCTATAAAACTAGGAAAACGGCCAGGTTTTCCACTCATGATCATCACCAGCCAGAAAACCAGGTAAATGGACTTAGGGTGGAGACAACACATTGCTTCGTTGTGGTATAACCCACAGAGTAATATGCTGAGAACACTTACTGTCAAGGTTCAGACATGAATCATAGTCAGTTTGTGCCAGATACAGGAGAGGCAAGGGACAAAAGAAAATCTGTTCCGAGAACTAAAAAGGAGGCATTTAAAAAATAAAATTGCATTTACTTCAGCACAATTTGGATTCTCAAATTAAAGACTTCTACTGTATGTGTTTTTCACAGGCACAGGATTTCCCAAAGTGCTTTACAAACACTGAGGCACTTTTGAAGTACAGCCATAACTGTCAAGGTGCTCCCACAGACAGCAGTCTGACATAAGCCAGAGACATTTTTTTTTGTGTGGTGTTGATTGAGGAATAAACTTTGGCTGGAGCACTCGGAATAATTCTCCCGTTCTTCTTGATAATAGATTAATGGAATCTTTCCATTCCACCTGAAAGAGCAGACAAAGCCTCACTTTAAGGTCTGGCCCAAAAGGCAGCAGCTCTGACTGTGCAATACTGCATCAGCACCGCACCAGAGTGCCAACTTTCAATGACTTGTGTCATAGAGTCAGAGAGACTTACAGCACAGAGAAAGGCTCTTTGGCCCATCCTGTGTGCACAAGTCAGGAACATCACTCTGACTGTCTAATCCCATTTTGCAGTCCATAGCCTTGTACGCCATGGCATCACGTATACATCTAAATACTTCTTCAATGTTATGAAGGTTTCTGCCTCTACCACCTTCCCAGGCAAAGTGCTCAATTCTCGCAGTGGGGCTCTGTACTGATCTCAATGCATGTCTGTTAAAACAATACAAACATTCCAATTTCTTGGTTGCATTAATAATGTCAAATTTAGATATGGTACATTATATGTTCTTTTCAGTTGAAATGAGCTGAAAATCTCTTACCTGAATGCGCCAGTAAATTAGATAAAAGGACTAACAGGGTCACTCTGCACCAAGAACCAAGCATTCTTCAGCCTCACTACAAGTTAAAAGAATAAAGAGACAATCAAAGAAACGCAACACAAGCTGGTAACGAGATCTGTGTAAATTCTACAAAAGCTTCATTGATAGCACCTTGTTCGTTAGCAGTGAGGATCTGAGACAACCTTTTTAAATATCCCATCCATATTTGTAGCTCACCTTCTCAATATGTGTTCATGATTTTAATGGAAGTGGAAGAAAGCTCCAAGGAGATTTGGTCTTGAAGTGAGCTGCTCTTGCTGCTGGACGCGATTTCAGTGACCGCGCTGTCTCTCTAATCGGCTTTCCTAAGCTGTTCCCATTCTAGCGAAGGTTTCAGGTACGGGCGTTAGCTGGTTTAACAAGAAATGAGCGCGCATACCAGCAATTTATCTTAATGTGTATCTTTCAAAAATCATGACGACAAAACTTGCAACACTACCGTGGCAATACTCCTCAATATTGTATTATACAATTGGCATGTCAATAATAGGTTGGTGTCAATGGTATTCCATTCCTGCCAAAGTCACAATTCTGGGAATTGTTTTCTAAATAACAAAGGTGACACTTGGGAGGTTTAGGTGCATTTTTCCAATTACAAACCTGACTAATGAATGTAATTATTTAAGCCTTCTCGATTTTTTTTCTGTCAGAATGTTTCTATGTCATGGCAGCTTTCAATTTAAACATGAAATTACACTATATGGTTAGGGTGGTATTTTACCAGGTTTTTAAGTCAGGGTCCGCTCTCCACCAACTTTTTTTTAAGTTCCATTCTCCTGCTTTTCATTTCCGAGAGTATTTCTTTTTCTGTTTAAGTGCTTATCCAACTCCATTTGGAAACTTACAACTGAAGCTGCCGAATAGTGCGATTCTGATTCTAACCTTTGCTTACATAAGAGGGAGAAGATAGAATCAGGTATTACAGCTGAAAAAAAAGTCAACTACAGAGACATGAGGAAGGAGCCGGGTAGAATTGTCTGGGAGAGGAGCAGAGCAGGAAAGACAGCAGAACTGCAATGGCAGGAATTTCTGGGAGTAATTCAAGAAACACAGCAGAGTTTCATCCCGAAAAAGAATCTTGGTACTGGGGAAGTCAGCCACAGCATAAAAGGCAAAAGAGAAAGCATATAATGTGGCGAAGGGCAGTGGGAAACCAGAGGATTGGGAAGCTGACAAAGACCAACAGAGGACAACAACAAAAGAAATAAGGAGGGTGAAGATTAAATAGGAGGGTAAGCTAGCCAGTAATATAAAGGAAGACTGTAAGAGATTCTTTAGATATATAAAGGACAAAAGAGAGGCAAAGGTGGACACTGGGCCGTTGGAAAATGACACTGGAGAGATAGTAGTGGGGAACAAGGAAATGGCTGAGGAACTGAATAATTACTTTGTGTCAGTCTTTGTGGTGAAAGACACTAGTAATATCCCAAAAGTTCATGGGAGCGAGGGGGCAGAGCTGAGTATGGTATCCATCACCGAGGGGAAGGTGTTAGAAAAACTGAATGGCCTGAAGGTGGGTAAATAACCTGGACCAGATGGACTACACCCCAGATTCTGGATTAGTGGTGCTGGAAGAGCACAGCAGTTCAGGCAGCATCCAAGTAGCTTCGAAATCGACGTTTCGGGCAAAAGCCCTTCATCAGGATGGAGATAGCTGAAGACATAGTGGAGGCGTTAGTGGTGATCTTTCAGGAATCACTAGAAACAGGAAAAGTCCCAGAGGACTAGAAAATCGCTAACAAGACACCCCTGTTTAAAAAGGAAGTAAGGCAAAAGACAGAAAATTACAGACCGATTAACCTAATCTTGGTCATGGGTAAGATCCTGGAATCCATTGTGAAGGAGATTTCTGAATACTTGGAGGTGTGTGGTAAAATAGGGCAAGGTTTCATGGTTTCATCAAGGGGAGGTCATGCCTGATAAATCTGCTCAAATTCTTTGCGGAAGTAAAGAGAAGGTTAGACCAAGGACAGCCAATCAATGTTATCTAGATTAGAGTGGTGCTGGAAAAGGTTATCAGCCTGGAATTCAAGAAGGCCTTTGACAGGGTGCCACACAGGAGGCTACTGAGTAAGATAAGGGCCCATGGTGTCAGAAGTAAGGTGCTAGCATGAATAGAAGCTTGGCTGCCTGACAGAAAGCAGAGAGTGGGGATAAAAGGATCCTTCTCAGGATGGCAGCCGGTAACAAGTGTTGTTCCGCAAGTCTCAGTGTGGGACCACAATTTTTCACTTTATATGTTAACAATCTAGATGAAAGCATTCTGGCTAAGTTTGCAGATGATACAAAGATAGGGAGAGGGACAGGTAGCATTGAGGATGTAGGGAGGCTGCAGAAGGATTTGGACAGGTGAGTAGAGTGGGCAAAGAAGTGGCAGACGGAGTACAAGGTGGGAAAGTGTGAGGTCATGCACTTTGGTAGGAAGAAGAGGCATGGATTATTTTCTAAATGGGGAGAAAATTCAGAATTTTAAAATGCAAAGAGACTTGGGGGTTCTTGTCCAGGATTCTTCCAAAGTAAACTTGCAGGTTGAGTCAGTAGTTAGGAAGGCAAATACAATGATGGCATTCAGTGTCATAGAGATATATAGTGTGGAAACAGACCTGTCAGTCCAACTTATCCATGCTGATCAGATATCTTTATCTAATCTAATCCCATATGCCAGCACATGGCCCGTATACGTCTAAGGAGACAATGAGGTCTGCAGAAGCTAGAACCCTTCAACCCTAGGGCATCAATGTGGACTTCACCAGTTTCCTCATTTCCCCTCCCCCCACCTTACCCCAGTTCCAACCTTCCAGCTCAGCACTGTCCTCACGACCTGTCCCGCCTGTCAACCTTCTTTTCCACGTATCCGCTCCACTCACCTCTCCGACCTATCACCTTTACCCCACCTCCATCCACCTATTGCACTCTCAGCAACTTCTCCCCAGCCCCACCCCCCTCCCATTTATCTCTCTACCCCTGAGGCTCCCAGCCTCATTCCTGAAGAAGGGCTCTGGCCCGAACATCAATTTTCCTGCTCCTTAGATGCTGCCTGACCTGCTGTGCTTTTCCAGCAATACACTCTCAACCCATATCCCTCTAAACCCTTCTTATTCATATATCCATCCAGATGCCTTTTAAATGTTGCAATTGTACCAGCCTCCACCACTTCCTCTGGCAGCACATTCCATGCACACACCACCCTCTGTATGAAAAAAAATGTCCCTTAGGTCCCTTTTATATCTTTCACCTCTCACCTTAAACCTATGCCCTCTAGTTCTGGATTCCCCACCCCAGGAAAAATACTTTGTCTATTTATCCTATTTTGAGAGAACTTGAATATAAAAGCATCGATGTACTTTGAGGTTCTCTAAGGCTCTGGTCAGACCACATTTGGAATACAGTTTGCAGTTTTGGGTCCCATATCTGAGGTAGGATGTATTGGTCCTGGAGCGTGTTCAGAGGAGGTTCATGAGGGCGACTTTGTGGGCGGCACGGTGGCACAGTGGTTAGCACTGTTGCCTCACAGCGCCAGAGACCCGGGTTCAATTCCCGCCTCAGGCGACTGACTGTGTGGAGTTTGCACGTTCTCCCCGTGTCTGCGTGGGTTTCCTCTGGGTGCTCCGGTTTCCTCCCACACTCCAAAGATGTGCAGGCCAGGTGAATTGGCCATGCTAAATTGCCCGTAGTGTTAGGTAAGGGGTAGATCTAGATGTAGATGTAGATGTAGATGTAGGGGTATGGGTGGGTTACGCTTCGGCGGGGCGGTGTGGACTTGTTGGGCTGAAGGGCCTGTTTCCACACTGTAAGTAATCTAATCTAATCTAATCTAATGAGTATGGTCCCAGGAATGAAAAGCATTTGATATGAGGAATCTAGATTTATACTCAATGGAGTTTAGAAAGATGAGGGCAGATCTAATTGAAATATACAGAATACTGTATTGGAGGTAGTGAGGACGGTAAATGCTGGCGATCAGAGTCGAAAAGTGTGGCACTGGAAAACCACAGCAGGTCAGGCAGCATCTGAGGGGTGGGGCTGGAGGAAGGTAGCTGGGAAGTCGATAAGTAGGTGCAGTTGGGGGGTGATGGTGATAGGTAGGAAGGAAGTTGGAAAAGTAGGACAGTTCAAGAGAGCGGTGTCAAGTTGGAAGATTGGATCTGGGATGAGGTTGGGGAGAGGAGATGAGGAACTAGTGAAGTCAACTTTGATGCTATGTGGTTGGAAGGTCTCAAGGCAGAAGATGAGGCATTCTTCCTTCAGGTGTCAGGTGGCTTGGATTTGGCGGTGGAGGAGGCCCAGGACTTGCATGTCCTTGGTGGAGTGGGAGGGGGAGTTGAATGATTGGCCACAGGGCAGTGGGGTTGTATGAAGTATGTGTCCCAGAGATGTTCCCGGAAATGTTCCATGAGTTGGTGTCCTGTCTCCTCAGTGTAGAGGAGACCACATCGAGAGCAACAGACATAGTAGAGGAGGTGTTTGGAGGTGCAGGAAAATCTCTGCTGGATGTGGAAGGATCCTTTGGGGCTTTAGATGGACATGAGGGAGACGGTGTGGGTACAGGTTTTACACCTCTTGCAGTGGCAAGGGAAAGTGCCAGGAGTGGGGGGTGGGGTGGTGAGGGGTGTGGACCTAACAAGGGATTTGCAGAGGTAGAATGCTGATAGGGGTGGTGAGGGAACTGTATCCCTGTTGGTGGGGTCTCTTTGTTGGTGGTGGAATTGGCATAGGATAATGCACTGTATCCAGAGATTAATGGTGTGGAAGGTGAGGAACAGGAGGGTTCTATCTTCAGTTCAATGGTGGAGGTGTGGGAAGTGGAGGCGATGCAATGGAGGGCATTGTTGACCATGTGGGAGGGGAAATTGCAGTCCTTGAAATAGGAGGCCATTTGGGATGTCCTGGAGTGGAATTGCTCCTCCTAGGAGCAGATACGGCCGCAGCACAGGGATTGAGAGTAAGGAATAGCGTTTTAACGTGGGCTTCGCAGGAGGTGCAGTCCAGGTAGCTGTGGGAGTTGGCGGGTTTGAAGTAGATGTCTGTGTTGAGCCGGTCACTGGCGACAGAGACGGAGAGGTCCAGGAAGGGCCAAAACTTCTTTTCTCCTGCTCCTCGGATGCTGCCTGACCTGCTGTGCTTTTCCGGCAACACATACTCGACTCTGATAAGCTTCTCAACCCCATTCTCCTGTTTTCTCCATGTAACCCTTGATACTCAAGAACCTATCTATCGCAGTCTTAAATATACTCAATGACCTGGCCTCCACAGCCTTCTGTGGCAAAGAATTCCATAGATTCACCACTCTCTGGCTGAAGTTTCTTCGTATCTCCATTCCAAAAGTCTTCCCCTTAGTCAAAGGATATGCCCTCAGGTCTTAGTCTCTCCGATCAATGGAAACATTTTCCCAACAACCACCCTTTGCAGGCCATTCAGTATTCTGTATGTTTCACTTAGATCCCCTCCCCCCACCTTCCTTCTTAAAGGGATAAATAAAGGTTCAGCAGCAAATGAGCTGAGGCAGTGGTAGAGTCATACATGTTAGGGCACTGGATATTGGCATTTTAATGACATGAATGGTCAATAGCTTGTCTCAGTGTCATATATGATGCAACATTACATTAACAGTCTAGGTCAACTTTAGCCAGTTGCTAAGCAGAGGGATGGAGTGTGTGCAAGAGACCAAATTTAACAAAACAGTCTTTGCAATAATAAAGTGGAGGAAATTGCCATTCATCTAATACTGGATGTCAGACAAGCAGGCTGACAATTTAGCGACAGCAGAGAGAACATGGTGAGGTAAAGTTGAGTATCTATAACTCACATGTGGCAACAGGCGTGTATTTGGATGATGTCACCAAGGGGCAGAATGCAGCTGCTCAGAAGTTTTCAAGTATAGATCCTAGAGGAAACTATAAGCAACTGTGCCATATGTGGACACAGGGAAACTTAAAAAAAAATTACAAATGTTTTGCTAGAAATGATTAGATATCATAGTTCAGAACAAATCATCTCATGATCATGGATGAAATTTAGTTCTTACTGAAGCCTCTCCACATGTTCCACCCAAGCAGTTAGTGTATTCTTCCATTTTCTCTTTTGACAGCACCCCCCTACATATCTGCCAACCTACATTCTATGACAAACATTTCATCAAGATATTTTGAAAATATCCTTGATCAGCCTCTGCACAGAGGTGACTTCTAATACCATCACAATTCACCTTGTGAAGCTGAGTAGCCCACTCCTGCAATCATTTATATTGTACTCTCCTGTGTTCACTGGTCTCTTAATCTCTTTTTCCATATAAACTTTCCTAACCATATTCACTGCTAACCTCTTGACCCTTTCCTATACCTTTCAATTGCTATCAAAGATAAGGCCTTCTCCAATTATTCACTTGAAACTCTACTCGCTTCTGACTTCCAACCCAAATTGTTCTATAAATGTCCTTGAAATCACTCCATAAAATAAATTACAATTACTTCAACAGCCAGATTTGTATTTCCTACTGCTCCAAATATACTCAAACTCCAGTTTCTGCTTAGAATGCCCTAACGGTTACTTTTATCCTGGTTACTTTCCTTTACCAAAATAAAGACTACCTATTCAACTACTTTTTGCTGCTTCCCTTTCACTTTGTGCTAACCATAAACACTCGTCGTTCTCTAGATTCTCTCACCTCCGCTCATTCTGAGCTTAGCTCATGCATAATACCCACCTCCTAATTTCATGCCTTTTACAGCAAATTACTGGCCATTCAGCTTCCTTTCAAGATATGCTCAGCTCCCTTAATGCTAACTGATGCAGAAATAGCCATTTATTGCATATGGCTGGTTTGGGCATTGATTTCCGGTTTGACTAGACCAAAGAAGTACTGTTTTTCTAAAAACCAGGCATCACAACACCAGGTTATAGCCAAACAGGTTTTTTTTAAAAAATTACAACCTTTTAGAGTATTGTTCCTTTGTCAGGTGAAGTATTCTGCAGCTGACAAAGGTGTGGTGCTCTAAAAGGTGGTGATTTCAAGTAAACTTGTTGGACTACAACCTAGTGTTGTGTGGCTTCTGACTTTGTCAACCCCAATTCAATTGGCACTTCTGCATTTCTAAAAAATCCAGATTCAGATTCAAAATTCTATCAAACATACTCCTCATTTTAGGATAATTCTGGAACGTAGAGGTAATTCCCAGTTTCCTTGTCCCCATTACTAGTGATTTCATGATGACTCATTCCTTCTACCCTCCACCTCCAACAAGTATAAACACAGACACTATTTTTAAAGATCATCCATTCAACTATTTCTGCTGCATCTCTCACCTTGTCTTATGCTAACCATAAATTCTCATCTTTCTCTAGATCCTTACCTTCACTCATTTTGAGTTCATCTTACCTGAAGACCCACTTCCCAATCCTATTTCCACCAGTGTGCCACCGTTTCCTTTCAACATTCCTATATTAGCCAGTGACATTTCATGTCTACCCTCTCAAATCTTGTCATAATATGAAAGATGTCTTTCAGAGCATCCCTCTCATTACCACAGAAAAAAGGTATCAAGCAAAATCCATTCCAGTGGCTCATCTTTTTTGAATATGGCAACTGAAACTATTGAGTGTTGTTTACTCAAGATTTAAGTTCAACAAAGCTTTTATCAATTATATCTTTCTAAGAATTGAACCTGGCATTTTGTTTACATTTTTAAACTGTTAATGAGTTGCTACTTTTAGCAATTTGTGCATCCATACCTTAGATCCCTAGCTTGACTTTCCATGACTTAATGTAGAAGGCACTTGTAATTTGAATGGCTTGACTATATTTTCAATGTATTCTACATTAGTTTTAATGTTTATATATCCTATCAATAGATTTTACCTACTCTAGTTGGATTGGAAGTGGCAGGTTTAATTTACTCCAGTAGGATTATGTATGGTGGATGCAGTTCACTCCAATATGATTATGCTCCCAAAGACAGAGCAGCACAATTTTCATAATGACAAGATAAACTTTGTAGAATTGATCCAGGGACACAATTCAAATGAATGACTGCAGGCTTTAATAACAGTCACCATTGGCTACATGGTTCTGCTTGGAAAATTCTCAAAAGATACCACATTGTCCCCCAACATCATCAATCATTCTTTATATGTGGATTACAACCTTTATACGCAGTATCCTTATAGATAGTGTTATTTAAATTGTTGCCTCTCCTACAGCATTTTAGCACAAATAGTGTTACTGAATACATTTGCATTAGCCTGTCTTGTCCAGTTATGACCACTACACTAGTGGAGTAAAAGAAACTGATGCAAATAAAGAGATCAAATAAAAAGTCATTTGAAGAGGGCATTGCTCGAGACTGGTAGTTGTTTAGGCAGCCTTGGTTCATATACCTAAGAAGAGACAGAAGCAAAGTTATTTCCTTTTACAATGTTTTAGACACATACAAAGTGTAATGATGAACATTAGCCACAAGACTTTGATATGCATTATGTTAACATGTTGAATATTAAATTGGCATTGCCTTGTAGGCAACAGACTTCAGCTTAGTAAGTATCCTGGGTACTTGATATTTGTTTCTAATGTAATTTAGTGATCTAGTCTTCACTTTCACTTTTGTTTTCACCCATTAGATGTACCTAATAGTAAAGCATTATTCCCTCCTGATGTTATCGTTTAATTGGAGCTGTTCTTTCAAGTTGGTTTAAGTGGAAGAGAATAGAACAGTTTTGATTATTATTTCTGAAATTTTATTCACTGCGCCCACGCTCAACTTCCTAGAGTAAAATCCTACTAGTTTGGACAAAAAGTCATGACTAATCTGAACTGTTGTTAATATGGCACTTTGCTGTCTCACTGTGAAGAGTAATAACGTTATTGTACGTTGTAGACTTGTCAGAGGTTAGTGAGAAGTGAAGAGTATAACATTGATTGCCTGTTCATGATGTCTGACCTAGGTTCAACCATAACTCATCATCAACACACCAATTCAGCACAGAGAAAATACCAACTTCTTGGTTCCCAATTAGGTTATTTACAAACACACTTGTGTCCATGCATTGTTAATTCAGTATTTGACCATGCAAGAGGTGTCCAGCAATTCTTTGAATGGTTATTCTAACTAAATGTCAATATTGATCTATGTAATAGCCTTCATAGTTTAGCAGAGAAAAATTAAAACATTCTATATAACATTTGAACAGCTACATGATTAAAATTAATATCATTGTCCTATGAAATTTAATTGCTTCATTTTCATTTGAGCTGTCAGTTATTTTTGCAAAACATTCAAAATTAGTATACTATTTCTATATTTACACATTTGGTTTTCTAGGTACCCAGATAAAATCTTTCAGACCTGTTTCAAGAGCAATGAAAATTACATGTTGGAGGAACAGCGAGAATGAATGGACTTTCCAAAAGATTTATTTATTCTTTCTTCTGCTCCGTACCCCTCTTTCTTGCTGATATTCTACCTCCCCTCGCTCATCACAAACTTGAAATCAATAAAAAAAGGTCTTCAAAACCAAAATATGAAATGGTCAACAATGTTTTTGTCTTTGATTTTCCTTTAGGTCTTTTTATATCTATCATTCCAAACTTTGCAATTCAGACAGACAACTTGCTCTTAAAATGAATTGTCTGCTAAAGCATAGTGGATAGTTCACAATGACTCAAATAAAATCTCTCAGGTTTGCACGTCTTCTTTAATAATAATTAACTTCTGCTCAGCTTCTTCCTTTATTCTCTCCTTTGTCTGCCTTCTGAACCATATTCCCATCTCAAAGGGTAGATCAGGATGAAGAACACACTGAATGGGAAAATTGCAAGGAAACTCACATACCAGTTTCAGCATTTGGTCTGATAACATGCTATGCACATTTGTTCTAGCCAAAATAAAATTAGTTACAATTAGATCCCACAAATGAGCTTTTATACAACTGGATGATGAAAGACTAGACCGGGACACATTTTATTTTGCAATAAGCACTGGCTCAAAGGATTCAACAACAGCAGCAATAACAAATGGTCATCCTTGCTGCATCTTTTTGAAAAAAAATCTTAATGGCTCGAAGTTCCTTTCAGCAAAACCTGCCCGTGTACCGATAGTCATTACTCAATCTGCATCATTGTTAACATGTTTACAACTTAACGTGGTCTCTTTTAAGCACTCTAATGGAAAGATATCTACGTTATGAAAAGAAAAAGTCATCATTGATTTAAAACTAGAAACTTGTACCTTAAAATAGCATCATTTCTTTCAAGATAAAATTGCAATGTACAATTTCAGAACTGAGTCCTCACCTCCTTCGCTCTGTTCCAATTCATGAATAAGCATTTTAACAATTGCCAGGGCAATGGAACTAAATGAATCGTTGATTCAATAATGGAATAGCCAAAAACAAATGCAAGAAGCCAAAAAGTCAAACAGTATAATTTATTAAACTGTACACCACTATAAACAGAGCTAATTGAATGTGCTACACATTATTGGTCAGCTGGTTCAAAATTTACAGTTGAATTTAAAAATCTTCATATTTCCAAGATGTGTGGATACTTGATGATCAGCAGCTTTGAAATGATCGGTTACAATATCTGTCCTTCATTTGCAGGTTCATTAGTTATCAGTTCTCTGCTGGCTGTGTAACTGTAGAATTAAATCTTTTATTTCCTCCCGCTTTTTCTTTACCTCCTCTCGCAGAAACCAATTATCCAGCTGCAAAGGTAATTCAAAACTTGTGATGGGTTTCTGTGAAAAAGAGAAAAAGAAACAAATTTTGCAAAGAAGAAAACAGGCCAAAGTAAGAGTAAACAGTGTTCTGAAATTAATTCCTCAATACTTATTTAAACAAAACTCAGTTAATAAATTGAATACATCACAAAGCTATACTAAATGGCCCAAGACTCAAAAATGCTCAGAATAAGTACCAAAGCAAAACTTCACTCTAGTGATCAATAAAGTATCATCTAAAATTAAAAGTGATCCCACCATTACAAAGGATCCTGATGAAAGTGGTACATTGCACCACTTAGTTCTCTCTGCAACCTTAGATAATCATTTTTCATCACCTTCCCTCTGTTGACCAGCTTGATATACTTCACTGATTTACATAATCTCTTACATATCCACTTGTATCCAGTGGATCTCAGTGCCAGAGCCTTGCCTCCCCACAGAGCTGCGAGTTGGGTTGTGAACTCTGAACAGAGGTTTTATTTGTCAGATAAGTCATTTTCATACTTTCTGCTCCACATCATTTATGTGTGGGAATTGTAGCAGTTTGGGAAGGCCTGGGGTGGAAAATGCACACATCATCCACCAAACTTGGGATCCCATTGTGAGGGCCACAAGAAAATGTATTTCTTCCCGCACTCCATGTGTGCATGCTGGTGTATTTTCCAAAGTGCAAAAACTTAAAATGTCACTACCAGATTCGATATTGTACTATTGATGTGGCTTTCGATGCTATGATTCATCAAGGATCTGCTCTGCAAAGGTCAGTGCATGTTTACATTAATCACAATTGTGCAAGTTGTGCCATGCATTGCAGTATTTGTGCCATTAGAGAAAGTATCATAGAAGTATAAAGAAAATGGCATATGGTTCTGCTGACATGCCTTGTGCCTCAAACTGACAGCTCTAGCTGTTTAAAAAAAACTCTTTTATAGGTTAATAAAAAAAACTCTGCATCTACTCTCGATTGATTGACAGGTTCACTGCTTTAATGTTGAAATGGGATACTATTTTGTTCTGAACATCTCAGGACTTCTAGCTGAAAGTCTGTTATGACAGCTGTAGCTATTATGAATTCCAAGCTAAGTATCAAAAGCAATTAATGACATCAACTCAGCAGGCCATCTACTAATCCAATATGAGAAACTTAAAACTTAGTAATAGCAGAATAAATCTAAATGTGATTTTTTTTTTGTTTGCAAATTGAATGTGTACATAGTTCCTGAAGACTATCTGTAGTATATATTGGATGATTGGATATGAGGACTCACAGGAGAACATGGGCAATCTGGAAGGGGCATGAAATACAATGGAGTTTAGTGAGGCAGCACTAGATCGAATTGCGAACCCCCCAGATGAAGCGACAAAGATGCCAGATATAAATAACAAATTGATCAGTCATGTATTTTGCAAAGTACAAAAGTACAGAGGTCAAGGTTTTCAAAATGAACCAGAACAATCCCAACCCAAAATCCTACTTTTGCCATTCCCTGATCCTCACTATACTTTTCCAAATACAGCCCTCAGGCAGGATCATGCATTATATAATTAATATTAACATGAATGTACATTTTCCCATTCCTGATGACGGACTCTGGTCAGAAACATCGATTCTCCTACTCCTTGGATGCTGCCTGATCTGCTGTGCTTTTCCAGCAACACACTCTCGACATTATCCCATTGCAACCTATTACTGATGCAGCTTGGGTATTATAATGGAATCTGAATTCCATCCAATATCTTTACCAAGAAAATTACCACGTTAGCTACTACTAAGGGTTTCTGCTATTAGAGACAGAGTCCTACAGCATGGAGACAGGCCCTTTGGCCCAAACCGACCGAAATATCCACCCACTATAATCCCATTTCCCTACACATGGCCCATGTCCTTCTAATCCTTTCCTTTCCATGTATTTGTCCAAATGCCTTTTCAATGGTGTTAATGTACCCACCTCAACCAATTCCATACGTATACTACTCTGTGTAAAAACGTTGCCCCTCCAGTTCCCTTTTATTCTTTTCCCTCTAACCTTACACTAATACCCTCCAGTCCTTGATTATCTAACCCTGGAAAAAAGACTAAGTGTACTCACCCTACCCATGTCTCTCATGATCTTATACACCTTGAAAAAGGTTTCCTCTCTGTCTCCTACGCTCTAAAGAAAAAAAGCTTGACCAACCTCTCCCGATAACTCAAACCATTGAGTCTAGGCAACATCCTTGCAAATTGCTTCTGCACTCTTTCTAGTTTAATAAACACCCTTCCTATAACAAGGTGACCAAAGCTGAACACAATACTCCAATTGTGCCTCACCAATGTCCTGTATAATTGAAACATAACTTCCCAACTTCTATATTCAAGGCCAGTGTGCCAGGAGCCTTCTTCACTGCCTTGTGACCACTTTCAGACAACTGTCAACCTCAACTCCAAGATCTCTCTTATCCACCACACTTCTTAAGGCCCTACCATTTATCATGAAACTCCTACCTTGATTTGACTTTCTAAAATACAAGACCTCAGACTTGTCTATTTTAAACTCCATTTGCCATTTCTTGGCCCACCTCTCCAGCTGATCAAGTTTCTGCTGCAATTTCTGATAACCCTTCTCCCTTTCCAATATACCACCTATTTTACTGTCATCAGCAAACTTACTAATCATGCCTTGTACACTCTCATCCAAATCACTCATATAGATAAGAGTAATAGGCCCAGCACCAACCTCTGAGGAACTTCACTACTCACAGGCCTCCAGTCCGACAAGCATCCTTCCACTATTACCCTCTGCTTCCTACCATCAAGCCAATTGCCAGCTTGCCCCGAATTCCATGCAATCTAACCTTCCAGAACAGCCTACAATGTGGAACCTTATCAAAGGCCTTACTGAAATCCATATAGACTACAACTACCGCCGTACCCTCGTCAACCTTCCTGGTCTATTCATTAAAGATCTCTAACAAATTTATGAGGTATGATCTCCCATTCACAAAGCCAGACTGACTACCCCTAATCAAACTCAATCTTTCCAACTCTGTATATCTTCTGTCTTAGAATCTTCTCAAGTATCTTACCTATCATAGATGTTAAGCTTACTGGTCCATAGTTCCCAGGCTTTTCTTTGGAGCTCTTGTTGAGTTATGACAGAACATTCGCTACCCTCCAGTCTTCCGGGACCTTACCCGTGGCTAACCATGATGCAAAATGTACTTTTTATTTCTCTTCTGATCGTTTTAGCTTCCCACACTGAAGGGCAACATTTCCTCCATCTCTCAAAAGAAAAATTATAACTCTCCTGGACCCAAGAACGCACAGAGAATCTCTAAAAACAATTCCTATAACTGGCATCTCACAATAATGGAAATTTTAAAGTACAATGCTCTATTTTTAATTTTTAGTAGAGATAATTGTACCCACTTCTCATGCTGAATTTTAATCAATGCTCTTCTTGTGCAAATAACATCTCCCACCTTGGTGTGTTTGCATGGCCATACTTAACTCTAAGGCTTCAGGCATTGTTTGGGTGTCCAGCCAATTCAGCTTTACAATTCTTCCCTTTGAGTTTGAGTTTTGGAAGTCTGTTTTTTTAAATGAGCCTCTACTTTGACTAACAACAATGACACTAACATTTTCTCAGAGATTGCTGCTGCAAACAGTCTCCTGATCCACTTAACCCGATTTCTAATCTAATGCACTTAAAAGACCCTGAAAGCTGATGTCCCAGTTTGAATTTTGCTTTCAGCCTATTTAGTACAGCTTTTCAAATTCACTCTTCCCTCCTCTCATTAAAAAAAACTATGAATCATAAAGTTGCCTGAAAGCTGACTCCTATAATGCCAGTAAAACATTGCACAGTGTGCTTTCAACTGAAGACCAGCCAATTTCCATAAGACACACTAAGAACTACCAAACTTAGAGGCATGAATTAGGCCACATACACAATTAATTTCTAGTGTTTCCTCTGCATTTTGGTCTGACATCCTTGCAAAAATGCAGTCATAATATAAGTTGACCTACACTCCCAAGTATGCGTTGCCATTACATCCATAAATATATTCAAAATTGCTTTTCCTGCCTTGTCTCGGTGTTTGATCTTGCATTTTTATTAATATCAGGATTCCTTTTAAATGTTTACAATCCCTTTCTAGGAGCATGTTAATTGCTAGAGCCATGGTCAAAAGTTTATACTTCATGTTACTAATCCATGGACATAACCTGCTGCTTCTCATCCTGTACATTCAAACATTTGTTCTATTTTCAGTGACTTTTCTTACTGTAAGTATTTAACTTTAGTACCCATATTTGGTAGCTGCCCTTTGCAACAACAATCTCATTTTGATCAGTAGAACCGAGCCGCCCTTCATCTGAGACTGTCAATTGTGACAGTCTGATCCTTGCAGCTGTGCAAAATATGGCCAAGAAAGGTAGCTGATACATATACATACATAGGCTAACTCCTTTACAACCTGAAAATGTATAATCCACACCAAGAAACTTTGAAGAGCATACCCAAACAAACTGTCTGATCCCCATGTTGCACAATAATTATATTCCCTTTTACCAAGAATTTCTCTCAGGCATCTCCACTCTAAATTCTTCCCTTTTATAATAATCCATGTCTTTGCAATTGAAACTGGTTTCCAAAGACCCTACAAGTATGTGACCAAATTCTTTGAGATCCTAGTTTTAAAAATTGCTTTTCTCTACCTGCATGCAATGCATTGAAATGCTGAAAAAACGTACAGATAATTGTACTCACTTCTCATACTGAGTTCTGATCAAATTTATTACTGATAAAACTTGAGGATTTCAACCAAAAACTAACTGAAAGGGACTACATCCTCTGACAACCTGCAGCAAATTGTTGGCATGGACAGTTGATACAACTACAGACAGTAATTTACAGTTTGGCTAATCTGCCAAAATATTATGGACCATTTCTTCTATTGCTCTTCGCTTCCATTCACACGTTCCATTGAACGTGTTTTTTTACTGCCATATTCATAGCAATTATGTTCATATTCAAACCACATCGCTAAATTCATTGTCTATGTAATTTTAAGTTAAATTTCAAAGAAAAATAGTTACGCCCTCTGATGTCAATTAGCACTTGCTTAGTTTCTTTTGTGGAGAGGTTATGTTCCATTAACGGAATGCAACAATGTCCCCGTTTTGAACATTGTAATTTCACAGATTATAAACACAGAACTCTTATTTTCCACATCCGATTCAATCTGCAAGTTTTTTATTGATTGCTTCAGAAAGTTAATTTGAAAATTTCAGCATAATTGAATTTCCAATGCTTAAGCAACACCCAGTTGATCAAAAAAAGTTACCTGAAAGAAGCTTTCCACATACTGCAGTAAGTAAATGCCACAGTCACTGCTGTTATCTTGCTTAGGAACTCTAGGAACTGAGCCCTTCATGGTTTCTGCTGTGAAACTGCGCTGTCCTCTTTTTTTCACTTCCCATTCAATCTGCAGATACCTATTAAAGAAAATGAGAAATGTATGAAAACAGCAGAACTGTAGTAAGATTTAAAATAACATTCAGCAGACCCAAAGTAAATCAATACTATTACCAATTTGTATTTGTCCAGCACTTTAAATATGCAAACCATATAAATATATAAAATATATATTTAAAAATATGTAGAAGCAAAACATAAGAACAAAAAAAACTAGGTAGGTGGATTGGACAGACAAATAGGGCTCAAGGAATTGGTGGAAAAAGGGATGAGGAAACAAAACTTCAAAGTAAGTGAAAAGCTGAAGGAGCAGTATGTGATGCTGGAAAGGAAATAACTAGAAGCAAACAAGTAAATCAGAATCAAAGCAGCACAACGTGAGAGAGACTGTGGAGATTCAGATGGTCAAAGCAATTGCAAAGTTTGTAGAAAGGAATCCAGAACCAATGCATCAGCAACTAACACTCAATAGGCCAGTGACAGAAGATGATAATTCAGTGGTCCTAAAGTACTGATGCTTTGAATGAATTTGAGTTTATGCAAGGGAGTGCATGACAGTCCTGAAGTCAAGATTAGAAGGGACAGGAGAGTGGATGTGGGTTTCAGGTTACAGTAACAGAGTTACATACACAACAGATAAAGAACGCCCAACTTCCATGGTTCAATTTTTTTATTCAATCATGGGGGGAGAGGGTAATTGGCCAGTATTTATTCCCCGTTTGTAGCTTCCTTCGATTTGATAAGAGAGAGTTGCCTCTGGGAACCATTGCAGCCTAATCACTGTAGGTACTCCCACAGTGCTGTTAGTGAGGAAATTCCAGGATTTTGACCCAAACTCACTAACCGTCAATATATCTCCAAGTCAGGACAGTTGAGTGTCTTAGTGGGGAACTTGCAGGAGGAAGTCTTTCCATGTACCTGCCATCTGTGTCCTTCAAGATGGTAGTGTGGTTGGTTCTTTAAGGTACTGAATAAGGAGGCTTAATGAATAGTTGCAGTGCATCCTGGAGATGACATATACTGCTGCTAGTCTACACCAGTGCTGGTGGTGGTGGGGGAAGGGGGGTGTGAATGTTTGTGGAGGAGGCAAACGCGGGGCGAGCAAAACCACCCAATAGGTATGCTAGCTGGAGGGAATGGGAATTCGAAAACTGAAAAAAGCTGGAATGTCAAGGGGCAAGCATCCAGTACTTTAGAGATGACAGGATCTCTAATTCTTGGACAAAAGCCAGAGTACAACAAAAAACTTCTAGATTCATAAACAGCGTGCTCTTGCGGTGTAATCTATACCCGACAAGAACCACATTATCTAGAGGAAGGCCAAACCGAAACAAACTATGTCAAAGGTGTGAAACGCCAAACGAGACCATATCACACATCTCAGGATGCTGTCCATTCGTGAAAAATGCTCGAATAAAACACCATAACAAGCTCGCTGACCAGTTGCAGAAACATGTCAGTAAGTACGGCTGGACATTGTACGTGGAGCTCAGGCTGTTTGACAAAGATGGCTCCCTATGGAAGCCGGATCTCATATTTAAAAAGGACCAAAAGATCCCGGTTGTAGATATCACAGTGCGGTACGAGAATGATAGTAAAGCACTGGAAACAGCATGGCGGGAAAAACAAGAGAAATATAAACACCTGAATGTCGAGGTCACGGAATTGATGGGAGGCGTGGACCCCAAATACTTTGGCTTCGTGATGGGCGCACAAGGCAAGTGGCTGAATATGAATAACTGCCTCATGAAATTCCTTGGCATCGAGAAATATGATACGTTCATCCAAAAGACATCAAGACTCACTCAGTCACTGACACGTGAACTCTTACAACTCTTCAGTGACAAGTGAGCAAATAACCATAAACGGTGAGATAAGATCCTTCACCGAGCCAAGGACCAGCCGAACCCCACCATAAAAAAATATAAAAATAAAAAATAAAACCGGAGGGAAGCCGGTCCCCAAAATCCTACAACATCACCAACATCAGTAGGTCCCCACTAATAATGACAATAACAACCAGCCTCATATACCACCAGTATCACCTGGTCCTTGGTCTGTGGTGATGCTAGAGAGTACACAAACATCGACGAGCGATGTAAAGACTCGGAAAAGGCACTTCCCGAGTGTTCCAAATGAAGCAGGTTATGTCATGTCCTGAATAATATTAAACTTGAGTGTTGTTGGAGCTGCACTCTTCAAAGTAAGTGGGAAATACTTCATCATGTTCTTGACAGTGTAGACAGTGGCTGTGCTTTGGGAAGTGAGGAGGTTAGTTACTCATTGCAGGATTCTGAGCCTCTAGCATGCTCAGTATTTATATGGCTAATCCAGTTTAATTTCTTAATTTTATTTAAATTTTATACATTATGGTCCAGATCCAACTGAATGGTAATCACCTTTTTCAATTAAATGAGCCTTTTAAATATCCTAAACATTTTATCAAACACAAGTTGTAAAGCAAACTAAAAAGGATCTTCATACTTTGAGGATTCCTGTTAATTCAAATAAATTATCTTCCTTCTATGACTCCTAATTGATAGAATACATTTATGTTTTTACAACAATAACATGCTTTGCACATTCAGTATAAAAATATTGTTCCTCTTTATTTTGATATTCCTGTGAATTGTCCTGACAAGTGCAAGACAAAAATGTTTGACAAAAGATCTGCATACTAAGTGACTAAGAATATACATTATTAATACTCACTCTCGTAAAATTTTTACTGTGTGTAATTGTGAAGCTGCTCTTAGTGAATCCATAATAAGAATGCAGGGCCTGAGAGGGAAAAAAATAATAATTTCAGTTATCACTTCATACTTCAGTTTGATTGCTTAATTTTGAAAGGCTAAAATCACCAGTGTGGTAGACATGAATGACCACCACTACCAACAACACTGACTGATAATTGACACAGCTGAGAGGATTCATGCTTTACTCTTGTAACTAACTACTTTCACAGAAACAAAAGATAGGAGCAAAAGTAGGCCTTTCAATCTCGAGTCTGCTCTGACATTCAACATGATCATGGCTGAACGTGAAGCTCAATCCCCTAATCCTGAACTCCTGCCATATCCCGAGATCCTTTTAGCCACAGGAGCTATATCTACTTCCTTCTTGAAAACCTGTTTTAACTTCAATCTCTTACTGCGGCAGATTAAAAACCCCTGATGAAAAATAAAATTACATCGTGAGATTTATATTCAACTTCCAAAGTCTATCAATCCAAGCTATATTTTCATTGCCTTTTACTGCAAATTCCCTTTTAAACTCTTATGCAGTTTACCAAAAATTAAAAAAAAAGCTCAATATGTAGCACAGACACAGACAACCCATTTATTGAACAAAAACAGAGAACAACCAAAACTGGTAAAATGTAACTTTGCTTCCTGGCATTTTTACTTCAAATATGTTATTATGGACCGTTAATGTTTAAGTAAGAAATCCAAACACCCAGCAATCAACTGGCAGAACAATGCTCTAAAATTTCACATTTTTAAAACAAAAAACAAATTATCTGGCCTATCAAAATCATTTTTTTAAAAATGCTTACAGTAAACAATTACTTATTCTATGAACTCACTTTTACTTGTTACTATCCTCCCAGAATTCTTGAAGGCTCATTCACTTAAAAGGGGACTAACCCAATAGATATGCCATAGTCTTCTGGAATTAATTTTTCCTGCGTGTTCCACGGTTCTGAGGAAGGATTCTTTGGAGGTCCTTCCATTATTATTTTTGGCTACCTGACCTTCCACCCTGGTTCTCACGAACATCAATGCCTCTCCTCCTTTTGGGTTGCAGGCAGACACCCAATTGCTTTCTTTCAGTTTCTCACAGTGGCCAAGTCAGCTAATTATTTGCTGTCACAAATCTCTGAGGACCACTGGAGATTTCTTCCACAAGCTGAAAGCCAGAACAGATCTGCCTAATACTTTTACATCATTAAAAAATTTGGCAGATGGAATATAACGTGGTCAAAATGTGAAGAAATGTTAACTTATCCAATCCTAGCAGGAAAAGCTGACTACTATTTAAATGGCGAAAGACCGCAGAACTCTAAGCTCCAAATGGACTTGGATACCCTGATAAATGAATGTCAAAATTAGTGTGCGGATATGGCAAGAGATTAGAAAGACAAATTGAATACGGTTGCTTATTACAAAGCAAGTGAAACATAAAAGCAGGGAAGGCTTACTGTAGCTACAGATTGCTCCAGAAACCAGATCTGGAGTATAGTGCAGGCTTAACCCAATTGGGTTGAAAAAGAAGATAGAGACAGTTCACTCAACTCATTTCTGGAAGTAAGAGCTTTTCTAATGAAGATTAAGGTTATACTCTTTGAGCAGTTATCTTTAACAAACATAAGATCTTGTATGGTACCTTGATATGGTGGATACTGGAGGAGTTTCTCTGGTTTAGGGTCATGGGGGTTGGCGGGGGAGGGGGGCTGTGGGAGTTGGGGAAAGAGTCTAAAACTAGGGTACATACATAAAGAATGAGGTTTCTCTTATGAAGGAGCGAATAGATTTGTTCCCCCCTCTCAGAATGTCATTAAAATATGAAACACTCCTGGAACATGACATCTATTTAAGGTCGAGTTTGATAGATTTTTGCTGGATAAGGGAGTCAAAGCTTATATGCCACAGATAGGAAAATAAACATGAGACCATGACCAGATCATTTATGAACATATTGAATGGAGGAGCAGCTTCAAGTGTGGAAAGGCATAGGCCTTCTCCGAAGTTCTACGTTGCTATGAAACACAAATGGAGCTTAAGATATTCGCATGATTTAAACTGGGAATACTAAAGTTAGTATTTTCTCTCTTAAAAGGCGACATAACTAATTTCCTTAGACTCTTCAAACAGTAAGCTGCAGCACAGAAAAGACCAAAAATCTGCAACCATCTCATTCAGTTCCCAAACTGAATTGCTTGCTTCTCTCAGCAAACAGATACATTAGTTAAAAGAACTTGCCCCACATCCTGCCTCAGACACCGTGCCATGCTTTGGAATTGGCTCAGAGGAATATAAACAAATTACCTACAAAAATTCTGGAAAATACAGCATATCTTATCCTTCTTTCAAATTTTCAGCACCCACAGCATTTTGTTTATGTAAAGAAGTCTATCTTTAACTAAACTCTGAATTTGTCACCTATTTAGATTGTTAATGGAGTTTTACAACCCTTTTACCAGACTTCCTGATTCTATTACAAGCTTAGAGACAGATAATTCATCATTCAAGTGTATTCACTATTCATTCTGTCTTTGCAAGATAAATACATTCAAGTGTAATAAATCCAGGCCTTGATGGAGTTATAGCTCTGATTCAAGTGCCTTTTTTTTGTAAAGCTCTTTCAGCTCCAACCCAAAAGTTATGGCTTTTAGCTTCAGGAATATGTTCTAAAACACAAAGTGGATTTTCACAATGTTTATGCAAATATTATTGACCTTGTTAACTTATCAAGTCACCCTGTTAAATGATTTTCAAATCATTAGGCAGTAAACTTAAGAGAGCATAGATTCTTTCCTGTCCAATCCCTAAATAGCTACATTTTGCTTTCTTTGTAACAGTTCTGGCAATGTATCCTGCCCAAGAACAGCAGTTGTTTCTTTTGTAAAAAAAATAAAATTCAAGTGTTGAAACTAATTGAAATTTTCCATTAATTTTGTTACAAACGCTAGCATTTTAAACTAACACAATAAAAGAATGGTCATAAGACCATAAGACCATAAGACATAGGAGTGGAAGTAAGGCCATTCGGCCCATCGAGTCCACTCCGCCATTCAATCATGGCTGATGCGCATTTCAGCTCCACTTGCCAGCGTTCTCCCCGTAGCCCTTAATTCCTCTAGACAACAAGAACCTATCAATCTCGGCCTTGAAGACATTTAGCGCCCCGGCTTCCACTGCACTCCGTGGCAATGAATTCCACAGGCCCACCACTCTCTGGCTGAAGAAATGTCTCCGCATTTCCGTTCTGAAATGACCCCCTCTAATTCTAAGGCTGTGTCCACGGGTCCTAGTCTCCTCGCCTAACAGAAACAATTTTCTAGCATCCACCTTTTCAAAGCCATGTATTATTTTGTACGTCTCTATTAGATCTCCCCTTAATCTTCTAAACTCCAACGAATACAATCCCAGTATCCTCAGCCGTTCCTCATATGCTAGACCTGTCATTCCAGGGATCATCCGTGTGAATCTCTATTAAGTTTCTTTATTAAGCTTTATTAAGTTTCTCACCATTTAGAAAGTAGTCCATTCCTATATTCTTTTTGCCAAAGTGCAAGACCTCGCACTTGCTCACGTTAAATTCCATCAGCCATTTCCTGGACCACTCTCCCAACCTGTCTAGATCCTTCTGTAGCCTCCCCACTTCCTCAGTACTACCTGCCTGTCTACCTAACTTTGTATCATCGGCAAACTTCGCTAGAATGCCCCCGGTTCCCTCATCCAAATCATTAATATATCATATATGTTATCAACAAATTACAATTAAGTAATGGCTTTAATACAGAAAACAATATTAGGATCATGAATGAATTGGAGAGAAATGTATGTCAAGGTGCTTCTCTTGTGTTAGGTAGAGATCAGGGAATAAGGAAGCACTATTGAAATCAAGTTCAGCAAATTGCTCAGTAAATCAAAAGGTCTACTCTGTCACAGTGCTGAAATAGATCTGTTCAAAGTCACAAATAACATCCTTCGTTACTGCAAAAGCAGTTATTAACATTTACCTTTTACAACCTGTTTGTATTCTCGGACATGGCTGACCCCATCCTCTTCATAGAGCATTACAGCGCAGTAATGTTCCACCAATCTGTCATATCAATCTGAATCTGGATTAGTGGTGCTGGAAAAGCCCTTCATCACGTCGATTTCGAAGCTACTTGGATGCTGCCTGAACTGCTGTGCTCTTCCAGCACCACTAATCCAGAATCTGGTTTCCAGCATCTGCAGTCATTGTTTTTACCTCATTGATTATATCAATCTGAAGCCCATCTAACCTACAATATTCCATGTACGTCCATATGCTTGTCCAATGACGACTTAAATGTACTTAAAGTTGGCGATTCTACTACCGTTGCAGGCAAAGCATTCCATACCCTTACTACTCTGAGTAAAGAAACTACCTCTGACATCTGTCCAATATCTATCACCCCTCAATTTAAAGCTATTCCCCCTCATGCTCGCCGTCACCATTCTTGGAAAAAGGCTCTCCCTGTCCACCCTATCTAACCCTCTGATTATCTTATCTGTCTCTATTAAGTCACCTCTCAACCTTCTTCTCTCCAACGAAAACAGCATAAAGTCCCTCAGCCTTTCCTCATAAGACCTTCCCTCTATACCAGGCAACATCCTAGTAAATCTCTTCTGCACCCTTTCCAAAGCTTTCATATCCTTCGTATAATGCGGTGACCAGAACTGTACACAATACTCCAAGTATGGCCGTACCAGAGTTTTGTACAGCTGTAGAATAACCTCAAGGTTCCAGAACTTGATCCCTCTATTAATAAAAGCTAAAACACTGTATGCCTTCTTAACAACCCTGTCAACCTGGGTGGCAACTTTAAAGGATCTGTGTGCCTGGACACCGAGATCTCTCTGCTCATCCACACTACCAAGGATCTTACCATTAGCCCAGTACTTTGCATTCCGGTTACTCCGACCAAAGTGAATCACCTCACATTTGTCCACATTAAACTCCATTTGCCACCTCTCAGCCCAGCTCTACAGCCTATCTATGTCTTTCTGTAACCTACAACATCCTTCATCACTATCACAACTCCACCGACCTTCATGTCATCTGCAAATTTACTAACCCACCCTTCTAACCCCTCATCCAGGCAGTTTATAAAAATGACGAACAGCAGTGGACCCAACACTGACCCTTGTGGTACACCACTGGTAACTGGACTCCAGGATGAACATTTCCCATCAACCACTACCCTCTGTCTTCTTTCAGCAAGCCAATTACTGATCCAAACTGCTATATCTCCCATAATCCCATTCCTCCGCATTTTGTACAATAGCCTACTGTGGGGAACCTTATCGAACGCCTTGCTGAAGTCCAAATACACCACATCAACTGGTTTACTCTCATCTACCTGTTTGGTCACCTTCTCAAAAGAACTCAATAAGGCACGACCTACCCTTCACAAAACCGTGCTGACTATCCCTAATCAAATTATTCTTTTCTCGATGATTATAAATCCTATCACCTCTTCCAACACTTTACCAACAACTGAAGTAAGGCTCACTGGTCTATAATTACCAGGATTGTCTCTACTCCCGTTCTTGAACAGGAGAATCACATTTGCTATCCTCCAGTCTTCTGGCACTATTCCTTTAGACAATGACAACCTGAAGATCAATGCCAAAGGCTCGGCAATCTCCTCCCTGGCTTCCCATAGGATCCTAGATTAAATCCCATCCAGCCAAGGGGACTTATCTATTTTCACACTCTGCAGGATTTCTAATACCTCTTCCTTGTGAACCTCAATCCCACCTAGTCTAGTAGCCAGTATCTCAGTATTCTCCTCGACAACATTGTCATTTTCTAGAGTGAATACTGTCGAAAAATATTCATTTAGTGCTTCCCCTATCTCCTCTGACTCCACACAATTTCTCACGACTATCCTTGATTGGCCCTAATCTTACTCTCATCATTCTTTTATTTCTTAAATACCTATAGAAAGCCTTAGGGTTTACCCTGATCCTATCCACCAATAACTTCTCATGTCTCCTCTTGGCTCTTCTGAGCTCTCTCTTTAGGTCTTTCCTGGCTACCTGTAACCCTCAAGTGCCCTAACTGAGCCTTCATCTCATCCTAAAATAAGCTGCCTTCTTCTTCCTCTTGACCAGAGATTCCACTTCCTTCGTAAACCACAGCTCCTGCGCTCTACAGCTTCCTCCCTGCCTGACAGGTACATACTTATCTAAGACACACAGGAGCTTTTCCTTGAATAGGCTCCACATTTCTAATGTTCCCATCCCCTGCAGTTTCCTTCCTCATCCTATGCTTCCTAAATCTTGCCTAATCACATCATAATTGCCTTTCCCCCAGCTGTAACTCTTGCCCAGTGGTACACACCTATCCCTTTCTATCACTAAAGTAAACATAACAGAATTGTGATCGCTATCACCAAAGCGCTCACCTACGTCCAAGTCTAACACCTGTCCGGGCTCATTATCCAGTACCAAATCTAACGTGGCTTCGCCCCTTGTTGGCCTGTCTACATACTGTCAGAAAGCCCTCCTGCACACACTGGACAAAAACTGACCCATCTGTAGTACTCATATTATAGTGTTCCCAGTCAATATTTGGAAAGTTGAAGTCCCCCATGACAACTACCCTGTCTCTCTCACTCTTATCGAGAATCATCTTTGGTATCCTTTCCTCTACATCTCTGGAACTATTCGAAGGCCTACAGAAAACTCCAACAAGGTGACCTCTCCTTTCCTGTTTCTAACCTCAGCCCATACTAGCTCAGTTGACGAGTCGCCAAACATCCTTTCTGCAACTGTAATACTGTCCTTGACCAACAATGCCACACCTCGCCCTCTTTTACCATCTTCTCTGTTCTTACTGAAACATCTAAATCCTGGAACCTGCAACAACCATTCCTGTCCCTGCTCTAACCATGTCTCCAAAATGGCCACAACATAGAAGTCCCAGGTACCAACCCATGCTGCAAGTTTACCCACCTTATTTCGGATGCTCCTGGTGTTGAATTAGACACACTTCAAACCAACTTCTTGTTTGCCGGTGCCATCTTGCGCCCCTGAAACTCGATTTTGGACCTCCCTACTCTCAACCTTTTCTATTCTCGAACTACAATTTTGGTTCCCATCCCCCTGCTGGATTAGTTTAAACCCATCCCAACAGCCTTAGTGAATTTCACCCCCAGGATATTGGTACCCCTCTGGTTCAGATGAAAACCATCCTGCTTGTAGAGGTCCCATCTACCCCAAAAAGAGCTCCAATTATCCAAGAATCCAAAACCCTCCCTCCTGCACCATCCCTGTAGCCACATGTTCAACTCCTCTCTCCCCCTATTCCTTGCCTCACTAGCACGTGGCACGGGCAACAAACCAAAGACAACAACTCTGTTCATCCTAGCTCTAAGCTTCCATCCCTGAATTTCTGCCTTAAGTCCCCATCTCTCTTCCTACCTATGTCGTTGGTGCCTATGTGGACCATGACTTGGGGCTGCTCCCCCTCCCCCTTAAGGATCCCAAAAACACGATCAGAGACATCATGAACCCTGGCACCGGGGAGGCAACACACCAACCGTGAGTCTCTCTTGTCCCCACAGAACCTCCTATCTGTCCCCCTAACTATGGAGTCCCCAATGACTACTGCTCTGCTCCACTTCCCCTTTCCCTTCTGAGCAGCAGGGACAGACTCTGTGCCAGAGCCCTGTACCCCACTGCTTTCCCCTGGTAAGTTCCCCCAACAGTATCCAAAACTTTTTGTTGAGGGGAATGGCCACAGGGGATCCCTGCACTGCCTGCCGGTTCTCTTTCCGTCCCCTCCTCCTCTTCCTCGAATGTCTCTCCTCCAGAGAATCAAATGCAATGGCATCTAAACCTGTGGTCTCTTCTACCCCAGGATCTATCCTTGGCATCTTCCTGTTTCTCAACCAGATGCTGCTCATCATCAAAATCATCCGAAAACACTAGGTTCCACATGCACACCAATAAATACAAGTCTATATGTCACCACATTTCTTAATCCCTCGATTGCCTCCCAAGTATCACACCACTTGTACAATATTTAATATGAAACGAGCAACAATTTCCTCCATCAAAACACTAGGAAGAACAAAGTGACTGTCATCAGCCAACTGCTATAAACATCAGTTCCTAACCACCTACTCCCAATACACTTCCCAACAAATATCTGTAAATCAACCAGATTATTGGCAACATCCATGCCATACTTGGCTTTGAGACGTACCATCAGCTATAAAACTATGCCTTCATTAAGATTGCACAACTTTCATATCCAAAAGACTGCTAGACCTGACCCTGCTTAACTACTGTTAAAACCTTAATTCATGCCTTTGGTACCTTTAGACGAGCCAATACACTTGTCTGAATTTTCACCTTCCACAAACTTAAACTCATCTAAATCTGTGCAGCCCATTCCCTACCTCATATCTTTTACTCAACTTGCAATCCTATACAGTACATGCACAATGAGAAAGACAAATCGTATGTTAGCTTTTATCACAAAAGGGATTATAGTATAAGAGTAAAGAATCCTAATATAATTCTACAGGACATTGGTGGGGTGAGCCTTGGTATACGCTGTGGAGTTTTAGTCTGCTTACCAAAAATGAAGTATTTGGTCCAGAGGGAGTGCAATGAAGATTTACTGGGCCAATTCTCAGTATTAGGGCATTGTGCAATGTGGAGAGAGTACATAACTAGGTCAAAGTCAATGAAGACTATCTAATTTAAACATGAAATTCTTTCGGGTGTTGACAGGACAATAGGCAATCTAGAATATGAGGTTCTTGTCTCTGAATAATGGTTTGATGATTTACATGAGCTTAGGATAAATGTCTACACTGAAAGAATTGTGAATCTTGAAATTCTCTACCCTCGTGAGCCGTGGATGTTCTGTTATTGAATATTCTCCAGGCACAGAAAGACATTTTTTTTGTATACCAAGAAATTAAATAATATGGGAACTGGGTGGAAAGGAAGAAGTCAATGTAAAAAAATCAGCCATTATCCTAACAAAGTTCTTCTGAAGAGTTTCAGCCCAAAGTGTTGACTTTCCTGCTCCTCGGATGCTGTGACCTGCTACGCTCTTCCAGCTTCACATCTATTAACTCTGACTTCCAGCATGTGCAGTCCTTACTGACTCCTCCGAGTTACTGAATACAGCAAGCCCAAAGGGCCGAATGACTGACTCCAGCCCTCATTATATTCTTGTAACATTGTTTGATAACGCTTCTTGGAAGTACCTAGGAGCACTTACAAAATTAAATATTCTAGACATTCTCTGAACATGGAAGTGGCTGGAAATACCAGTATTTAGGAATGAGTCATTTTATTGTCACACGTATTTTACAGTGAGAAATCAAAAAAGCTTCTCCACTGGTCACTATGATCTGAGCCATTTTGAGTAGTTTTAAGAATAAGAAAAAAATTGAAAGGTTTAGCTTAAGACAGTCCACCAGTCCTAAGCCAGCTCATCATCAATGATGTCTGCACTGCAATCCTCTCCATTGCCTCACCGCAAACACCGGACCCAACCAATGTTGAAGTCACCACTCTCCAGGGATGATCTTTCGCCACTCACTAATTCTCCACCACCATCTCGATGCAGTCTATGCTGGACCCATCAATGTCAGTCACAATCCTTGCTGCTGGGTGTATCTTGACATCATCATGATGCTATTCTGCCATAGCTTTGCCGTCACCAGCACTGGACTCGACCAATGACTAAGTCGCTGTTCCTCAGATGCCATCTTTTTCTGCTGGGCTTACCTCACTTCTGCTGATTCCAATGACAGGTCCCGTGCTCACCCCAGAAAAGTAAGTAAAGGCTCTCTTGTTGCTGCCATGAGCCCATGCTGGGATCCCTCACTGCTACTGATCTGTCCAAACTCAGGACAGAGGTAAGTAAAGAAAAAAAAGAGGAGAGAGAAAAAGAAAAAAGAAAAGCTTTTGAAATGGAGGAGCCCTGGCTCATGAGCCCTATTCCACCGTCATCTTGCTCCACGACCCATTCCTAATTGCCCTGAAAAAGACAGCACGAATTTTCATCTTGAACTGCTCTAGTCTATGTGATTATATGTAACATTTGAGAAACTTGTAATCCATTTTAGAGAGTGATTAGGAAATTAACCAAGTTGCTTGAGATTGGAGTCATGTATTCAAACTTGGTAAAGTCAGCAACTTGCATTCCCTACAAGTTAGAGCTGAAAATGTGTTGCTGGAAAAGCGCAGCAGGTCAGGCAGCATCCAAGGAACAGGAGAATTGACGTTTCGGGCATAAGCCCTTCTTCAGGAGTGAGGAAAGTGTGTCCAGCAGGCTAAGATAAAAGGTAGGGAGGAGGGGCGTTGGAAATGCGATAGGTGGAAGGAGGTCAAGGTGAGGGTGAAAGGCCGGAGTGGGGTGGGGACGGAGAGGTCAGGAAGAAAATCGCAGGTTAGGAAGGCGGTGCTGAGTTCGAGGGATTTGACTGAGACAAGTTGGGGGGAGGGGAAATGAGGAAACTGGAGAAATCTGAGTTCATCCCTTGTGGTTGCAAGGTTCCTAGGAGTAAGATGAGGCGCTCTTTCTCCGGCCGTCGTGTTGCTATGGTCTGGCGATGGAGGAGTCCAAGGACTTGCATGTCCTTGGTGGAGTGGGAGGGGGAGTTGAAGTGTTGTTATTGTAAAACCGACCGACTCCCACAGCTACCTAGACTACACCTCCTCCCACCCTGCCCCCTGTAAAAACGCCATCCCATATTCCCAATTCCTTCGTCTCCGCCGCATCTGCTCCCAGGAGGACCAGTTCCGAAACCGTACAACCCAGATGACCTCCTTCTTCAAGGACCACAATTTCCCCCCAGACGTGGTCGACGATGCCCTCCACCGCATCTTTTCCACTTCCCGCTCCTCTGCCCTTGAGCCCCGCTTCTCCAACCGTCACCAGGACAGAACCCCACTGGCCCTCACCTACCACCCCACCAACCTCCATGTACAGCGTCTCATCCGCCATCATTTCTGCCACCTCCAAACGGACCCCACCACCAGGGATATATTTCCCTTCCCTCCCCTATCAGCGTTCCGAAAAGACCACTCCCTCGTCAGGTCCACACCCCCCACCAACCCAACCTCCACTCCTGGCACCTTCCCCTGCAACCGCAAGAAATGCAAAACTTGCACCCACACACCCCCCCCCCTCACTTTTCTCCAAGGCCCCACGGGATACTTCTATATCCACCACAAATTCACCTGCACCTCCACACACATCATCTATTGCATCCGCTGCACCCGATGTGGCCTCCTCTATATTGGGGAGACAGGCCGCCTACTTGCGGAACGTTTCAGAGAACACCTCTGGGACACCCGGACCAACCAACCCAACCATCCCGTAGCCCAACACTTCAACTCCCCCTCCCACTCCACCAAAGACATGCAGGTCCTTGGACTCCTCCATCGCCAGACCATGGCAACGCGAAGGTTGGAGGAATAGCGCCTCATCTTACGCCTAGGAACCCTCCAACCACAAGGGATTAACTCAGATTTCTCCAGTTTCCTCATTTCCCCTCCCCCCACCTTGTCTCAGTCAAATCCCTCGAACTCAGCACCGCCTTCCTAACCTACAATCTTCTTCCTGACCTCTCCGCCCCACCCCACTCCGGCCTATCACCCTCACCTTGACCTCCTTCCACCTATCGCATTTCCAACGCCCCTCCCCCAAGTCCCTCCTCCTTACCTTTTGTCTGAGCCTGCTGGACACACTTTCCTCATTCCTGAAGAAGGGCTTATGCCCGAAACATCGATTCTCCTGCTCCTTGGATGCTGCCTGACCTGCTGTGCTTTTCCAGCAACACATTTTGAGCTCTGACCTCTAGCATCTGCAGTCCTCACTTTCTCCTTCCCTATAAAGTTATTAAATAACCGCTCTAACCCTCTCCATTTTGTTAAATGGAGAACTGCTAGTACGACACAAATCATAACATTTCTCTGTCCCTTCACTTTCTCTAGCCTTTGTTTAGTTGCAGAATTCTGTTACTGAACTTGCAGACAAGTGTGCTGTGCTAAGCTGTTGTTTGGCACAATTACTTCTACCTGGCCGAGGACGAACCCAACTCTCGGGTATCTCTTCCTCACTACTGAACACCAACTTATTGCTGTCTAAATGAAATGAAGTAAATTCATAAGAACCCAGAAAGCATTGCTGCATGGTCTCCAATTTGCATCTTTCCAATTGCACACATCCCACTTCTATTTCCTTCAAAAGATCCACAAACAGGATTCCCTTGGTAAAAACACTGAGCAACTTTGTTCTCACCCCACAGAATGAACTTGTTCCCATCTTGACTAGATTTTTCTTTCTTATTCAGTCTCTTCTTACCTGCATTCATTAACTTTTTAAATTCATTTGTGGGATTGGGTGTCACTGGCTGGTCAGCATTTATTGCCAGTCCTTGGTTGGCCTTCAAATGGTGGTGGTGGGCTGCCTTCTTAAACCATTACAGTCCAGCTGCTGTGAGTTGACCCACAGTGCCTTTAGGAAGGGAATTCCAGGACTTTGACCCAGCAACAGTGAAGAAATGGTGATGTATTTCCAAGTCAAAATGTTGAGTAGCTTGGAGGGAACTTGAAGGTAGTGTGTTTCCATGTATCTGCTGTCCTTGACTTTCTAGATAGAAGTGGTCACGGGTTTGGAAGGTGCTGTCTGAGGATCTTTGGTGAATATCTGCAGTGCACCTTGTAGACAGTAGACACTGCTGTTATTGAGTGTTGGTTGTGGAGGAAGTGGATGCTTGTGGATGTAGTGCCAATCAAGTGGGCTGCTTTGTTCTGGATGGTGTCAAGCTTGAGTGTCACGGACTCCTCTAATGCTCTCGCCACTCATTTCAAGTTATTCTGATATTCTCGCTCCAACTACCTGCTTTTCACAATAAAAATTCAATCCCTCCAGATCCCCCTTCCCAGAAGAAGTGTTAAGATTTTCTCCTTGCTACATTTTTTTTTAAGGTCCTCGTGTGGAATCTAGGGGACATCTGGAGGATATTTTGCTTTTGATCTTGCTCCACCATTAAATATGATCCTCTATCTTAATACTATATTCTCTTTACTGCTCCATACCACTTGATGCCTTAAAATTTAAAGACTTACGAGCATCCACTCAGTTCAAAATATTTTTAGACTACAAGAGCAAAGATGTTTTACTACAATAATACATCTGCAGTTCTGGTAATTACACCATAGGAAAGGTGTGATGTCACTGAAGGGGGTGCAAAGGAGATTCACCAGGATGTTGCCTGGGTACAGCATTTCAGCTATAGAGGATCGATAAACTCAAGTTGTTTTCTTTGGAGCAAATAAGGTTGAGGGGTGCCGATAGAGATGCATAAGATTAAGAATGTCATGGATAGGATGAATAGAAAAAGCAAGTGTTCTCCTTAGACAATGGGTCAATAACAAGGGTGTATAGTTTTAATGTGGAAGGCGGGAGGTAAAGGGGGATTTGAGGAAAATTTTTTTTTCACTCAGAATTTCTCTGGAGGTCTGAACTGCATTGTCTGGAAAGGTAGTTGAAGAGGGAAACCTCAACTTTTTAAAAGTACAGGGATGACAAGTTCAAGTGTCATATCATTCAAGGCTATGGGTCTAGTATGGGAAAATGGAACTAGTTGTAAGCCCCCAAAAAGGCCTCTTTGCAACTGTATGATTCTTATGAACAGAGTTAGACCACACTTCAGGATCACCTTACCAAGGGAAATACCCTGTATATTCTTACCATAGAGAGAATGCAGACAGAGGTTCACTGGACAGCTTCCTGCGATGAGGGAATTATTCACCAAGGAGAGGTTAAGTAGACTAGGCCGGCATTCCTGAGGGTTCAGACGAATTATCCTTTACTCTAACTGAAACTGACAAAATTCTTTGAGACTCCTGGAAAGCTAAATGCTGAGGAAGCGTTTACTTTGACCTGGTAAACCAGAACAAGGTGTTATGACTGAAGAGATAGGCCATTTCAGTCTGACAGGTGGAAGATGTTCTTCACCCAAAGAGTTGTGAATCTTTCGAATTCTTTACACCAGCAAGCTATGGATGCATAGATTACAGATATATCAAAACCCAGATCAAGAGATTTTTTTGGGGTATTAAAGAATATGAACATAATTTCCTCTAAGCTGCAAGGCCACATGCTCACACAACCCTCGTTCTAATGTTCTGCACATGGCAATCAATGTCAGCATACTGATCGTGGCATTGACTTCCGGTTCTGAAAGTCATTGTCATGCACTGGTCCAGGAAGCCTGCGCAGCTGGGAAAAAAAAATTAGAAAGAATGCTGGCTATGAGAACAGACTGAAAGATAGAATTGAAGTAGACAATCAGCTATGATCAGATCGACTAGAGCAGCAACTCTCAAGGGCAGATTTTTGTTTACATTCATTTGATTATCTCCACAACCTTCTGGACTCACCACAAAGTTCACCTGCTTGTGAAGATAACCTCTATCCTCATTTTTTCAGATGGCAGCTGTTGATGAGTCTGCTATTCTCATTTCCATTTCAACAACAACTCTCATTCTTCACCTTTTACACTTCCTCTAGACTACTTTTTGTTATGTGCCCCACTACAAATTTTGGTGAAAACACAAGCCATTAGCAGCTATGAAAGTGCGATGCAACTCACCATCCTTATGAAATCAGAACTAATATACCAAGTATCATTGTTTGACACTGGCTTCTAAAAGTAAAACATACAAACTAAATTCTAAGAAATTAAGTGTGAGAAAAGGAGAAGACAGGATGCCAGGAGAATGACAGAGCAAGAAAAACAAAATCAAAGTAAGGAAGAAAAATGGTAAAAGAGAAAATAAAGGAAAGGAAAGGAGGGAAGAAAGCATTTGATTTTTTCATTGTGAGAGAAAGAAGAGTGGAATACACAGCAGACACCGCCTGAGTCATATTTATTTCTGGCACCATACATGGGCACATAAAGGAAGCCATTCCTAATTACTTCCAAAATGAAGAAATCAACTTTGTAACAATGATTAGAATCAAAACATGTTAAAAATACTTAAATTAGCAAATTATAGTGTCAATGTTACTTACTGTTTGAGTATCCTTTTTTGTTGGCATCGGTTGATGGGGGCCTTTATACATCCCTGTAAGAAATTAAATGTGATCTTAAATAAAACTAAATTCCAACTCCACTGATGAATCAACTGGCAAATGCAGATGTAAAATGACTCAAAGTTTCAATCTCAGTATATGCGAAATTAACTAATTTCAACCAAGAAGCTAAGTAATTAGGAGAAGGTCAGAACTAGATGGAAAAAGCAATGCAAAAGCTGGTATTTACATTGCAATTGTTTTTGAGCTTTGAGTTTAACATTCACCTTAAAAATTATTATTGTAAATAATGCTGGAACTTACCACTTGGATACAATTTCAAACATTCACCTCACAGAAATCTGTAGTCTTTTGTATAATAAATGCAAAATTTACATATCACCTGTTCCGTCAAAGATTAAACATCTACAAATGCTTCCAAGCAAAACTTCTGGGCTTGTCTTCACTGTGTGTGTACATCACATTATCCTAGTCACTATATTAAGTAAATGTGCTCTGGATTAAACATTTCCTTAAATCACTTTTATACCTAGGATACCTCTAACATCTTCAATTCATTCACCTTTCATTGCTGAAGTTTCCAGGCTTTGGGACTGTCGGACTGGGAGTAGATTGGTACCCTGTGGGACAGGGAGCAGATTTGTAACCCTCCTTTGGTGGTGCCAAGCTTCACACTCATGACTTGTACCTTGTAGATGGTGGACAGGCTTTGGAGATTCATAACGCGAGTTACTCGCCACAGTATTCCTAGTTCCTGATCTGCTCTTGGAAACATTGCGTTTATGAGGAGAGTCCAGTTGAGTTTGTGATCAACATTAACCTGAAGGTTTCAGCAGTGATAACACTACTGAATGACAAGAGGTGGTGGTTAGATTGTCTCTTATTGGAAATCGTCATTGCCTGGCACTTGTTTGATGTGAACATTACTTGCCATTTGTCAAACCAATCCTGGATATTTGCAAATAAGAGTCATGGAGTGATACATCATGGAAACAGACCCTTTGGTCCAACTCACCTGCTCTGACTAGATATCCTAAACTGACCTAGTCCCATTTGCCAGCATTTGGCCCATATCCCTCTCAACCACTCCTATTCACATATAACATTCAAAAGGCATCTGGAGGGTAATTGTACCAGCCTCCAACACCACCTCTAACTCCATACACACACCATCCTCTGCGTGAAAAGGTTGCCCTTCATCCAGAGTACATTTTGCACCTTTGCCACCTTCAGTGCTTCCACCAAGTGTTGTTCAACATGGAGGAGTACAGATTCACCAGCTCAAAGAGGATGGTACTTGGTAACCACTCAATTTCCTTGCCCATTTTTAACCTGAAGCCATGAAATTTCATGAGGTCCAGACTCAATGCACAAACCTCCTAGACAACTCCCTCACGATTGTGTACCAAGATGCTACCATCTCTGCTGGGTCTGTCTTGTCAACAGGACAGGATATATCAGGAATGGTGATGGTATGTATGGGATTTTGGCTGTAAGGTATGATTCCATGAGTATGACTATGTCAGGCTGTTGCTTGACTAGTCTGAGACAGATCTTCCAATTTTGGCACTACCCTCAAAATGTTAGTAAGGACTACTTTGCCGGGTCGATAGTGTTATTTCTACTGTTGTCTTTTCTGACACATGCATCGATGCCATGTTATCCATACAGTTTCATTTCTTTGTTGAGATTCATTGCAATTGGGACAACGGAGTGGCTTGCTAGACAATTTCAGAGGGCAGTTGAGTCAACCACATTGCTGTGGCTCTGGAGTCACACTTGGATCAGACCAGGTGAGCATGGCAGATGCCCTGTTATTAAGAATATAAGCTAATTATTGTATTATTTACCTGCATCCTCGTGCTAGACACTGAAGTTATGGAAGGAACACTGCTGGAGTCTATATCTGCAAGAGAACAAAATGTAATCTTAACCATCACAATGCATGCATTCGATTTGCTAATTCATATCAATGCACAGTAATTTGGATTGATATGTTCATTAAAGATCATTGCATTGAGTGAATAATTGCACATCTGCTCAAAACTACTAGGTAACACCTGAAGATCAGGAAATCACAATAAATAAAAATATAATTTGTATTTTTCATTTTTGGGATATCAGAACTTCTAAGGTTGCTGGCACTTACTAGCAATCCCTGCTAGCCTAAAATGGCAGTACTTAGAGTTGTCATTTGTAACAGAGGTAGTGAAACATATCTAAACCACATTTTTAACATCCTTAAAATGTTAACACTGAGACACCAGAAAGTTACAGCTTGAAGAATTCTTACAATATTCATCTTATCCATTGGTTACATTGTTTAGGTTTGATTTCTTTAGGAAAAAGTGAGGAGTTCTGAGGCTTTGGTGAAATTAATTTGTTACATTTGGATCTTAAGTAACTTATTACTTGATTGCATAAAATCAAACATTACAAAATCTCAAAGAAAGCTGACTTTATCCTTCAAGATCATCTTTTAAGCCTACAATTTTGTATAGCAATCGTGCTGTGAGGAAGTACTGTTTTTAAAAAAAGTCCTGAAATAATAGTTGCTTAATACATAGGAATATATATCCAGTTAAAAGGCAAGAGCTTACTTGTTGAATCCTGTGACAGTGAATTCAGAGTGGTATTCCCATCAGATTCATCAGATGATGACTCTTGTTCTTTACTTGTTTTTTCTTCACTAAGTGAGTGTGTGGAAGATGGATTTGGAAATAATTTGCTTGCCTTTGTTTCAGTGGCAACATCAGTTTCATAAACTATTTTGTCTAACGCAGGAAAACAAATAACAGCAAGATACCAATGTGACCTGCAAACAAATGTGTCATTCAAAAAGTTAACAGGTATGAACTTTGTGATTGTTCAGAGTCCAAAGTTACCATTAGTTTACTTTATAGAGCTCCCTGCAGTCTTTAGTGCGATAGAGATGTACAGCATAGGAAGAGGACCTTTGGTCCAACTCGTCCATGCTGACCAGATATCCTAAATGTATCCACCCCGATTTGCCAACATTTGGCTTATATCCCTCTAAATCCTTCCAATTCATATACCTATCCAGATTTTTTTTAAATGTTGAGATTGTACCAGCCTCCACCACTTTTTCTGGCAGCTCATTACATTCTTGCAACACCCTGTTTGTGAAAAAGTTGCCCCTTAGGTCTCTTTTAAATCATTCCCCTGTCAACATAAACTATGCAGTCTAGTTTTGGACTCCTCCACCCCAGGAAAAAAGACCTTGTCTATTTACCATATCCACGCCCTCATGATTTTGTAAACCTCTATAAGGTCACCCCCCTCAGTCTCCGACACTCCAGGGCAAATAGCCCCAGCGTATTCAGCCTCTCCTGAAAGCTCAAACCCTCCAACCCCCCAACCCCAGCAACATTCTTGTAAATCTTTTCTGAATCCTTTCAAGTTTCACAACATCCTTCCTATAGCAGGGAGATCAGAATTGCCTGACCAATGTCCTGTATAGCAGCAATATGACCTCCCAACTCCTATACCCAAATGCTCTAACCAATAAAGGCAAGCATACCAAATGCCTTCTGCACTATTCTAAGACTTCACTTTCAATGTATTATCAACCTGCATTCCAAGGTCTCTTCACTGAGCAACACTCCCCAGGACCTTACCTTTAAGTGTTCAAGTCCTTCTCTGATTTGCCTTCCAAAGTGCAGCTGCTCACATTTGCTCAAATTAAATTTCATCTGCCACCCCTCAATCAATTGGCCTATCTGATCATGATACCATTGTACTCTGAGGTAACCGTCTTTGCTATCCACTACACCTCTAACTTTGGTGTCATCTGCAAACTTACTAACTGTACCGCCTTATGTACTTTGGATCTGGTCAAAGTACCGGTTTTACCCTTGGGCTCAACTGAAGATAATATGCTGCAAATATCTCTTAAGCACAGCAAATGTTTACTGTTGCTTCTCTGCGTATTAGGTAGCCTCCAGCCTACCATTTGAAACAGTGAAATGAACATATGACTAATCTTAATAAATCATTTCTACCATGAATGGTTTCAATTGCTTTAAACAGCTCATAGAATAACCACATTATAAGTTAGAATTTGTCGATTAGCAAACTTAGCCTCAATTTAGCCAGATTTCATGTTCTAGGTAAATAAATGGCTTTAACTTATCCCACTAGAACCATGTGCAACAGATTAAGCAAAGAACACTTACTCTTCATTAACAGGGACAAATATAAAATCCTTTGTAAAGATATCTACATGTCGTGTCCATGTTCTCACGCGCTGGTGTCTCTTGTGCTGTATTCTACAAGGGCAATATAATATGTACTTTTAATCAAAGTTGGTAAATGAGTGCAAATCAGCAACCAAATAAACACTGCACTCAAAAGAAAACAATAGATTAACAATTCATCTTTTAAATATGCTCAGTTAACTGCAGGTATTCTTAAAACAAAAAAGAAAATCAGCTTATTGGTATTAACACAAGTCACAGAACCACAATTTTGAGAAATAATATTTTCTTAAAATGAACAAAATGAAAACATTGGAGTTTTAAACAAAGCATTTAATAGCATTTGCGAACAGCTAAAACAAGGATTCAGGAGAGGGAGCTGTCTAAATTGATGAGTAGAAGACGGTAAATTAGAAGTTAGAAACATTTAAAAAAACAAATTCCAAATGCTCAAAAATCCATTCCACTGGAAAACAAGAAGTTCAACAAGAAAAATCCATTAATTCCTTACTAAAAAGGAGTTTAAAAATGCATTAGATTAAAGGAAGGCATATAACATTACAAGAAACTGCAATAATCTTACTAGCAATCAATTTAAAATCAATGCTCGCTGTTCATTGAACTAACTGCTCTGGTAAATAAGCCCAATTTCCAACCACTCAATCTCGGTCTCTCAAAATGTTTTACATTTCAATCAAATTTCCCCTCAACACTGACTAAGCAAACATGAGCTCAATGACTTTCTGTTGGGGTACTGCCAGGACTACTCAGATTCTGGTGTCATTATAATATTAGTTAACATGGACACAATAACTGAATTCCCAAAGGTGAGATGATAATGACTAGCCTTGACATGAAGGGCCCATTTGACAAAGTGATTTCATCCCTCCCCTTTATATTCCCCTCACCTTTCAGTAGTATTGTGAACCACTGGCTTGACGGTAGCAGAACAAACTCGGACGTTTGCTGTAAAGTATACTTTGATGAGTATGACTGTACTGTTGCTTGACTAATTTGTAGACTAGCTCTCTCAATTTTGACATATCTCACCAGACATTTGTGATAATGATTTTGCAGGGTTAATTGCCTTTATTATCATTTCCAATGCCTTGGTCAATGTAAGGTTGTTCATTCAGTTTTATTCTCCTTCAACTTTTCTACAGTGGTTTGACTCAAATGCACAGCTCGTTAGGCTATTTCAGAGGCAGTCAAGAATCAATTACATTGGCGAGTTTTAAAAAGATTTGTAGCTCAGGTTGATGTTCTGGATGTAGGTTTGCTCGCTGAGCTGGAAGGTTCAGTTTCAGACGTTTTGTCACCATACTAGGTAACATCCTCAGTGAGCCTCTGGTGGTGTAGTGTGCTTTCTATTTATATGTTTGAGTTTCCTAGGGTCGGCGATGTCATTTCCTGTTCTTTTTCTCAGAGAGTGGTAAATGGGACCCAAGTCAATGTGTGTGTCGATAGAGTTCCGGTTGGAATGCCATGCTTCTAGGAATTGTCATGCATGTCTCTGCTTGGCTTGGCCAAGGATGGATGTGTTGTCCCAGTCGAAGTGGTGTCCTTCCTCATCTGTAGGTAAGTATACTATTGAGAATGGGTCATGTCGTTTTGTGGCTAGTTGATGTTCATGTACCCTGGTGGCTAGTTTTCTGCCTGTTTGTCCAATGTCGCGTTTGTTGCAGTTCTTACAAGGTATTTTGTAAATGACATTAGTTTTGCTTGTCGTCTGTATAGGGTCTTTCAAGTTCATTAGCTGCTGTTTTAGTGCGTTGGTGGGTTTGTGGGCTACCATGATGCCAAAGTGGTCTGAGTAGTCTGGCAGTCATTTCCGAGATGTCTTTGATGTAGGGGAGAGTGGCTAGGGTTTCTGGATATATGTTTCATCTGCTTGTTTGGGTTTGTTGCTCAGAAATCGATGGACTGTGTGCATTGGGTACCTGTTCTTTTTGAATAGACTGTATAGGTGACTTTCATCTGCTCTGCGTAGTTCCTCTGTGCTGCAGTATGTGGTGGCTCATTGGAATAATGTTCTAACGCAGCTTCGTTTGTGAATGTTGGGACAATTGCTTCTGTAGTTCAATATTTGGTCAGTATGTGTTGTTTTCCTGTAAATGCTGCTTTGAAGTTCCCCATTGGCTGTTTGCTCTACTGCGACAAACTATCATTCCGAGAGGTCGCAGTAGAGCAAACAGCCAATAGGGAACTTCAAAGCAGCGTCTACCACTCACCCCTACATCAAAGACATCTCAGAAATGACTGCCAGACTACCCAGACCCCTTGGCATCATGGTAGCCCACAAACCCACCAAAACACTAAAACAGCAGCTTATAAACTTGAAAGATCCTATACAGACAACAAGCAAAACTAATGTCATTTACAAAACATCTTGCAAGAACTGTAACAAACACAACATTGCACAAACAAGCAGAAAACTAGCCACAAAACAACATGATCCACTCTCACTAGTATCCTTACCTACTGATGAGGAAGGACACAATTTTGATTGGGACAACACATCCATCCTAGGCCAGCCAAAAAGGGACACGCAGAGAATTCCTAGAAGCATGGCATTCCAATCGAAACTCTATCAACAAACATATGGACTTGGATCCATTTACCACCCCCAAGAAAAAGAACCAGAAATGACATCACCATAGGAAATGATGTTACTACAGGAAATGACATCACAGACCCTAGGAAACTCAACCATATAAATAGAAAGCAGTCTACACCACCATTGCTTCATTCAGATGCTCAATGAGGATGTTACTTAGTATGGTGACAAAACATCTGAAACTGAACCTTCCAGCTCAGCAAGCAAACCTACATCCAGAACATCAATTACACTGGTTTAATCCTGAAGTCATGTCTCTTCCAGACTAGGTCAGGCTGGCAGATTTCCTTCTCTGAAGCTTTTAAACCCCACACTTATTTATTTACTTTAAATTAACCTAGCTGCTTTGCTGACATATGAACTGGTGTCTTTGATGCATGAGTCCAATTCCTGATCCAATAACACCATGACTGTGTTCCCTGCTCCAAAATAAATAACTCAAAACTGTACTGAATTATCAGCCTTTGGACAATGAAAATAGGTGATGTTTCCTCACTGCTAATCTTGGCGAATGCAGCATGTTCACTTCAATTGCTGGACAAAACCTATAAACCTAGAAACAGCAGCATTAAAAATAGTTCTACATCATGAGAAACACAGCAACAGGAAAGCAAACAGTTCACTAAGGACCAGAAATATAATCCATTTGACTTGTAGAAAATTTGCTTACGAAAGGTTAGTTGCTTCCTCTGATCCAGCATTATCCTTTCGGGTTAGACGTCGATAAAAGAAGCTACTAAAAATGTGAGTGCGCTCAGCAAGTTCTTTGGGTGCTTTCTCTAGTAAAAGATACCTTAGATAAAATAAACAACACTAGTTAATATAAAACTTTACAAAGAACTTTATTCAATGCATAGCCAATGCTTTTTTCTTTGATACAATTCAATAAAGCATGAATTATTCAGTTAAAATTATTAGATTAATCCTTGGTTTACACTATGCATAAAAAAGGCTCACAGCAAAGTAAAAACACAATTTCCATAACTAATTGGTTTGGGAAATTTGTTCTCCATGCAAAGATGCTGCTTCTAATATTTCCGGATTCTGCCAGTGGATCAAACATTTTTGCCACATTTCCCTCTAGGTTGTCTGTTCCCTCATTAAAAATGGGATTCTTTTAGAAATTATGGAACTGTTTTGAGTTTTTTTTTATACTTCATTTGTATTGTAAAGTCCTTGAAAAAGTTAAATTTAGTTGAAGGAAGTGTAATTTGATTTTTCCTACAAAAATGTGTATTTGTGCAATGGCAACTGCCTCAGTGAGAAAAATAATCAATTTTTTAAAAACAAACTTCATATTTAAGGTATTCAACCTCCATTTAATTCAATTTTTATTTTTGTTCATAGAAAATTATCATGTGTATTTGGCAAAACCATTTGTTAATTTGTGATTTGCACTGTGAGAATTCTTTAGTTCGATTATCTATTTAGTCTGCTTGATTATATCGCTGTTGTAGAATGCTAGAATATACTTATAGTTGATGCCAGAATGAAATTTATCTAGCAGTGGTGAAACCCATACCACAGAACTTACTAGACGTTTGTGGCTAGTTTTTTTTCTTGGTCAACCACCTAACGAAGAGACAACACCTCAAAAGTTAGTGCTTCCAAATAAACTTGTTGGACTATAACCTGGTGTTGTGCGATTTTTAACTCTATCCACCCCAGTCCAACACCGACACCTCCAAACCATTGTTGGTCAAAGGCAGACAGCAGGTCTTCACTAACAGCAAAATCTAGCAAAATAAATTTATTAACCTGTGTCTGCAACTGATAAACATTACATTCACTGAATTTGGAAGCTTCTGTTGGCTGTGATAACAAGAAGCAGTTATAGAGACAACCAGTCAGGCTTTGCACCAACAAAGTTGAGTCAGGTTTTTAACTCCATATTCTCTCGACTTTTCATAACATATTTCTCAATCAAGTCTTTGTGTCCTCAAGTCCATTGATAATATTCTCTGCAAAATCCTACCTGGTAACTTATTTCATAAAAACAAACTAATTTTTGAATGAAGATGTGCTATCTTACTCAATTTTAACTTGTAACTCCTGACATTTGATCTGCCATGAGAACAGTCAACCAATTCAATTCTGCCATTTTAAGATTTGATAATCTTGAAAACCTTAAATTCCTTCCAAGAGGAAAATGCACTGGAAGCAGATTTCAACACAGAAAAGGGGCATTCAGGTTTATATTTGGGACAATTTATGAATATGCTGTTAATGCTCTTTGTGAATATCCAAACAAGAACAACTGTTATGATTGCTGAATCAACCTTCTCAAAATTACCACTGGCTGTTTCACCTCCGATATTTTTACAGTACAATATTAAAGGACTGCAATAAAAAAAGACCTAAATACTTACTTTAAATAGAAATCAATGATAACATCATTGAGAAACTCTCCCGCTTCCAAACATTCTAGGTCTTCAGTAGTAACTGCAAGTCCCCCTTTAGTTGGAGGAGGGGGGAATACTATTATTCTGTATGAGAAGAAACACATTAAAATTACTGCCTTTTTGAAATAAAAATAAAATCGATAACCAGAATAAAATCATTTTAAATGTGATACCAATGTTCACTTGTCATAGATAGAAATAAATAACATGGCAGCAAACATATGAGAATGGAATACATTTAGCAAAGGATATTAATTTTAATTTATTAATTTATTCATTTTTATCTGAGCCTCTGGGTATTTACAATTTATACACCAGATAAAGCTAGGAATTTCATGAATTATATATTTTGCCTAAATATTAGTAAATCAAACAACATTAAATTTAGTTGTATTAAAAACACACATGCAGATCTACACCCTGATGGTCAAGATCAAATTTGCATTTACATCTTACAGAATCCCAGGATTTACAATATGGAAGGCCAAACCACTGTCTGCACTGGCTGCCAAAAGAACTACCCAACCAGTCCCCTTCTCCATAGCTCTTGAAGTTCATCACTTTGAAATATAGATATATATCCACCTGTCTTGAAACCTCCAATGGAATCCACTTCTACCGCTCTCCCAGGCATTCCAAATCCGAACAACATTGCGAAAAAGATTCTCTTCATTCACTCCTAGCTCAATTGCTGAATTGCGACCCCTAGTTACTGACTTGAGTGGAAACAGAAACAAAAACAGAACTTGCTGGAAAAAACTCTGTTTTCTCTCTCCAGATGCTGCCAGACCTGTTGAGTTAACATTTAAAGTCCAGTGACCCGTCATTCGAACTGATGGAGCTAGGGAAGGTTGGTATACATGCTGGAGATGTGGGGGAAGGAGTAAGAGCAGCAGTTGGACAAGATAAAGAACTAAGAAAATTTACAGCCCAGGAACAGGACCTTTGGCCCTCCGAGCCTGAGCTGATCCAACTCTACTGTCTAAACCTGTTGGTCAATTCCTAAGCACCTGTATCCCTTTGCTCCCCACCTACTAATTCATCTGTCCAGACACATCTTAAATGAAGCTACCGTCCCTGCCTCTACCAAGTCTGCTGGCAACACATTCCAGACACCCACCACCACTTCTGTGTGAAGTGCTTGCCGCATGTATTCCCCTTAAATTTTCCACCTCTCATCTTGAAAAAGTGTGACTTCTCGTTATTGAATCCTTCACCCTGGGTAAAAGCTCGTCTCTATCCACCATATCTATACCCTTCATGATTTTGTAAACCTCAATCAGATGTTCTTCCATCTTGCACAGAGCTTTTCTGGAGCACAATAGCAAGCCCAAGACAGAGTTGTTAGTCAGGGAACAAGGTGGTGTGTTGAAGTGACAGGTAACCAGAAGCTCAGGGTCATTTTTGCGGACAGATCATAGGTGTCCAGCAAAGCGGCCACCCTATCTGCGTTTCATCTCCCCAGTATATAGCAGACAACATTGTGAACCGCAAATACAGTAGAGTGAAGTGCAAATGGAAGCAGAATATCCTTCTTTACCTTGTTAAAATTATTCATAATTTGAACACTTCAATAAGATCACTTATTAATCTTTTATGCTTCAAGGAGAATAAGGCAAATTTCTTTCATCTTTCCTTGTATCTAAAATTCCACAATCCTGGTATCATTCTCGCAAATCTCATTTGCACTCTCTCCAAGGTTTTAATATTGTTCCTTAAATAAGGCTCCCAGAACGGAACACAATACTCCAAATGTGGTTGACCAATGATTCATATAGATGTAGCATCACTTCCTTGCTTTTATACTCAAGGCCTTTATTTATAAACCCAAGGATTCTGCAGGCAGCCTTAACAATTATTTAAATTTGCCTGGCATCCTTCAGAAAATTATGCACATGAACCCTGAGGTCCCTCTGCTCCTATACTCCCTTCAAAGTTGTACCATTATCCCTGTATTGTCTAAGTTTCTTCTACCAAAATATCTAACCTCACGTTTCTATGCATTAAAATTCATCTGTCAGGCATCTGCCCATTTGACCAACTTGTCAATGTCCCTCTGAAGTCACTTAGCATCATCCTCACAATTCACCATTCTCCCTAGCTTAGTATTGCCTGCAAATCTGGAGATTTTGTCCTCAACACCTATTTCAAAATTGTTTCTATAAATAAGAAAAGGCAAGGGTCCCAACACCGATCCCTTGGGAACACAATTTTCAACTTGCCTCCAGTCAGAAACACTCCCCTCATCTACACTTACCCTCTGTTTCCTTTCTTTTATGCAACTTTTAATCCAAGCTGCTAAGGATCTATCAATCCCAAACACTTTACTTTTCTAACCAATCTGTCACATGGCACAGTATCATCCACAGCCTGTGTCACCTTCTCAAAGAAATCAAATTTGGCAAACTTGACCTACCCTCGACAAAGCCATGTTGATTGACTAGTATTAACTTATGTTTCTCTAGGTGTATATTTACCTTAACCTGCATTATGGCCTCTATCAGTTTTCCCACTACCAACAGGTCCATAATTTCCTGGGTTATACACGGCCCCTTTCTTAAACAACAGTATCACATTTGCAATCTTCCATTCCTCAGGACTAATCTTGTGTACAGAGAGGCCTGGAAAATTTCTGTCAACGGCTCCGCAATTTGCTCCTTTACCTCTCTCAAGCAGCAATCTAGGATGCTTCCCATCCGGGCCTGGCGACTTCTCTACCTGGAATGCTGTCAGCCTTTTTAGCAGCTCTTCTTTATCTCTATACTGCTCAGTTGCTCAACACTCACATTTTCAACCACATTGTCACCATTTTCTAATTTGGTAAAGACAGAAGCAAAGTATTTATTTAGTATCTGTATCATATGCGTTGCTTTAGTGAGCAGCTTACCCTGTTTGCCGAATGCTATCCTTCACTAATCTTTTAATAGTAAGACGTTTAAAGAACATTTTACTATTTGTTTTCAGCGCAACCTGCCATCCTTTCTTTATGCTTCCTCTTATTCTTCCTTATTCCAGCCTTAGCCTCTCTCCTGCATTTGAGACACTCTTCCTGATTTCTAGTGCTGTCACTCTTCTGGTATGCACCATATATAGAGTCATAGAGTTCTACAGAACCCTACGATTAGTACCAAGAATTAAAACTGATGGAAACTAAGCTATTTTGCTCCTCTAACTAACTCTATAACATTATTTAAATGTTACCACAAGGAAGAGTGTTGGGTGCACTGTTTTTCATCATTGATTATAGAATGATTTGGATGTGAATTTAGTTAGTAAATTTGCACTGGTGGTGTAGTGGACAGTGAAGAAGTTTGTCTCAGACTAAAATGGAAACATGACCCATTGAGCCATTGGGCTGAGGAGTGGAGCTTAGTTTAGAAAAACGTGAGGTGTGCATTTTGGCGAAACAAATCAGGGCAGGACTTATACAGTTAATGGTAGGGCCCTGGGGAGTGTTGCTGAACAAAGAGACCTAGGGATGCAGGTGCACAGTTCTTTGAAAGTGGAGTCACACGTAGACATGGTGGCGAAGCTGGCTTTTGATCAGTGCATTGAATGTAGGAGTTGGGAGCTATTGCAGCTATACAGGACATTGGTTAGTCCAATTTTGGAATACTGATTCAAGTCTGTGAAACTTGAGAGGGTGCAGAAAAGACTTAAAGATTTTGCCACGATTGGAGGGTTTGAGCTATAGGGAGATGCTGAATAGGCTTTTTTTCCCTTTTTCCCCTGGAACATCAGAGGCTGAGGGGTGCCCTTATAGAAGTTTATAAAATCATGAGGGACATGGAAAGGGCCACGGTCTTTTTTCCAGGATAGGGGAGTCCAAAACGAAGGGGCATAGATTTAAAAGGGACCTGAGGGGCAACTTTTTCATGCAGAGGGTGATGCGTGTTAATGGAACAAGCTGCCAGACGTGGAGGAGGAGGCAGATACAATCACAACATTTAAAAGCTATTTGAATGGGTCTCTGAGTTGGAGGGGTTTAGAGGAATATGGGCCAAATGCTGGCAAAAGGGCCTAGATCAGTTTAGGGTATCTGGTCAGCAAAGAAGAGTTGGATTGGGTCTGTTTCTGTACTGTCTCCAACTTCTTTCTTATTTTCTTATCAATATCCTTAGTTGGCCAGGATATACCAGCTTTGGATACCTCATTTATTTCTTATGGGTAAGTACCGAGCTTGCACCTTGTTAATCACTTGAAATTCTCCCATTCTTTATCCACTGTTTTATCCATAAATGCATTTCCAACCAACCAACCAATCACCTACTCCAGTTTAATTTTTAAACCTCTCATATGTATCCTTTTCTAATCTGGAATCTTAATCCTTGACTGATCTTTATCTTTTACCAACTGAACATAATTCTCAATATTATGAGTGTTATTTCACAAATGCTGCCCCACAGGGCTGGAAATGTATTGTTCTAGAAGTTCTTCTGTATTTGTTGTAGGAATATCTCAATTCTGTGTGCTACACTCCATATTTTCCAGTCCACCCTAAGGTAATTTAAATCACCAACTATCATAATCCTGTTTTTCCCCAGATTTCCATAACTGCCGACAAATGCTCTCTAATTCCTCCCCACTATTTGAAGTTCTGTAATACATACCCAACAAGGTTACTGCTCTTGTTCTGTTTCTCACCTTCAACCACATAGATTGGAATTCAAGAACTACATCTTGTTCAAGGGCAACAATTTGATCAAGACTACTATCCTGCCTCATAACTCAGAATGTCAAGTATTCAGTCCTATTCTGGCTTGAGCCATGTTTCTATCGACGCTACAATGTCACATTCCCCTGAGCACTTCCTGCTTCAACTTTCTCAATTTTGTTCACTATACTCCACACATTTACAGACATGCAATTTAACCCTTCTTGCCTACTGGAAGTGGACCAGCTCTTTGTTCACTATCAATACTCAAACCTTCCCTCAGTCCTTTTTCCCCGTTCCTCATTTTCTCTTTGCCCTCTCTGATATTTCCAAAACTTCCAAAAATTAGTCAACCTAGCCATATCATCTTCTCTACCATTCGGAAATACTGGGCTCATAGATTAAAGAATATAGGTCAGGTTATAAACTCAAATTTCCCAAGGTCTGAGAGCAGAGCCAAAAACATAATAAGTTGATGGCCCTGTACAACAGAAAATACTCAGACCAGCACAGCTGTACAGAAATTTCAACCTTGTATAAAAGCCCCTATATTGTGAGCATTAAAATTGCTTACAATTTATCAAAAACATTTTCAAAACATGCCACTTTAAAAAAACTAAATCATTCAGAAGTACTTCTTAGTGGAGTCAGACTTTGCAAGAAATATAGAATTCAACAGTTCATATTCACTTGAAACCCAATCCTGCACCAGCAGAAATGCTTGGTAACATGAAAGTGACAAACATGAGATATAACATAAACAAAATGTGACTCAAATTAACTTGTCCCGAGTAGAATCATAGAATCCCTACAGTGTGGAAACAGGCCCTTCAGCCCAACAAGTCCATACCGACCTTCCGAAGAGTATCCCACTCGGACCCATTCCCCTGCTCTATTATTCTATGTTTACCCCTGACTAATGCAACTAACCTAAACATCCATGAACACTATGGGCAATTTAGCACAACCAATTCACTTAATCTGCACATTTTTGGATTGCGGGAGGAAACCGACACAGACATGGGGAGAATCTCTGTGTGGAGTTTGCACAGTCGCCAAAGGCTGGAATCAAACCCGGGTCCTTGGTGCTGTGAGGCAGCAGTATCACCTACTGATATTAATTAACATTCTTCAGAAACAGGGAGGTAGAGTACAATCACAATAGTTTTTCATTGAGACCATTAATGGCTTCCAATGTTAGGGTACAATAGAAATGGATTGTTATTGTGCACTGTTTGGATCATCAAAACTATATGAAAAATATGCTGCAATATAAATAGAACCCGAAACAAAAGATCTATGCATATCTCCCACTGAACTTTTCATCAAGATGTTCAATTAAATTGAAGACAGAGTGAACAAGAAAAACAAAAATAATAGCAAAAATAAAATGTCAAATTAGAACTTTGGCAGCAAAATTAGACATGTCTAGCCCACAGGAAATCCTACGTATTTTCTAGAACACATAAGAATGCAAGAAATAGGGAGAGAATAGGCTATTAAGTCCCTCAAATCTGTTTCACCATTCAACAAACTCATGGCTGATCTGCACCAGACTTCAATTCCTGTTCTGTACCAGCTTAGTCTAGCTGTCATCTGTGATATTTCTAAAATCTACCTCCTTTAAATACGTTCAGTGATCCAGCCTTCATGACACACTGGGATAGAGAATTCCAGGCATTCACTACTTTCTGGGGGAAGAAATTCCTTCGCACCTCTAAATTCTAATTCTAAAATTAGTGCCTCTTATTCTGGAACTATACCCTAAGTTGAGATTCCTGCACTCGTGAAAGTATTTTCTTAATATCGATCATATCAAGTCCCCTTTAAATTTTGTATGTTTAAATAAGATCATCCCTTACATGATAGTAATCAATTTCCCTACAATTAACTTAAGATATGCCAAAATTATTAAAGACATAATATAAATTATCTATTTTGTAGATTCTAACAATAGTAGAATAACAGTTGAGTCCAGACCAGTCAAGATGGATGTATTAGGTTTATCATACTGCGCCAAATAATTAGTAAAGCTAGCTTCTTATAAAGTTAAAAATCACAGCATCAGCACCTCCACATCATGGCTTCTTATAAGCCAGCACTCACTCACTCATTTGATCAGATACACAAATTGCTCAAAACTGATCTTCAAGGAAAATTAGGGATGGGACACAAATACCAGCCTTGCTAATGATGTTCACATTGTGAACAAATAAAATAATAGTTTAGAGAATATATATTCATGTACACTCATAATAGACAGAATAATAATGCAAGCACATTTACTATTACACACGAATAACAAACCAGCTTACTTCTGAACTGGACCACTTTGCTTAAATATGTGCTTCTCCTTCTCTTGCTTTGAAGCAATTGAAACCATATACTGGTCTTTCCTTCGTATATGACACAGGGTGTAATTATTTGACTTCATTGAGCTTGCATTTTCTTCCTACAGGAGGTGAATGCAGAACAAGACAAATGCAAATCTGAAGATTATTTTTGTTCAGGAAGATTCTGCATTACAGATTTTTTGCCAAGATCACTGATTTACCACATTATAGTTCATAGTACGTTTCTAAAATGCCAACAGAATTCATTTTAACTGAGCAGAAACTGAAGCTGACTGCATTGCTGCTTCTCGTAAAGCATAAATGGCAATTTCTAATTTACTTCAGTGCAATTGGTATATTCAGGTCTAGATGGCAAAAAGGCACAAAAATCATGCAAATTCAATATTCAAATATTTTAAGTTCTATTAAGCACTTTTTAAAATGTACTTGCAATAAACTGCATTACACTTTATTCATCAGTATTTGAGGCAAATGTGCAGAAAGTTATATTATTGATCTTCAGAGTTTTAATAAAATTATTGGTACACATTAAATATTGCTAGTTAAAACCAGAGTATGCAAACACAGAAGTAAATGTAATCTCAGTGGTCCAGAATTCACTTAACAGAAAAATGTACGCAACTCTGTTTCTCAATAATTACACTTGTGCTTTCTACACTAAGGGAAATGGTTGCAACACAGGCCCTACCCACCAGTTAGAAAGCTGGTGACAATACCACTAGGGTCTTTTTTGGAGCCCAGTCAAAATAAAATGCTTAGCAGACAGTTTGCTGCCTGGCATCAAGGTTTTCAAAACACAGAAAGCAAAAATTCAAGGAGGTCAGGAGCTCCTCAGTGACAGCTGTACCAGCTGGATGGTTGCCACTGCTGCAACTACTGTAGGTCCTAGACCAAGAACAGTGCAGAAGGTAATGGTCAGTATGAGAGTTTGCAAGAGTCATACAGACTCCAGTAAGCATGCGGACTTCTACATGGCATTTTGTTGTTGGGCCTTTTCAGGGGTGACTCCTCACCTCTGGCAGGGCCCTCAGTTTTCCAAGCCTACGGGTAGGCTGCTCCAAGTGGCATGGGTTCCCAGTGCTGACAGAGTACCTGTGGTGGGGGAGCAAAATCCTCAAGTGGCTCCTACTTGGTTAAGGGTCTCAAATAGCTCTCCATGGTGGGAAGACCAGGATAGTCATCAAGAAGACAACACATTTGATTAATTGTCTTCTCCTTCCACTGTGGAAAATTGCAAGTCAGTTTATTAGCTTCTTACAGCCTCAAATGAACTGAGATGTTCCCAAGTATTTCAGAGGGTCCTCATTTTTTGTATAACTGCAATAATTGTTGTGGACGTGTCTTAATCAACTAAGTCACCTGAGACAAATGGGACTCCTGTGAGAACGTAGCCATATCCATTTGTTCTTGTAAGGTTTTGTAGCACAATGACCGAAAGGAGCTCTGCTCGGAACTAAACCTAGACAGTAGCTGATAAGTTTCATCCAATGACATGATATCACACAAGTCTGTAGTCTCATTCTTTTCACCGATATCAGTCATGATTTTCTTCAAAGTTGCTATTTCTGTTGCTTGCAAAGGTTTGAAAAGTTGAATGAAGATAAATTCATTGCAATTACCTGCCAAGAGAAACAGCTATGATGAAATACAGGAACAAACAAAAACAAAATAAGTTTTTCCACTTAGCTTACTACTTTGAAAATATGGATTACATACAAAAAAATCTCGAATGCAATCTCAGATATATGAGCTGCAGCCGTTTTTAAAAAAACTTCTCCCCAGTTTTATGGAAATCAAATTTAGAATAGCGTTGTAAGATTTACTTGGGACAAATCTTTTGTGGAATGAGTTCAAAACTCACCTCTTGCCCAAAAATATATAGCTTTAAGCCATTGTAACTCCCTGGCCTTAGGAGGAATCGGTCTGTTAACAGACCGACAGACAAATTTTGTACCTGCTTTGCTGGTATAATCGGAAACTAGTCCAATTCCACAGCACAACTTCTGGTGCTTATGCCAAAGACTTATTTAAAGTAGAAATGTGTCTTAAAGTAAAAGTTGTACACCCAAAAAGGAAAATATTACATTGTTTAAAAAAAAAGAACACAGATCCCAGTAGGAGAACAAGTGTATACTTACAACCATGTTTTGAAGAACTGGTTTGTAACAGTTTGTTAAGTTCATCTATATAATCCGCAGCAAACCATAAGAAAATAACAGAATGACTCTCACAGACTGTGTCAAACAGGCTGTATTTCTTTAAGTGAAAGGTATCCAGTAGTAATGAATGGTTTATATCACAAGGACCTGTTAACAAAAGACAAATTCCATATCTTCAGTTGAAGTAACATACTAACATTACAATCATTATTCAAGGGCACTGAAAATAGAAGACTCTGGCACTCTCAAAGTTAATCAACTACTTTAAAAAAAAGACTAAAATAATAATTGCCAAGATTTTGTGCTAAGGCTACTGTACCCCCAAGAACAGTCAAAAAGCTGACTGTAAGCCCACTCTCTCTAGGCCAGGCTTCTACTCAGTTAGTTCCGGGCAGGACTTTACACCTTCAATCCACTTTCCCATCTAATCTCCATATTCCCACATTACCCCCTCTGAAAAAAGGTCACTGGACAAAAAGCATTGACTCTGCTTTTTCTCCACAAATGCTGCCAAACCTGTGGAGGTTCTCCAGCAATTTCGGATTTTGTTTCCCAGATAAAAGTCTGTATATTCAAAGCTTTGGTAAACAATAATGAAGCAGCCACGATCCTCTGGGATAGAGATTTCCAAACGTTTGACAGCCCTTTGAGTGAAAATATTCCTCCTCTCTGTTTTAAATTATGGGCTCCTATCAAGAGACTGTCCTATGTTTCAGATTCTCAGACATATTTATTGTCTACCTTATGAAACCCTTCATCATCTAGGTTTCGGTGACAGAACCTCTCATTCTTCTAAATTCCAGACAGTACAGCCTCAATTCACTCAGCCTATCAAAGAGCGTCTTCTTGGCCCAGAAACTTATCTCCTCAACTATATCAGTTCTGATTCCCCTACCTAACTTGAGCATTGAGGTTAAATGTACAGCAACTCTAGCAGACATCAGGGAGTTACAGACCATGGATGAACCCTAAACAATAAAACTGAAGAACTGTGGGTGCTGAAAATCAGAAACTAAAGCAAGAGAAAACTAAAGGTGGAGAAACTAAGCAAGCCTGGCAGCATCTGTGGAGACAAAACAAAGTAAATGTTTCAGGTCCAGTGACCCTTTTTCAGAGCTTGAAGAAGGGTCACTCGACTCTGCTTTGTCTCCACAGATGTTGCCAGACCTGCTGAATTTCTCCAGCAATTTCTGCTTTTGTCATGGACTAACTCTGGCAGTTTCATGATTTTTATGGCTCAACCATACCCTAGAAGAAAAAGATAAAAATTGAAATATACTGAAAGTCAAAATCAACCCTATAAAGATTAAAAATCAGATTTCGGTATAAATGCAAATCTCAGTTAAAATTTACTGACCGTGGATTTTGCACTTCTGTTTAATAAGCCCATGTATCAATATGCATATTATAAAATTATAATTAGGTTTGAAAATAGCATGTTTTAAAATAATTAATTCAAAACATACTCATTTCTATTGTCTAGAATTATTCTATTGTTCAATACACAAAATAAGTCTTCACTGAGTTTTCTTTGGAAAAAAAAGGAGTTTCAAACACAGAAGTCTCAAATCTCACAATAATAAATTAAATGCATTTGCTATTTAAATGTTTCGCTGCACCACTATTATAAGGTCACCTAGTTAATAAAATCCATTCTTCCAGATAACAGTAAAAAAAGTATTCATTTCTAATTTAATCTACAAGCACATCTAATACACATTATTTACCTGAAAAGGATATTGCAATGTTGTCACGACTAAACTGTAAGAAAAACAAAGCAAAAACCATTAAAGAAATGAAAAAGACATTTCAAATATGCTTGTACTGCCATAAAACGAGTTCTGGCCGGATTTAGACTCCATTTAATTACAGATGTAGAGGCAGTTCCTGGGTAACAACTGGATTCCATTCTTGAGTACACTCATAAGTCCATTTATACTCGAGGTCGGAATACAGTGCAATATAAAACAGCTGTTCATAAACACGAAAAAATGTTTGCATGGTGGACCTTAAATTGGTATTAGTAATGTGGGATCTCTTTTGTAAGAACATTCATAAATTGGAGACCACTTGTACATTCAAACCAATCTAGAAAACTTTCAAATCATCAATATGGAAAGCTACACAATCCCTCAAAAAACCTGTGCTTTAACAAAGGATGCTATTTCACAGTAAGTAAGGTAAATTTCACTTCTACTGGGTCCAGCCAGAATTTGGGAATTCATATTTCATTGTTCGTTTCAATTTCCCATGCAAACCAAAACCCCTGCCTGTCACAAATGATAATAAGAAAGCAATGGAACGTGTGTCTTGTCATAACTTAAGTTGTAGCTTTATTCAATATTCAATTAAGTGTTGGTAGGGGAAAGAACACAAATTTACAGATTAAGTGGTCTACAATTAAAACATTGAACAACATCAAACAGGTCTTTCAGCTCACCTTGTCTGTGCCAACCATGATGCCATGTTAAACTAAAGCACCACTAATCCAGAATCTGGTTTCCAGCATCTGCAGTCATTGTTTTTACCTGCACATGGTCCTTACCCTTCTATTTGCTTCCTGTTTATATGTCTCTCTAAATGTGTCATAAACTTTGCAATTGTATCTGCTTCTAACACCTACCTTGGCAGCATGTTCCAGGCACCTATCACCCTCTGTGTAAACAAACTTGCCTCACACATCTCCAGGTTGCAGAAGTAAAATGGTTGGAGGTTGTGGAGGGCATTGTAGACGAAGGCAAAGATTTTAAGTTTGATCAATTAAGGATCTGGAAGTCAATGCAGATTAGTAACTATAGAGAGAAGAGACAGCAGTGCATTTGATGGAGTCAAAGGATAGACCTTTGGAAATGTGGATGTAACTACACAGATGCTGAAGACAAAGGTACACCTCAGACAAGTAAAATGAAACCATTCAAGAGCAGTTCCACAGACAAGAGGTACTGAAGGAGCTGGAATGATTATTGCAGAGAGATGGAGGAAGATCAGCAAAGATAAACCATCACAGTGCATTACATAGGGTCATACATATAGGCGCATGGTGATATAAACTAAGCTCAGTGCTAGGTCTGGGCAAAAAACAAGAAAGAAGAAAAAAAAGAGTTGAGAATCAGTTACATATTCAAAAGATGAGATTATTAGATGGAACAGAAAGATACATGAAGAGTAGACTTTCATGATACAAAATCTAGCAGTTATGCAAGCTCAACTTGCTCACAAGTGGCCCAAATCATTCTAGTTCCTCTTTACATTCAAAAACATTTCTGCCCCTGATCTTTGTTGATCTCCTATTATCCCAGGATCTTTCTAAATTCCAAAAGAAAATCAAAACACCTCACCTCAAACAAACAGTCTTCCTTTTTAATAGTAATAACTCGAATCCAATAAGATCTAGGATTTCAGAACAGCTGCCATAACCCTTTCACTTAAGCAAAACCAATCTACTATTCTATTAATACTGGGATTTTGTTTCCATCCCCATAAGTAGAAAATTGATTTTCTTTTAAATACATTCAGGGGTGTGCATACTGTTGGCATTATTGCATTCCAAAATCACCTCAAGCACATGGTTGAGAGCAAGCTACTTGAACCATTGCAATCCATGTGGTTACACCACTTAACAGTGCTGCTAAGTTCCAAGATTTTGACTCGGCGAAAATGAAGGAAGACAGCACATTCCCATGTTAGGATGGAGAGAGACTTTGGAGCAGCAGTGCTCAGATGAACTTGCTGCTATTACCCTAGTCGATAAAGTCTGGGCTGAGGCAGTTTTGAAGAAACACTGATAAGTTACTGCACTGTATTGTTTGCAGCAGGTACCATCAGCACAAAGTCCGTTAGTTTAAAAGAAAGCTTCACTACTAAGTGGTGTTAGCAGATTAGTTTAATCCAGATTTGGGCTTTAGTATTTTTAGTTTTCCAGTATGACCAGCACTGACATAGCTCTGATTTCGTTCTTTAGTGCTGTATATACAGGCTGCCTGAGAGCTGTTGGGAAGAACAGCAATATGATTAAGGTGAATTGATGAAGAGGCTTAAAACCTACAAATTAAGAAAACTTTTGATTGCAAATACTAACATGTGAATAATAAGTAAATTATGCTCTAATGTACTGCATGATTAGGGTAAGCTTCAATAAAGTTTCTCACTGTGGGCCTCCAGTGGCCGTACAGAGTACAACATCCATATCAAGGTACATTTTTGGTACACTGTATATTTTCTCACATGAAATGCAATGGACAATATGCCTACTTCTCCCTCCCTATTAACCCTGGTCTTGAAACATTAAAATGACATTTATAAAAATAACATACCTTTACAGATCCTTGTTCATTTCCATTAATTTCCTCCATATGCACGGCAGCAAATGCTAGATCCATTGTTGTTTCAGTCATTGCAAAATTATTTTCCAAACAATAGTCCATACTTTGGATCATATCTAATAATGTATTTTTCTCGATTGCTTCATGTGCACCCTAAATACAACATGTAAACAACATTAATGAAATACAAGCAAAATTTTTCCTTTCGTTTCATTTTTTGTAAAATTTTTATTTACTAAATAGGATGTTAATTTTCACTGGCTGTGTTTGAGATGAACAGAGAAGCAATGGTCTCCAGGTGTTAACTTGGCTAACACCAGTGATGCAGCAACACTATTTTTGAAAGCTGTCTGCCTACAGGTGCTCAAAGCTCCTGCCTGTTACCATCAACATAGAGAATAAAACTATGATCTCTATTGCAATTTATGTTGGGAACAGGTGGTGACCAGTTGCCTGATACCTGGAATACAAACAAAAGCATTTTGCCAAAGGCAAAAGTTAAACTATTTCCGGCCTCCCAAAAATGAAGATAAAAATTACACTTTAAAAAAAGGGAACACTGACCAGAAGGCATAGCCATTTTTAATTACGGATTTTAGATTTATGTTTAATGAAATCTCAAAATATCAGTCACAAGTCTTCAGTGAAGCCCTCTAATATATAGATGGTTTTAAAATCATAAAGAAATTTACTGTGCATATTACTTATTTATAAATCTTTCTAAATGAACAGCAGCTTTTAGAAGTAATGAACTGTGTGCAACAGGATATACTTATACCTGTTTTGTGACGGCACAAAATACACTGAAAATAAATCATATCAGAACACAATAATGAATTCCTTAAAATGCAAACGAGAAGAGATACGTTATTACATTCTCACGTCTGCGTAGGTTTCCTTCGAGTGCTTCGGTTTCCTCCCGCAATCCAAAAATGTGCAGCTTAGGTGAATTAGCCATGCTAAATGGCCCATAGTATTCAGGAATGTGTTGGTTCACTGCATTAGTCAGGGGTACATGTACAGTAATAGGGTAGGGTAATGGGTCTGGATGGGGTCCTCTTCGGAGGGTCAGTATGGACTTGTTGGGCCAAATGGCCTGTTTCCACACTGTAGGGATTCTATGATACATAAATATTTCATCAAATTCTATTAAGTTAATAATCGGATTATCTGCGGCGTTACTACACAATTAAAAGGTCTCTAATGCAAAAACAGTTCCTTAAATTCTTAGGAAGTGTGGTGTTACACATGCCTTGATATTCTCTGGCTCCAGCCTTGCTGAAACAATCTCAGAATCTCTTTTATTGCTCTCAGTTGACAATAGTCTACTTCCCAGACGTAAACACTTAATTTCTGGAGTTAACGTGGTGCAATGGATACGAGAGTCTATTTTATCTGTATCTTCTTCATCACTGGAAAGGACAACTGAGTGCAAAAAAAAAATTAAAGCTGGTTAAGGCTCATTCCAATTTATTGCAGATTAAATAATATTTTGTTTCCTACTGGTTATTCAGTAGACAGGTGGTAAATTCATTAACTTATGTTCAGATGGAGAAAGATATACCTCAACAGTTCCATATTTCTAGGAATAAAATATTGGTATGTCAACCTACATTAAAACTGAGAATCCATAGGTAGCACTGGTATTTTCTTACTGCAAAATAAATAAGGTATTTTTTCCTACACTAGAATGCTTTGGAAATGCTGACATAAGACATACCCCACACTGTATTTGGCAATAAAATCAAGATCTGCATGATTATTAAAATTAGTAAAATGCAATAACTTGCTAAATAGTTCTCATTAGCAGCAATTAAGTACTTCTATGTAGAAAAGAAATGGATAAAACGAAAAACACGAATATATAAAACACATGGCCCAATAATCCAAAATAAAACTCATTGCTAAGGATTTCTTTCCTTCCTCAAAGTATTTATAAAAGGGTACAGGTTCTGTCTTTTGGTCTGCTAAACAGGCATGACTTGCAGGGAGGTGAAAGTGAGGACTGCAGATGCTGGAAATTAGAATCGAGAGTGTGGTGCTAGAAAAGCACAGCAGGTCAGGCAGCATCGAAGGAACTTGAGAATTGATGAGTTTGCCCGAAACGTTGTTTCTTTTGCCGTTCAGACGCTGCCTGACCTGCTGTGTTTTTCTATTACTTGCAGGGAGTTTAACTGAAAATTAAGAATAGTGTGATATAGGACTAGGGCAGGTAAATAGGAGTTGACATGCATATCAACTGCATGCTGCTGGAAATGCAGAACAGGTTGAAGGGCTTGAATGACTTATGTCTATCTCTGTTCTGGATGTAGGTTTGCTCGCTGAGCTGGAAAGTTCGTTTACAGATGTTTCGTCACCATACTAGGTAACATCTTCAGTGTGCTTCCGAAAGAAGCACTGGTGGTGTAGCTCGTTTTCTATTCAAACGTTTGGATTTCCTTAGGTTGCTGGTGTCATTTCCTGTTCTTTTTCTCAGGGGATCCAAGTCCATGTGTTTGCTGATACAGTTCCGGTTGGAATGCCACGCTTCTAGCGATTCTCGTGCGAGTCTCTGTTTGGCATGTCCTACAATGGATACGTTGTCCCAGTCGAAGTGGTGTCCTTCCTCATCCATCTATATGTAAGGATACTAGTGAGTGGGTCATGTCTTTTTGTGGCTAGTTGATGTTCAAGTATCCTGGTGGCTAGTTTTCTGCCTGTTTGTCCAATGTAGTGTTTGTTACAGTTCTTGCAAGGTATTTTGTAAATGACATTAGTTTTGCTTGTTGTCTATATAGGGTCTTTTGAGTTCATTAGCTGCTGTTTTAGTGCGTTGGTGGGTTGGTGGGCTACCATGATGCCAAGGGGTCCGAGTAGTCTGGCAGTCATTTCCGCGATGTCTTTGATGTAGGGGAGAGTGGCTAGGGTTTCTGGACATGTTTTGTCTGCTTGTTTGGGTTTGTGAGAACCTCAACCTGAGCTACAAATCTTCTCAAAGCTCGCTATCGGCGTCTGTGCTTTGGACCAGGCAAACACTTCAAGAAAGTAGCCAAGACCCTAACTTTGCTAGTTATTTTAAGCAGGTGTAAGGTGGATATTCCAGGATTGATGCAGCTGGTCAAGCCACTTAGTTCTAAACAAAACAGAATTTATTTGCAGACTACCAAATGAACACAAACAAAGAGAACATTATATAGAGTAACTTAACCTATCTGAAAACCCAACAGATTATCCCAACTTAATGATGCTGTCCCAAATACTTGCCACAATCCCCATAAACAGTCCTTGGCAAAAAAAGGAAAAATCAAACACAGGGTCTTACAGGGGAGATGTCAGAGAGAGGAAGGATCAGCATGGACCTGCTTCTTTAGGTACGGCAGCTTCACAACAACTGCTTGATAAAACCAAACCAAACTAGAGAAAAGCTCAGCTGGGAGACTTGGCCATCCCACTTTCAACATACAAGTGTTTTTTTTAAACTTGAAAGCCTTTTTCCTGAGGCAGTATTTGTTAGCTATAATCAAATTGGCCCTAAAACCCATTCAAGCCAGACCTTTTGGAATTGGTGCTTTTATGACCTCTCTGAAGAAAAAAAGCTAAGGACAGTATAATCTTGTTAAAGAAGCAGCATCATCACAGTCTGCAAACCTTAAGACAGACTAATGTCTTTAGTGGAAAATCTTCAATCACAAACCTATTGTATTATATAGATAAATGAGAGATCATCCAATTTCTACATTTAAGCAATAAAATTGACAGCAAATTTTACAACAGCTAAAGTTAACCCTCAAGCTGATGATTTGATGGGGAATATATGTGTACAGGCATGGAGGCTGAAAATGTCCAATATCAGCACATGCATTCTGTATCGAAAGATGGATGTGCTGGCCTTGGAGGAGGTACAGAGGTTCACAAGAATGATCGCAGGGCTGAAAGACTCGTCATGTGAGAGGCAGTTGAGGACTTTGGGTCTGTATTCAAATGGAGTTCAGAAGGGTAAGAGTTGATCTCATTGAAACTTACAAAAGAGAGAGGCCTGGATAAAGTGACAGTGGAGAAGACACTTCCACGAGTAGGGGAGACCAAGACCCGAGGACACAGCCTCAGAGTGAAGGGACACCCTTTTCAAACTGAGATGAGGAGGAATTTCACGAGCCAGAGTGTGATTAATCTGAGGAACTCATTGCCACAGAGGGCTGTAGAAGCCAAGTCATTGACTGTATTTAGGACAGAAAGAGATAGGTTCTTGATTGGTAAGGGGATCAAAATGTCACAGGGAAAAGGAAAGAGGATGGATGAAAAACATTATCCGTGATTTAACAGCAGAGCAGACTTGATAGATCGAATAGGATACTTCTGCTCCTATATCTCATGGTCTTAAGTTTCATTCTGCTATCATCTGTTGTGATATCAACTTTCTTCTTTAGATTCTAAAACTTGAGATCGAGTTACTTAAATAGCCAGAAAAGGCACCCTATACTAGTAGCAGCAGATTAAAGACATGGAAGAATTAGAATAGCATGATATTGCTCTAATGGTAGATGCCTAGAATGGCTGAATATAAGAATTATTTACACCACTTGTGAAAGAATTTGGGATCTTACTGAGAAATGTAATTGAAATACAATCTAAATATGGACAGGATCCAAATTAAAATTAACTTAACCAAGAGATCTTTTACAACTTTACAAGAGGCTACCGTGTTGATGGCACGGTGGCACAGTGTTAGCACTACTGCCTCACAACGCAAGAGATCCAGGTTCAATTCCCACCTCAGGTGACTGACTGCGTGGAGTTTGCACATTCTCCCAGTGTCTGCGTGGGTTGCCTCCAGGTGGTCTGGTTTCCTCCCTCAATCCAAAAATGTGCAGGTTAGGTGAATTGGCCATGCTAAATTGCCCGTAGTGTTAGGTGCAGGGGTAAATGTAGGGATGTAGGGGTGTCGGGGAATGGGTCTGGGTGGGTTGTGCTTCGACGGGTCAGTGTGGACTTGTTGGGCCAAAGGGTCTGTTTCCACGCCGTAATTAATCTAATTTAATCTAATGGATAGAACCCTAGCAGCACTCCATGAACCCAAAGACACATCCACTTTATAAAAAGGTGCATAGGTGACTTGCTTGCAACCTTCTTCCAAATGGAACCAATACCAATTCTGCCCCTTCAGAAAGTAAGATCCACTCCAAATATCACATCCCCTGTGCTAAGTCACCCTGCACCACCTGCCAGAAATTGAGTTTGTTCTTTTGTTTGTGACTGCTCTTAATCAAGAAATTAAATAAAAATTACAATGTATTATCACAAATTGCAGTAAGTTGATAAGGTTTCCATTCATCGTTTCCTCTATTAAAGTCAAGACCTATGACTTCAATGAACCAGTTGCAACAAAATCAGAGGAGCAACTAAAAGATTCTTCAAACAGTTTTTAATTCTAATAGTAAACTTAATTTGAAATGGAGGATGTGCGTTTGTTCACAAACAAATGCTATGAATCTGAGTATTCAATCTGTATATAAAAACCATGCAAAGTAACAGCAGGACAGAGCCAAATCAATTCTTTATGCCTGTTCCACCATTCAAAACATCATGGCTGACCTAATTATTCCACATCCCTGTTTACCCTACTAATATCATTTTATCCCTTTGCTTATCAAGGACATATCTACCATTGCCTTAAAAACATTGAAATCATTAGCTTCTACTGCCTTTTGAGGAAAGAAAAAGTGTTCCAAAGATTGATGGCTCTCTGTGAGAAAATGTTTTTTCTCATCAGTCCTGTATGGTGACTCATTATTTTTATTTAATGATTTCTGGTTCTAGACTCTCTGGCATCGAAAACATCCTTTCCAAATCCATCCTGTTGTCAAGGTTTTTCAGGTTCTTGCATGCTTTAGTCCAGTCACATCTTAACTCTTAAACGCTAGCCAAACAAGCTTAACCTATCCAACCTTTCCTGATAAGACAACCTGCCATTTCAAGGCATTAATCTAATAAATCTCTTCTGAATTGCTTCCAACACATTACATCATCCCCTAAAAAAAAGAGCAACACTACACACAATACTCCAGATGTAGTCTCACAAATGCACAACCTCCTTTTTTTTTATTTTTTAATTCCACTTGCAATAAATGAAAACATTGTATTAGCTACCCAATTATTTTCTCTGTCTGCATGTGATCTGTGATTCATGCACTAGCACAACCAGGTCCCTTGGCATCTCAGAGATCTGCAATCTCTCACGCTTTCAATAATTTTCTTTTACTCTTCCTAACAAAATAGACGAATTTACATTTTCCTATGATATACACTATTTATTACATCTTGGTCCACTCTCAATCTATTTATATCTTTTGCTTCCTCATGCCCTTTTCACAACTTGTTTTCCTATCAGCAACTATATTTATGGTACATTTATCCAAATAACTTTATATAAATTATAAAAAGTTGAGTCCCCGGGACTGAACCCTGTGACACAATGATCCGTAATATCTTGCCAACATGAAAAGTACCAACTTATGCCCACTCTCTTGTCGTGATTGCAACAAGATCAGCCAGGTGGACCTTACAGAATGAGTTTAATGACTGGAACAGATTAACAGCCTAAATCAGAGAGCCCTGGCTGACAGATATAAACAGGAGTGTCAGAGTTCTGTTCACTCAGAGCTGGCTGAGGAAGCTGGATCAGTGTCAAGGACTCCCCACACGTAAATAAAGGGTTACTTGGCGATGGGATACCAGCCTCCGTGCAGTTACTTCACCTCTGGGTAGCTAACAGAACATATTCTGATATGCTGTTCGTACCTCTTATTTTTCCCCTCAGTAACCATTGACGTGGCACCCTAACAAGAGTTTTCTGGAAGTCTCAATGTAGTAACTTTACAATATTCAAAGCATGTGTTAATTCCTCAAAGAACTCAAAAATTCACAAGTCATGATTTCTCTTTCACAAAACCATGTTGATTCTACCTCACTATCTTCAACTTTTCTAAGTGCTGTACTATAATGTTTTCAATAAGTTCTAACATTAGTCCACTGATAGACATTAAGCTAGCTGGCCTGTGGTTTCTAGCTTTCTGTCTCCCTCTTTTTACAAAAGAAGTTACATTCACTAATTTCTAATCCATTAGAATGTTCCCCACAGCTAAGGAATTTTGGAAAATTAAAACCAATGCATTAACCATTAGCCACTTCAATTAGCCCAAGATGAAGTCCATGAGGAATCAGGGGCTAGTCAGTCTACAGTTCAACAATTTGCCCAATATCACTTCTCCGATGATTATAATTTTTCTTGAGGTCCTTCCTCCCTTCCACTTCCTGATCTATAGCTATTTGAGATGTTACTTCCATCCTCTACAGAAAAGACCAATTCAAAATACGTGTTCAATTCGTTTGACATCTCAGTTTCTATTACTAATCCCCCAATCTTACTTGCTGCAAGACCAACTCATTTCTGTTTTAAGTATATATAGACATCCTTATTATATTTCTGCTGGCATATTTCCAACTTGCTTTCTTGTCATTCAATTTTACCCTCATTACTCTTTTTGTAATACATTGTTGTTTTCTATATCTTGTCCAACTGCCATTCTTTACTGGATGTGCCAAATTTGTATGAAAATATGGCCTTTTAGTTAGTTTCAACAATTCCTGGAGAATCAAAATTGAATACTCTGTGGCAGATATTAATCAACAGACTTTCATAGATTCTTTTGAAACATTCATAGACTGAAGAGTTGACTATCATTTCATATCTTCAAACAAACAAACAAGTCATTTAACCAATTTTGTCAGGTTTAAAGCTACTCAACAAGGTCGTATTATTGACATACTGTTACAGACATTTTAAGAATCAAAAAATACTCACTTGGTTCACTTGAAACTACTGTGGATTTCAAATGCTTAACCTGGCTACTCAACATAGGAGTGTTCAAGATTGCTTCACCAAGTTTTTGTTCATTTGTTACTGAAGTATGTAGAGATTCCTTTAGATAAAAATTTCCATCAGGGACTGAAGGGTCGGCATCAACTAACTGTCGGTCCACATATTTGGAGTTTTGTTGTCTCAAGGGAGAAAGCTGTTCCTGCTGTAGACATGACTCCACTTGTGCTATCTCCATAAAATGGACATCCAGTTCTTGTCCATTATTGATATCTGTACTGAAGCAATGGCAGTTTTCAGTTTGCTCTTTGCAAGTTAGACATACAAGCATTTTCTTCAACAAATCTTCACCATACTTCTGAAACACAAACAGAGTGTGTTTAGTTAAAACACAGATATCCATTAGTTATTTTAGGTGTATAATATTCACACATTGAGCATTCAATTAATCCCCAAAACTATAGATTAACCAAATTACAGCATGAATACACGATTAATTCAAATTGTCATCAATCTCTCCTGGTGTTTCCTTCTTTCTGTCTCCTTCTTTTCTTAAAAAAAACAGTAAAACAATACAAACAAATCAACAGACCTTCTGATATTTTCTTTCTAGTATACAATTAGCATTAAGTTTTGTTGTGCTGCCATGCAAGCAGTAACTTATAGGAGCCATTCTATGCATGGACTCTGTAGGCACGTTTGCATCGCTGCATGGTTATACATCTTAGAGAAAACATTAAACTTCAAATACAATGTAGCAGCTCAAGAAGGCATTTAACTATCATCAAAACCTTCTCAAAGGCAAGAAGAAATGAACAATAAATGCTGACCTAGGTAGCAATGCCCTCATCTCATGAATGAATATAAAAATTTGAATAAAGTGAAATTGCTTGCAATGGGTATGAACTCCAGACTGGTTGCACATTAAGAATAAAGACTTTTGTACTTCTTTAACAAGCTGTTACTGAAACAGCTAAAGCAACCCACATTTAACAGATCACAGCAAAGTTTTGCAGTCTTACTCCATAGTAACAGTCATATGAAATGAAAATCCTCAATCTCAAACTAGTAGAGCCTGACAAATGAAATGCAAGCAAAAAGGCAAAACTACATTCACACAAGTCTACTCAGCTTTGAGGTCCCCACCATTAGATTCTAAGGTCCAGATCAAGTCACTCCAAATGATGCTAAGTAGCTGAGTGCAATGAAAATTTAAAAAAAAAGAGGCTTTAACCACTGACTATAGTTCCCCCTTTTCACAAACTAGCTGCCCCTAACCGTGAAATATATCACTGGCACCTTCCAAACACACAAGTGTCAAACCTTGCAGCCTTGATCCAGAAATGCAGAACGGCAGATTGAACCGGCAGTGCAGTGACAAGCACTGCCGATCCAGAGGCACAAGCTAACTAATGCATGAGGACTGAGGTTCACATCCCACTTATGGAGCTGGTAGAATTTAAACAATTCAAAACACTGGAATTTAAATTTAGCTGTATTAGGGACTGTGAATTAATCACCAACTATTGTAAAAATCCATCTGTTTTACTCATATGCTTTATGGAATGAAGTCTGCCTATAGGTCCTGAAGAAGGGTCACACACAAAATGTTGACTTCTCCACCTCCTGATGCTGTCTGGCTTGGTGTGTTCTTCCAGCCTCCTGCTTGTCTGCCTTGGATTCCAGCATTTGCAGTTTCTTTGTTTCTAACTGCAATACCACTGCCTTTTAACTGCTGTGCTGCCTACTGAAATGTTGCAGCAAGTCACAGACTTCAAAGGCAAGAAGGGGTGAGCAACAAATGTTTATCTTGCCAGTGACACCCATATCTCACTAAACAATCAAGAAAGAACAAGAGTTAAATCTCAAAATAAAACACAAAGAATACCTATCCTGATTACCAATACAGCATGTCATATTCTTGCACAAATGTGCATTACTAGCATGTAATTTATTTTCCCTATTCCTTGTCTCTACCACTCTTTTGCCCTTCCTGTCTCTCCTGAACAAGCTGTTTTCAAACAGATGTCTATAGAGACATTGCAGGGAATTCACAAACTAAGTCATCTCAGTCACAAGTTTCACATGAAACACACTGAAATTAAAAGATTTTTATCCAGAGATTGCTTCTATTGAATGATAAATTAAATGAAAACACTAATAACAATGTAGCTCCCACCAATTTACATGTGTCTTTTGCTACAATCTCAGTCGAGACTTGATTTTGGAAAGACAGAACTCTTTGAAATTCCAGTTATTTATGGAAAGAATGAGGCCACGTGATTTCATAGTTTAAATTTTTAAAAATTGACCATACTGGCATCAAATAAAAGCAAATACTAAATATTATTTTAACCTATACTGTAAAACAATCAACAAATTAAATATGAATTAACAGGCACATTTCAGTTAGTCATAAACTATAAATTACACATTTTAAGACAACCAGCACGTCAACAATCTTAGATCAAAGCTTCATCTTTCACGCTAAGATTTATTAGCTTCTCTTCTCGGACTAAGTCTGATCCCACTGCTGACTATATCACAGAACCAAGTACAGTTCCTTGGAGATGGTCTTAAACAAAAATGCTATACACATCTGCAGACCACCCTTAACTCTGCATACAACAGTCTGAATGGCATAGACCCATTCATGTTACCTTCAAGTTACAGAAACAGTTGCAGCAAATGTACATTTGCTTCTTCAGAGTTTCAAGATCTTCTTCAGCCTACCTATACCACACCAGTGGGATCATCAATATCTACTGAGTTCTGATGGTTTTGAATTCTTTATTTTTAACCAGAAGTTTTGACTTCTAATCTCAACTTCAGTCTTCATTTCCGGTTTCCTTTTTTAATTAGAATCTATCCCAAAATATTTAAGCTTTGCAATTATAGATTCCATAACAGCGCTATAATTGTCTGTGTCTAGGGCTTTTCAAACAATAATTCACTATTTATTAATTTTTTAATGTGTCACACATATGACATGCTAACATCAAGCTTGTAGAGAGGAATAGATAGAATAGTTCTTTAAAAACTAAACTTCAATTTTAACCAATTGGAACAATTCTGGATTACATCCAACTATAACTTAATCATTGTAGTACACAAATGGACATATTTAAACATGGTTATGTCTCTTGTTATAGGTTTCAAAATCTATGACATGATCTTGCTTTTTTTTCCACTGAGTAGCAAGGGATTAATTGTTTGAGCACATTTATGGGATATAGTAGCGAACTGTCTAATTTACAAGCGACCATAAGGCTGTAAGACATAGGAACAGAAGCAAGCCATTTTGTCAAGCAAGCCTTCTCCATCATTCAATGAGATCATGACTGATCTAACAAATCCCAACTTCACTTTTGTGCCATATCCCCACAACCATGATTCTATTAATGATTAGAAATTTTGTCTCAGCCTTGCACATATTTAACACAGACTTGATAATTGTCTGTAGTAAGGAATTCCACAGATTCAGAGAGAATAAATTCCTCTACCTCAGTCTTAAATGGGTCACCCTTACTCTGAGATCATGACTCTCCCACAATGGAAATCAACTTCCCTGCATCTACTCTATCAAGCCCTCTAAGAATCTTATTTGTTCTAATACACAATCTCCTCTCATTCTTGTAAACTTCAATAAGTACAAGCCTAAACCATTCCATCTCTTGTCATCGAAAAGTCTCTCCACACCCGGGATCAATGTAGTGAACCTTGTCTGGGCCACCTCCAATGAAAGGGTCACTTAAAAATTAGACCAAGGGTTGGTAGAGTCTGTACAGAAAAGCAGCACATTCACTCACAGTTAACTGTTATACATGTTTTCTGAAGAGCATTAGAACATTTTTTATACTTGCTCATATTATTGGCAGTGCAGTTATGTATTTTAGATAAGGTTTTGTGATTAATAACCAACTCAAAAAGGATGACCTTTAACTAAAAGTTTGAAACCACTGCACTGAATTACCAAAATGTAGATTGTGGTCCGGACCATTAACCAAAATCAAAACATTTTTAATTCGGAGCCTTTTTACTGAAATGCTGATGGGAACAATTTGCCATTATTTCCAGTGTAAACAAATTCTATTGAACTGTCAAAGTAGTAACTGAACATGAAATATTGGCATTTATTTCACACAACCTGGAATACAAGAGACAGGATATGGTACTTTAGCTACATCGTTTTGGTCAGGCAGCATCTGAAGTACTAC